>NC_047676.1:27216349-27537182 GCF_011762505.2 Arvicanthis niloticus
ACTAGTGTGGCCATTGGCTTGGATATGCATAACTCTTCTCTTTCTTGTTTCTTTTTTAAGGAGAAGGCTGCTAAGGATTAAACCCAGAGCCAAATGCGTATTGAACACATTCTATGCCTGTGCTACTAGCCCTTGCTTTTTTGAAATGAAGCTTCACAATGTGGTGCAGAATGGCCTGTATTTGTTACAGAGCCCAGGCTTTCCTCAAACTCAGGATCCTTCTGCTTCAGCCTCTTGAGAGAGGCATCGCAACACTCAGCTTGTGTGTTGGCATACTTCTTATCCCCTTTCTCTCTATAATCCTGAAGCACGCGTCAGCACCCCTCAAGGTAGAACAGAAGATCCTTGATCCTCCATCACTTCACTTTCTGATAATGGTGTTTTGAGTAAATCCCTTTGCTGTGCTTTCTGGGGCAGTGGCCAGATCCAGTTGACTGGACCCCTCAGGCCTAGAACTCTGGTAACAATAATGTCCATGAATGTAGGTTGGTTGGGCTGGAGCTAGGTGCCCCGTTGGTAGGTCTTAGGCTTTGACTGTACTAAAAAGTGTTTTAGGACAGACAGGGTTTCTGTCCTCTACAAACCTGGCTCAGTGCCATAATGACATAGTACTCATGTACTCCAGAACATTTCCCGAGCCAAGTACCAATCAGAACTCAGAACATATACAAAGGAGGGAGAACGTAACAGTGGTAGGTTCTGTAGAAAAGCAAAGGGCATCACAAGTAATGTATTGTGTTGGGCGTTTTAAATGCTGAGTCCTCGTAGTGCCGATTTCAGTTGTGCTGATGGGATATCCTAACTAGATGCTTGTATTTAGCAAAGCCAAGGCCCAGCTGTGTTTATGTAACACTAATGAGCATGCCTGGATTTTCTGTCCCACAAGACAGAGCTGCCCTTGCTATATACATGCTTGATGAGAAGGAACGGCTAAAAGCTCAAAAGTCAAACCATAGGCTTTGTGCTTGTATAATGTCTTTCATCAGACTCTGGCTTGAACAGTCTCTTCCATCAGTACCAAGATAGCCTTTCTTAAATGAAATGGCAGAGCTTGGAAGAAGACAAATCAAAATGACATGATCCCAGTGCAATTTCTAGGAGCAGTTCACTAATCTCCCAGTCCTGTGGTTTGCCTCTTAGGATGACTAGGGAAACTATCCAGGCTTTCTTCATCCCAGTCTTGTGTTGACTCCTTTCAGAGGAGAATACATGGAAATTAGATTGGAAAAATTAGATTTGGAGAAAACTGGGCATGGGTGTCTCCCATGAAATGATCAGTCTGCTTATGGGGTGTCAGGCTCTCGTCTGATACAGGCCCATGGAATATGAACAAACATAAAGGCTCTGATTGGGTAATGGACATGGGTAGGGCCGTGAGTGGGGTTATGGGAGATTCGTGGCTGTACAGTGCTGCTATGATTGAGTAGTCTGTACTGAGCTTACTGGCACAGGATCAAACAAACAGTCCTTTGAGGGGGTGAGTGAGAATGATTGTAGGAATGGCAGAAAGAAGGTGCAAGAGACAGATAAGGGAGGGCTGCAGGCCAATACCATGCCAGCAGCGAGTTTACTTTTCTTAGCCTTTTAATACTACACAGTCCCATGGGAAGCAAAACCACAGCTATCAAACAATTGCTGAAATATACACATAAGACATCTATTCCCATCCAAAAGCCTCTCTATTCCATTCCTTCCACCAAGGTCAATAGAATCTTCAGTAACTTGCTTTGAGCCTGAAGTGCACCCACCTTCTCTTATTGTTCTATGCCTCAGCAGGCCAGGAAATCTGCCAACCAACCCTCTCCCACCTTGACTCTGCCTGGCAGGCAGACTTCTCTCTTTCTTTTTTCTCCTTCAGAGAAGTGGGAAAAAAGCTCCTGACAGTAGTCTCTGTTTTATCCAGGGGTTTCATATTAGCAATGAATCCTTGCTACATACTTTTGGCCAACCAGTAGTAGAACTGATAAAATAAATCATTTTATCTTAATTGTTTCAGAGTTATGGTGGAAAAGTGTTCTATACACTGGGCTCTCTCAGCACCAGTACAGTAGCCCAAGGTTAACTTTGGCAATAATAATTCGTAATACTGACATGTTTGTAGAAATTATAATTAAAATTTGATTATTTAAGCAAGACTCATTACAGCAGAGGGGGAGACTGGAACACTGGCACTGCAGCATTAGCAGCAGGCTGGCACAGAGCTAGCTGCTCATTGCTTCCTTTGCAAGAGATACTGCCAGCCACTCGAAGATAATCTAAATTACACCAGCAAAAGAGACCATCTTTTATTCAACTGCAAAATGTAAGAAGTTGGAAAACATTCTCTGCGGAGAACGTGTAAAAAGAGATAATTTATAAAATTTGCAAATGACCTTGGTGGAAGGAATAGGGAGGCTTTTGGATGGGAATAGATGTCTTATGTGTATATTTCAGCAATTGTTTGATAGCTGTGGTTTTGCTTCCCACGGGACTGTGTAGTATTAAAAGGCTAAGAAAAGTAAACTCGATGCTGGCATGGTATTGACCTGCAAAATTATAGTGACTCCAAAATTATAATTGTAGAAAAAAAGCTCTGTACCTTAAGGATGTACTTAAATGAAAGGTGGAACAGTGTCAGCTGGAGCCCTTTTTGCCGTTGAGAAAGGTTCTCAACCTCGGCTGGCTTGTAGTTCGTGATCCTTCTGCCTCAGCCTCTCAGTTCTGCCATCACACTTCTCCCAGCTTTAGTTGCAGCTGGTTTTGTTTTCGTAAGAGCAAACTTTCCTGAATGCTGCATACACATGACCAGCTAATAAAGAAAGCATGGGACAAAAATGACCTTCTAGCTACATTAACAAAAGCATGGTGTGTTTGTTCTAAGTGGTATGTGATGGGCCTCTAACAGGAGCTACTCCAGTGAGGTCATTTAACATTCCAGAATGTTATTTTGGAAGGCAGAGTTGTGAAAATGTATACCTCCATTCCAGATAGCTTTGGCTTATCCCCAGAACCCACGAAGATGATTAAAAATACCAATCTTAAATTGTTATACAAGAAGGCATAGTTGACCTGAAAATAATCTGCATGGGTCTTACCCACCTTTAAAAGCACATTAAAAGCCTGGGCTTTTCTATGTCGTGTGAAAGAAGAGGAATTTGGAAATTTTCTGGTTTAGGAGATGGATTAGAGCCTCACTGATGGTTCTGAAGATGAAGGAGACCAAACACCAAGGGCTGTGACAGCCCACAAAGAAAAAGGGCACCAGTCCTATCACCACAAAGAGCTGAATCTGGACACAAACTTGAGGGAGCTTAGAAGCTGGTACTTTTCTGTAGCATACAAAGTCCAGACTGGTTTGACCATGCACAGAGAGAACCATCAGATTCAGTTGTGTTAGTCACTTTTTGTCACCATGACAAACTCCTGAGCAAACCAGTCTTGAAGGAGGAGAGCTTTACTTAGGCTCATAGTTCGTCCTCCATCCGTTGCTTTGAGCCTTACTTAGGTGAGGCAGAAAATCATGGTGGCTGGTGCATATGGTAGAGGAGGGTGCTCACCTTGGGAAGGAGAGAAACAGCGAGGGAGGGTGGACAGAAGGGGGAAGCGAGAGAGAAAGAATGAGAAAGAGAGGCAGATAGAGACAGAGACCAATGCAGAGATAGATTGTGATAGAAAGAAAAATATCATTTTACGAGTGAATTTCTCAGTCTTTCTTTGTCCAGTTGGGCCATTACCATGAAAATACTCAAAGAGAACTGACTTCTGGATGTGAGATGATGTTACTGTAATTGGGTTATAGTAACCAGCACCACCCTCAACACTAGCCATGGAGGCAGCTTCTTCTGAGTGACAGGGGAGAATCACATGTCTGAGGGCAACGTCAGTGGTCCTAGTAAAGAAAAGGAGAGTTCAGACACTGGAAAGATAGCCATTAGCATATACATCCAGGAGAGATCAGGACCTCCCTTCCCCATCTTTCCTACCTGCCCTAACATGCATGCCCCCAAAGAAATGGCTAAGAGAAGTGTGTATGTGTATTGACTTTTACCTCCAGAGTCAAGGGGAGTGAAAGGAATCCTAAGAATCCAGGAATGGTCCTGTAAATGATACTATCTTAAGTCCATGGAGTAACCTCAACAGAGGAATGGATACAAAAAAATGTGGTACATTTACACAATGGAGTATTACTCAGCTATTAAAAATAATGAATTCGAGAAATTCTTAGGTAAATGAATTGAACTAGAAATTATCATCCTGAGTGAGTTAACCCAACCACAAAAGAACACACATGGTATTTACTCACTGATATTCAGATGTTAGCCCAAAAGATTGGAATAGCGAAAACCCAACCCGAAGACCACATGAAGCTCATGAAGAAGAAAGACCAAGTGGGGATGCCTCAGTCCTACTTAGAAGGAGTAACAAAAATACTCCAGGGAGCAAATATGGAAACAAAACGTGTGACAGAAACTGAAGGAGGGGCCATCAGGAGACCATTCCACCTGGGTATCCATCCCATGTACAGTCACCTAAGCTAGACACTGATGTGGATGGCTGGAAGTGCATGCTGACAAGAACATGATATAGCTGTCTTCTTAGAGGTCTGCCAGAGACTGACACAATCAGAGGACGATGCTCACAGCTAACCACTGATCTGATCAAGGGTTTCCCAATGGAGAAGTTACAGAGAAGACTGAAGGAGCAGAAAGGTGACCCCATGAGGAGAGCAACAATACCAACCAACCAGAGCTCTCCAGGGTCTAAACCACCAGCCTGGGAGCACATAGGGAGGGACCCAAGACTCCAGCGGTATATGTAGGAGAGGATGGCCTTTTGGGGCATAGGTGGAAGAGGAGATTCTTGGTCCCATGAAGGATGAACACAGAGTGTGTTGGGGGGAATGTGAGAGGGGGAGGTGGGAGTTGGGGGGTAGGTGGGGGCACAGCCTCATAGAAGCATGAGGAGGGGGGATGGGATAGAAAGTTTCTGGGTGGTGGGGAGAAGTGGGGTAAGGGGATAAAATCTGAAATGAAAATATAATACCCAAGAAAATAAAGAAAAGAAAAGAAAAAGAAAAAGAAAAAGAAAAAGAAAAAATACTTTCTAGATTTTAAAGAGTAAAGCAAAAGATTAATTATCCATGGTAACAAGTGATCCAGTAGACCCTCAGGAGAAAGGCAATGTCACAGGTAGATCTGGTCACCCCCTGTTTCTCATCCAACAAGCTAGATGGCCTCCTTGAACCAGTCTTGCAGGAATGGCAAGCTCCCTGGGCGTGTGACCTAAGCTATCATTCTCTCAGAAGGACCTCATGCTCCATTAATGTCTGTGCTGCTGTTTGAAGTCTTTTGGCACTGTGCTCTGCATATTATATTGTTGGTGCTCAATTTCTCTGTGAAGATATTTTATAAATCCTTTAAAATATTTTAAAGTTCACTCTTTGAAGAGTTTATACCTGTATATAATATAATTTGAATATGTTTACCCCATTTATGTTCTCATTTCCTCTGAACGCCTTCTCAAGAAGTCACTCTCTTGGGTTCATGTCTCCTTTTCAAATGAACCATTGGGTTTCATTAGGGTTGCTTGCATGGGCATGACTATGAAGAAACTTAACAGTGGCTACATCACTGAAGAAAAATGGTTCTCCCCCCCCCCCGCCCACCCATTTTAAAACCTCTACTCTTGCCATTCAAAACAACTCAACTAGCATGTGATGAAAACCTTTGCAAAAAAACTTCATCTACTAGGTTTCTTGATACGTTTGCAAATCCAAGAAGGTATAGGGTTACAGCTGGAGTTTAGGGAGGCTCCTTGGTGACGTCGTGGAGAATGGCTCAAGAGAGATGCAATATTAAAAGCGGAAAAGCCATCTGCTCTGAGCTCAAGCTTGAGCCAAGGTGAAGGAAAGGGGTAGACGCACATTCTTCACAGGTGTCAGAATCAGGCAATATGGCAGGAGGGAAGGGGGCCAGACAAATGTTTCATATTCTACATGAAGAGTTTAAGTTTCTCAAGAGAATCCACGAAAGGTCGAGATGCTTCTGGAATTCTCCCAGAAACTGAGTCTGGTAAGGAGTTAGCGCGGTTTCTTTATTATGGAGTTTTTGTGGGAGCACTTTGGGAGTTTCTTGGGAAAGATGGAAAAGACTGAATAGAGAGAAAGATTGGTAGGAATGTCGGTCCGGTAACATCTCTGGGAGATGATTCATCAGAACTGGTACTTGGTAAGCTAAATGTTCCTGATGT
Organism: Arvicanthis niloticus; assembly: GCF_011762505.2. Classification (NCBI taxonomy): domain Eukaryota; kingdom Metazoa; phylum Chordata; class Mammalia; order Rodentia; family Muridae; genus Arvicanthis; species Arvicanthis niloticus. The sequence goes on from NC_047676.1 coordinate 27,222,578, forward strand.
GTCATCATTAATTATCAGTGATTGGATCATCTTGAGAATGGTGTCAGCTAGAAACAGGCTGCTCTGTACTTGAGGCAATTCTTATAAAGGAATTGACAGATGAAAATGTCTGCTGATCACACCTCTGACCACTGGGACAAGAAGTACTTTCTGGAAGGAGAATCTGGATGGCCCATGTCAAAGTCTAACATGTGATATCTATTTTACATATTGTGGTGGGAAACATCTGAATGAGGTTTCCTGAGATAAGGATAAAGATTTATTTAGTTTAATATGCCTTTGATTACACAACAAACTGGCTTTTCTTTTCACCTTTTTGTTTTGTTTTGATTTAAAGAGAGGACATTAAGGTGCTGGTGAGATGACTCAGTGGTTAAGGCTGCTCTTCCAGAGGTCCTGAGTTCAATTTCCATCAACCACGTGGTGGCTCATGATCAACGGATCTGAAGCCCTCTTCTGGCATGTAAGTGTACATGCAAATGGAATACTCATACAAAAAATTAAAAAAGAAATTTTAAATAAAAGATAGGACATTAAACTGTAGCTCAGGTTACCTAGGAACATATTACTCCTTATGTAGCCCAAACTTGCTTCTTCTAAAAAAACAATTAAATCCTTGAGGATTTCATACAGTGTATTTTGATCACATTTACCCCATTCCTCTCCATAACCCCTTCTAGATCTACTTTTCCCTCTCTACCATTCACTGAGCTTCATACCTTAACGAACACACACACACACACACACACACACACACACACACACACACAATCACCCCTTGACTCCAGTTTGTGCTGCTCTTATTTTCCTAGGTGTGCAACCATTTACTGGACTTTGGCTGACATACCAGGATATATATATATATATATATATATATATATATATATATATATATTCCCTAGAAGCTACCAAGTGTCCATAGCCATCAGTTAGCGGCAAGGTTGAGCTTATTTTAAAGTAAAAGCATTTTTGTTTTGTCCTCCTGAATGCTGGGATTACATTCATGAACCACTGTGCTGGATGATGGATGATGTCATTGAATTCTTAATTAATAAAATCCCCTGTATTGTGGGTGTTGTCTATCACAGTTAACAAGTAATGCAGAAGTAGAAGTGTCTGGGATGGCTCATTTGGCTGTCTGGTAGACTGCCATCATTGTCTGAAGAGCATTTGTTCATCAATTCTTCCAGACTTAGTATGTTGGCTTTTGTCTGACTGTCTCATGACAGTATTAAAATTCCTGCCTCAATTCTGCATAGGAAATTAACTATAATGTAAGGAAAATATCACCCTATACTCACATTACATATTTCTTTTTATATACTCCTGGAATTAAATATGTGGGTTTTCCTTCCAGGAAACAGTTCTCCAGTCCTTCAGACAGAGTTGTGTGCCCTACATTTTGAGAATGATGCTGGTTACCAGGAGTTTATACATATCTCACAGGTTAAGAACTCAGTCCCGCTGGGCAGTAGAGGCGCATGCCTTTAATCCCAGCACTTGAGAGGCAGGCGGATTTCTGAGTTCGAGGCCAGCCTGGTCTACAGAGTAAGTTCCAGGACAGCCAGGGCTATACAGAGTAACCCTGTCTCAAAAAACAAAAACAAAAACAAAAACAAAAACAAAAACAAAACAAAAAAGAACTCAGTCCCATATGACCATTTTCTCCAAAGACACCAATTGCAAGTAAGATGTTTCCAGGGTACCCACATTTTTATTTGATTTAGCTGGGACTTGAAAGTACCTCTTAGAGCCTGACACTTTGCTGTAGCGACAGAGATCTCAGAGGGATGCTGTATTTGTATATTTTTTAAAAATAGATTTATTTATTTAATTTATGTATCTAAGTGCTCTAGCTGTATGTACACCTGCATGCCACAAGAGGACAGCACATCCCATTACAGATGGTTGTGAGTCACCATGTGGCTGCTGGGAAATGAACTCAGGACCTCTGGAAGATTAACCAGTCCTCTTAACCGCTGAACCATCTCTCCAGCCCTGGTATCTGTTTATTTTTAAAGGATATTCTAAGGGGATGCACAGACAACCAGATGAAGCAACATGTAAGATGACGTCCAGAAGGCTCCCCAGCCCAGTAAGTCATTTTTGGGGCAACACAGATGCTCTGATAACCTCTCTTGGGAACTTTTAAAGTGGCTTAATCACATAAGTAAGATCACTAATTCTGTCTTCTGCTTTTCTCCTTTATCTAGATAACGGAAGCCAGGGTCCAAGAACTGGATCACCCCAGTAGCCTCCGGAAGCTGGGGTGTCTGGAACTGGGGGACAAGGACAAATGTTGGAGCACAAGAAGCTCTTTGGCACCCCGTCACTTAGGAAGAGATTAAATCCGATACCAGCAGCTAAGGATGAAGAATACGTGTGTCTTATTATAGCACAGCACTTTAGTCATTTCTCTCTCTTCTTTTTTAAAAACAGGAACTTCACGGGAAGGTAGGTGGGAATCTTTCTAGAAGCTTCCCACTCCACCTCCAGCAGTTCTTCCCTTTTATCTTGGTGGCCAGGGATTTATGAGACTACCGAGGTGGCTATGAATTCACCCCTGATGCTGTGGATAATGTCATATCTCCTTATAACAGTGGGACCCTCCCTCTACCCTGAGTGGACACGAAAGCATCAGGGGCATAAGGCTGTTTTGGCTAGTGCCATGGTTTGGATATAAAACATCCACATTCCTGCTGAATGCTGGGCTCTGAGCTGTTGGTGCTATCTTGGGAGGTTCTAAAAGAGAAGAAATAGATCACTGTGGAGAGTGATGTTGAAGGTGGTGTCTGGTCCCTACTCTCCTCCTCACCCTGCTTTCTGTCCTCCAGAAGCGAAAGAGCCTCCTCTGTCAAATGTCCCTATGGCCACGATGTTCTGTCCAAGTGCCTGGTGCCCAGGGACCATGAACCAGACCCTCTGAAACAGTCAGCAAAGTAAAATCTTTCCTTGGGCTAGGTTGTTATCATGGGTAAATGATAGAGACAGGCAACCACCAGTGTCTGCTACAGTGGTTAGTCCTGAGATTCAGTGATGAAGCAGAAGGGACACAAGGCAGAGAGTGAAGAGTTGAAAAATAGGAAAATTAGAAGCACGGAAGCCAGAAAAGGGGGAATTAAAAAAACAAAAAGATGAAATAAACTGTAGTAAGGGCGATAGAGACATGAAAAGACTAACATGTACAAGGTCCAGGGTGTGTCTGGGGGACTGATGACTGTGAAATGAAGCGGTCAAGCAGAACCTGATTGTAGTAGGATGAGAAAATAAGCACCAAGATGATACATTGTATCAGAACGTGTTTACCTAGAGCTCTGAGAATGGAAGGGGCAGCCCATCAGGACCAAGTAAAGCTACCATGACAGAAGACGACCAGTGATTGCCTGGTCACGGTCCAAGGGGAGGTTCTTTACAAGTTGGTCATGAGTGGTGTGGTGGCATCACTGGCTGGGCATCACTGTGATTTGGACATAGTCACATGTATTTACACATTTCTCAAAATATGCAGAACGTATCCTTTTCAGGGTGAATTTTTACTGAATAAAAACCTCAATTTTAAAAATAAAAAACAAGCGGAACACAGTATTCGCATGGACCCTCATGCAAGACCTTGGGGACCCTTCTGTGGGGCACTGAGTAAATTAAATGAACCTTGCCTAGACCCCAGCCACTCACTCTTGTCACATCCTGCCTAGATCCAGTGACACAGAGATTTGCACCCCAGGGTCAGTCCTAAGAAACCTGCTCCAGAAATCCCTCAGCAATGGAGGCCAAGGGACAATAGAAAATAGCATCTTCATGGTCTCTGCTTGACTCTCTTACCTATTTTTAGTTAGAAAGTTGAAATTGTTAGGTCTAAGTCTCATCTTCATTAAAGTTTAATTAACCTTAAGTTTAATTTTTCACCTTAATTTTCTGTGTCAATATGTCAGCATTAACCCAGTAAAGTATCAGAGGAAATTCAGTTCACCCTCCTGAAGTAATCAATTTTTGGGGATGCCCCTAAAGATAACACTGCATATATTTTTATGAGTCTATTTTGAAATTTTAGAAACTGACTGACATGGTGTGTGTGTGTGTGTGTGTTTGAGCATGTGTGTGTGTTGAATGTTGGTATATGTGCATAGTGCATATGTGTGTGTGGGTAGCATATGGTGTGCATATGTGTGATTGTGTGTTTGTGTTCAGGTAACAATCGAGTGTGTGCGTGTGTGTGGTATATGTGCATATGTGTGCAGGTAACATGTGTGTGGTGAGTGTTGTATATGTGCACATGTGTCTGCAGTTAACATATAGTGTGTGGGTGTGGTGAGTGTCATATATGTGCACCTGTATGTGTGGGTAACATAAGCATGTGTTCTTACCTGGTTAGGGTAGAGGAAAATATCAGGTATCCTGTTCCTTATCTTATTCTTTCCAGACAGGCTCTCTCATTAAGCCTGAATCCAATCTGCTGGTCAATAAGCCCCAGTAATCCCTTTGTCTCTATACCCCCAGATCCGTAGCTACAGACACATGCATGGCCATGCTGGACATTTTATGTGGGTGCTGGGACTTAAACTTGGCTCCTCCAACACCCTTACTCTCAAGTCTTCTCTGCAGCCCTGAATGTTGTTTTTTAATCACGGCGAGTTAATGGAGAATATTTTTTCCCTGTTTCTTTTGAGATGGGGTCTTATGTAACCCATCTTCACCTAGGATGAGCTTGAACTCCAGATCCTTGTTCTTCCACCTTCCTGAGTGCTGGATCACTGGTGAGCATCACTGCACACTGCTCAAAACCTTAAGCATCATTTAGAAATACATGGTCGCCTCATGGAAGAAACATACCCTTTCACCTCAATGATTTACTTTGAGTGCTTGACACTTTCTCTGTGAGCCATAAGCACTTCCTCACAGGATGAAAATAATGTAAACTAAGAGTGCCTGGTAGAAGGTTGACAGTCATGATTAGACTTTACCTATTTCTTGAGGCTTGCTCGGTGCACACCCCATGTTTGGTGTAATGGGGCATCCAAAAAGAAATAAACACGCTAACTGCTAACTTCAGGAGAGAGAGGGGGTGGGGTGGGCATGTCTTTCCTGATTCCCAGATTTGGGAGGGCCACTTTTACATTTCCCATGTCAACATAAACATCACGACATCCTTACATTCTTATTTGGGTCTTGGTACTCAGCAAGTCTGCAGAAACACTGGTAATTCAGGCACTTCAGGGGCAATCAGGAAACACTAAGGTCTTCTTACTGCCAAGAGTAGAATATTAGAGTGGGGATAGACCTTTGCTTATCTATCTAGTTCAACCTGATTGTTTTACAGATGAGAGCTCACTTCAGCAAAAGGAGCCCCTACTGGCTTACTGAATAGTGACTCCAAATCCAGTGCTCTCACTAGAATTTACATGCATTTAGAAATGCACTAATACCTTTTGTTGTTGTTGTTCCAAGAAAGATCTAGGACCAAGCATCTACTTAAAAATGAAAACAACACTACATATTAAGGAGATAAATGACATTCCCTGTGACACTGGAAAAAATTGTTTTGCACTTACATATGAAGTAGAACCCACTTTATTTAAAGCAACTGAATCTCTCATCCTGATCATTTAAACATCTACAGCAATGGCTCCCTCCACTCTAATAGAAACACATGTTCTTCATATGGGAACATATTGTTTAAAAGCTTTTAAAAATTGTTACAAAATTTTCCATGTTAGTCTTTTTTTTTTTTTTTTTTTTTTTTTTTTTTTTTTTTTTTTTTAAGGCATCGAATGCAGTGGTACTGTGTATGTTCATGATGCAATACAATTATTATTGGTCACTGCTATCAACTCTACAGAGTTTTCATCGTTTGGAGCAAAAACGACTCATTAAACAATGGCTTTATGTGCCCTTCAACCCATGACACTAACACGTATACCTTCTGCCTCTGCATATGTGACTATTCCAGTTACCTCTTGTAAAGGGAACTATATGCTATACACCGGATTAATTCACTGAGCATTTTTGATTTAAGACTTCTGTATGTTATATCTTGTGTTGAAATTTCCTTAAAAAAACTGAGTAATATACAATAATATATCCAATACATTGGATACATATTTAATAATAATAATATATCCACTATTTTTACATGCCACATTTTATTTAACAATTTGTCTACTGATGAACATTTGGATTGGCCAACCCTTTAGTAACTGTGTATTGTTTTGGGAATATGAGTGTGTAAACATCTGAGTCCAGCTTTTAATTGTTTTGGACATATGTTCAGAAGTGGAGTTGTTAGGCCTAACAACATTTAGGTCTCTGAGAAACCCCAATATTATTTTCCACGGCAAAATGTTATTATTAGACATATGCAAGCTCTCTGACTTCTCTGTGTTTCATTTAGCAACTGGTATTTTCTTCTTACAAAAAAAAAAAAAACTTTAAAAATCAAGTAATAGGGGCTGGAGAGATGGCTCAGTGGTTAAGAGCACTGACTGTTCTTCCAGAGGTCCTGAGTTCAATTCCCAGCAACGACATGGTGGCTCACAACCATCTGTAATGGGACCTGATGCCCTCTTCTGGTGTGTCTGAAGACAGCAACAGTGTACTCACATACATAAAACTAAATAAATAAATCTTTAATAAATAAATAAATCTTTAAAAAATCAAGTAATAGCCATTTTAATGGGAGTGAGGTAGTAGTAGCTCATGATTAATGTTTTGCTCATTCTTAGGAGTGTGTGTGTGTGTGTGTGTGTGTGACTGCAGGTGTATGTGTGCCACAGTGAACTTGTGGACTCAGAAAACAGCTTTGGGTTTCAGTCCCTGCCTTGCATGTTGAGAGAGGGCTTCTTCTAGTTCCCTGCTGTGTATTCCAGGATAGCTGGGCCAATGAGTTTCCAGGCAACTTCCTGTTCCCACCTCTCATGTCACCATGTCAGCACTGGGATTATAGGCGCATGCCGCCATGTCCTGCTTTACACAGGTTCTGATGGTCTAAACCATAGGCCACCATGCTTTTATGGTGAGTACATTGAATCATCTCCCTACCCAGGTTATTATTTTGATTTTCATTTATCCAGTGTTCATAAGCAGTGTTGAGATTGTTTCCTCGTGCTTATTAGCCACGTGCACACTTCTAGTGACCATTGTTTATTACTTCTGTTAATTACCTCATTTCCCCCTTCCATTATTATTGTTGTTGTTTGTTTTGAGATAAAGTTTCTCTGCGCAGCCCTGCCTGTCCTGGAATATGCTCTGTAGACTAGACTGGCCTTGAATTTAGAGATCCATCTGCTTCTACCTCGGAGAACTGGGATTAAAGGCTTGTGCCAGGACTGCCCAGCTTCCCTTTTCCATTAATTTGAAGGTTGCTTTGTATTGTTGCTGTCGAGTTGAGAAGCCTTTTTATATATCCTGGAAATAGCCATTATTAAATATCTTATTCACATCATTTCTCTGATTATGTGTTCTCCCTCCCTCCTTCCCTCGCTCTCTCCTTCCCTCTCTCCCTTCCTTCCTTCTTTCCTATCCCCACATTATATCATTTTGCTCACTGCAGACTTTACAGCAGGTTTTGAAATCAGGAATATGAGTCTGCCAATTGGGGTTCCTTTAAAAATACACTTTAAAAAATAATTGTGCATCCAGACAGCGTACATTCTTGGAAGATAATTTTCAAGAGGGCAAGATCTGAATACAGAAAACTGTATTCTTTTCTTTCTTTACTCACTGCACTAAAAAGATGAAAAGATGACTCGGCCTGCTTTTTTCTTCTAAGACCTGCCCAGAGAAGTTGATTCTGGGTGTTAGGATCCCATTGGGAGAAATACGAGAGGGGCAGAAGGTAGAGGAAGGGAATGTTACTGAGCAGAAGAGATGCCTGCTGAAAATGAGATGGATGATGGAGTGTTGTTGAGAAAGGGAGAGAGAGAGAGAGAGAGAGAGAGAGAGAGAGAGAGAGACTTATTGGACAAGGCTTTTGGATCTAGGAGTTGACTCAAGGATAGAGAAGGCCTTGTTGTCTTGCTTTGTGGTTGGCACTGAACACCCAGGAAGCATTGTGACCCTCCTTGCTAGGTACTCATGGGTGGAGTGCCTCACGGTGGTGGCTGGAACAATCCACAGATGGATCAAAGATGGCCAACAACATCCCTACTACAATTATTTGCCATCCCTCCCCGGGCCATCTTACAAAGAAAAAAGAAATCCCCAAGTAAGTAAGTTTTATTTCTGGCATAATTTTCACTTTTCTTTGGCTTCCGTTCTCTTTAAAAATTTACTTCAAGTAGTAGTCAGTGATGCTGCCAGTTGGGTTTTCCCTGAAGCAGAGAGGGAGTTAGGGAAAGAACCAGCTAGTGTTCAGTTCTTGCGTGGTTAATGGACTGCTGACTGTCAGTCTGAACAGTGTTACAAGGAAGGGGACAAACAGGGCCGGGCGTAGAATAAAGAACTTCCAGAGTGTGCCAAGGGCTAGCTGTGGACTTCTTAATCAGCCATGACAGGCATGATATCTGGAAGAGTTTACCAAAGCCGTTGACTTCTGATCAGCAGGTAAATGACAACAAGAGAGATAGCAAGATGGGGGATTTAGAACCAGAAGTTCTGCTGAGACTGAGACTGACAATGACAGGCACATGTGCAGCAAGAAGGCAGTGGATCAGTTAATAATGTCTTCCTCAACCATCATTGAATGCGTCCTTCAGGGGAGGTGGCAGATAATGCACCGAACAGTGGAAAGTGCTCAAGCAGATAACTGTTGACAACAGGAACCCATGAGCTCAAGATGAGGTTGCCCTGGAGATGTGCTCAGCATTCTCAGAATCTAGATGGAAAGCTGCCCTGGATAATGGATGAAATCATCCGGTTAAAGAACAGGTAAGGGGAAGTCCCTGTGCACCACAGCAATAAGAAGTAAATGAAGCAAAAAACCAACAGGCGAGACTGAAAAGGACTTGAGAGGTAGGAAAAATACAACCAAGCAAACAAACAAAAAAACAGGAAGAATGTGCAGTAACGATTTCCTCTTCATTGGTTCTTTTCTTACATAATACATTCTGACTACAGTTTTCCCTTCTTCCACTCCTCCCAGTTCCTCCCAACCCCTCCTTCCCTCCAACAGTCCCCTCCCTTCCTGTCTCTCAACAGAAAAAAAAACAAAAACCAAAAAACAAAACAGGCTTCCAAGAGATAATAAAATACAACGAAGTAAAATATAAGATAAAACAAAAGCTAAGACATCAACGCTGGACATGACAAACCAACAGAAGGAAAAGAACCCAAGAGGAGGAACAAGCATCAGAGGCCCACTCATTCACACACTCTGGAATCCCACAAGAACAATAACTAAAGTGGAATCCATAATCTATAATACATAGAGGACCTGGTGCAGACCCAATGCAGGCCCTGTGCACGCTGCTTCAGTATCTGTGTGTTCATGTGAGCTTTGCTCATGTTGATGTCAGGAGTCTTGTTTTGTTGGTGTCTTCTGTCTCTTCTGGCTCTTACACCTTTTCTGCCTCTTCTTGTTCAGGGTTCCCTGAGCCCTGACAGGAGGGAGGATGGAGATCTCCCACTCCCTGTACAGTGTCTGGCTGTGGTCTCTATACTGAGCCCCATCTGCTGCAGGAGAAAGACAGCTGACAGCTTCCTTGATGACTAAACAAGACCCTATTTATGATTATAGCAGAACATTATTTAGAGTAATTTTATCAGTGCTTTTTTTTTTTTTTTTTTTTAGAGTAGTATTTGGTTTTACTTTAGGTCTCTGGGCTATCTAGTATGTGGTTCTTGGTCACACAAGCAATGTTGGATATGGTTTCATCTTGTGGAGTGGGCCTTGAGTCACATCAGATAGTGGTTCATTACTCCCAAAGCTTTGTACCACCATTGTCCTAGGACAGTTCTTCCTAACGCTGTGACCCTTTAATAGAGTTGTGTGGTGGGGCATACCAGTAATCCTGGCATAGGAGAGGCTGAGGAAGGAGAACTGTCAAGAACTTGAGGCTAGCCTAGGATACATGGTGAGGTCTAGGCTAGCCTGAGCTACATCATGAGATCCTGTGTCAAAAACTTAAAAGAAAAATATGAAAAAGAAAGGCATAAATGGAAGGAAAGAGAGTTTATAGAAGCCTGCGATCAACAGTCTCAAAGGCCACAGAAATGATAAAATAGCATGGAGTGGGGTAAAGTTTCTTGGCCCCTCTGAATGAATGGGAAAACGTCCTTGACAACTAGATTTTAGACCAGAGGCTAATGTGTAGAATAAAGAACCGGAAGAGCTGTACATTATAAAACCAAAATGGCCAGTGAGGAAGAGAGCCAATAAATCAACTGAACACACAGGTCTCAAGACACAGAAATGGCCGGTAAATATTTATAAAGTGTTCAAAATCTGTAGTCATCAGGACAATGCAAATTAACATGACTTCCAGATTGCATCCCAACCTAATTAAAAAAAAAAAAAAAAACAATGACAGCAAATGTTGATGAGGGTGTGGGTTAAAAGAAACCTTTATTTGTGCAAATGTAGATTGGTGTTGTGACCATGGAAGTCAAAGTGGAAGTTTCTCAGAAACTCAAAATAGAACCAGCATCTGGTCCAGGCTCTGTGAGCCCCCATGCACACAGAGACTGAACCATCAACCAAAGAGCATGCAGGGCTGGATCTGGCCCCTACACAATGAAAACGTGGTACATTTACACAATGAAATTTCATTCAACCTCAGTGAAAGGAATATGGACATTACTATACCAAGCAAAGTAGCCCAGAGTCAGAAATATAAGTATTGTATGTTGTCTCTCATATACACATCTTAGCTTTTAGTGTTTATTTATATGTGAGTACAATTATTTATAGACTGTGAAATTAGAAAGAAGACCATGAGATGAGAAAAACAGCTTTGAGGATGGACAGGAGGTATTGGGACACATATGACAGATGGAATGGCTAGGGTGGGGAAGGTGTGGGGAGATAGGAAATGGCAAGAAAAGTGAGCTAAGGGGATGTATGTGCCCCAGTGAAACGTGATACTTTGTATACTAATTGAAACAATAAGTAACAACACCAAAACTAAAGAAGTAAAGAAACAGGTCTAAATTCACACTGTGACTACATCTGAAAAATTATACCTTATATATACATTTATAAAACACTGATTTATACATGATATTCATGAATGGCAATATAATATTCATATTTAAATATCTATTTGTAAACACATGCAAACAGAAGACTTCATCATACAGGTCATCTTTTACTTCAGCTGGGCTCATTGTTGCCTTGAATACCTACAGATAAAAGACACAGTACCTTTGGGGTGTAGGTTTTGTTTTACACTGTGTGCCCATGCACTAAATACTTGAGGTTAAGATGAATACCCTGCCAAAAGCCTAGAGTCTGGTTAAGGAGAAGAGAATGATACACAAGCAAACAACTCAAAGCTCTGTGAGCCAAGGGCTAACCAGGGAAGTCCTGTCAGAGGCAGGGACTCTGGGTTTGAGTATTGCAGTACACTCAGTTGTAGGGTTACTCTGAGTGCTGAGAGATAAATAATAGGACTGAAAAAGACAAAACAAAACAAAACACAGGAGGCATCAAACCCTGTGAAGAGAGTTACTATTGTTCATCATCCATCTATGTATTTCCTCAATCAACTTCTCCCAAGCTTTCATGGAGTTATAGTGACCTCCTTTTTGAATATGAGAAAGTTACAGCTAAGAGATGTTGAATTGCTCAAAGCAAGTCACACAGAGGACTTGTATAGCTCCTTTGTCTGTGTTTATCTAATTAAATTGCGTTTTCAGTCTTGGCTGTCTGCAGTGCCCACCCTGTTTTAAATTATGCAGTATTCTGAGATCTCTGTTATGGGTATTCTCCATCCTGGATCATTTTCCGACTTCATTCAGAGCTACCCAACACTCTGCTTCTGCCACCAACCTGGTTTAGAACAATCTTTTTGAATCTTCACTAAACCCAAATGAATTATAATCATTACACCTTTGTTTCTTTGACTCCACTCAGCTTAACTCAGTGGGCTTTTCCTTTTGTTAAAATCCTACCTTCATTTGTTTTCAAATTGCATAAGACATACATCCTCCTCCTCATTGTTGAACTCTAGTCCCCTGGAGATGAGAGTTAAGGTAGCAGTAATATTCTCATGTTTCCCCTGGCAACTTGATATCAGAGGCAATCACACTGTTATTTGTTTTTCTACAGGGCAGAGTTCCTGTATGCTGAAGTCTCAAGGTATCAACTCACATCTCATGGGAGCACATTAAACTCCTTGAATGTTTCTGTATTTCAGAACTTTAACCTGTGGGATGATGAAAAGAGAAGGCCTCCGTCTTTTTCTGGTTTACTCAAGAATTTCTGCCTCCCTTTGGGTTCTGCATACTATTAAGCTATCCGGTGTGAAAGACCAAATGACAGCATGTGAAGGAGGTAACAGCTAGCAGGACAAAACAGCTACTAGATTTTGGCACAAGTACCACCCATCTGAACTTTTATAAATTTCATTTCCCAACCCTTGTTGATAGCTACTGCCATATTTAATGGCACAGCTGGTGCCATGTTTACTGATTGAGCTTTCACTTTGAATATCCAAGAGTAAAGGTCTTGTACAGGACCCAGCAGTTGATCAATGCTACTTACAAGTGATGCTTGTGGTGCTTCTCTGGTAACATGCTGATGATGAAAAGGCCAATGCTTTCTGTTAACTTTTGTGGCTTTTTTGCAGAAAAGGTGAGATCTGAGTGTTATTTCAGGATGCCTGAGAAATTGAACCCTCTTAAAGTCCACAAATGTCTTCTAAGGTTAATATGAATTATAGTTGGCTTACTGGGTCCTGGGGTTCTCATTCAAGGATTCAACTAACTGTGGACCAAAAGCATCAAAAAAAAATTGTACCTGAAAATGGCATTATATTAGTGAAGATTCTTTAAGATAACAGAACTTGTAGAATAAATCTGCATCTATCTGTCTATCTATCTATCTATCTATCTATCTATCTATCTATCTAAAGGGAATTTATTAAAATGACTTACAGACAGTGGTTCAGCTAACCCAACAATGGCAGCCTATGAATGGAAGATCAAGAACTCAGTAGTTAGTTGTTCAGTCCGCAAATCTTGGTGTCTCAGCTCTCTCAGGCTATGTTGTTATAGTCCTGAAGAAGTAGGCTTTAATTCCAGTGAAGAAATGCTAGCAAGGCAAGGAACAAGGAAGCAAAAAGAATCTTTCTTGTTCCATGTTCTTTACATAGGCGTCCAGCAGAAGGGGTGTCTCTGATTAGAGATGGGTCTTCTCAGCTCAAAAGACCTCAATTAAAGGTGTGTCTTTCCACCTCAAAGATCCAGATTAGAAATGGATCTTCCCACTTCAAATGATCTAACTAAGCAAAAATTCCTTACAGGTGGGCCCAGCCATTTTTGGGTTTTAGTTAATTCCAGGTATAGTCAAGGTGACAACTAAGAATAGCCATCACAGACATGTACAGACCATTTGTGTGTGTGTGTGTGTGTGTGTGTTTATTCCATAAGAAATATTAAACTTTGTACCACGTTATGTATTACGAATAATCTAAATGTGACTTAAGGTATATGTTTAAAAGCCATAAGCAAATTCTATGTGTGCCTGTTTAAGTAAAAAATTTGAGCATCATCATATACTGGCTAAGTTGTCATATGTTGCTTAAGCTCATCGAATGCACACTCTGGCAACGAGGAGGCCCTCCTTTGTCGCAGACCCAAACATGTTTAACAAACATCCTCTGTAAATGTCCTGCTCTGGGTCAGGCTAGCCCCTAGCTTTGTAATGGCGAGAGGAAAAAAAAAAAAAAACAGCCAGCAGCTAAGGGTGTGAAAAACACTATGTTCGTAAGAACAGCTAAAAGGTAAGTTATTTCCAACACAGGTTCCTCTCCTTCATCCTCTGAGTATAAAAATTCCTGAGATGGGAAAGAGAAGATGGAAACTCATCCATGTAGACACGCTCAGTCAGCAACTGCAGCCCTCTGGCCCAACTTCCCCAGTCAGTTTCAGTCGCTATAAGCCTATGCTCCGATGTTCTGCTTCTGTCTGCTCTTTGACTCAGGCTATTCACTCACATTTGCTGGATGCTACGTGTACATCTTACTGGTTGCTGCTTCTAGTTATCTGCTACTTGTTATTTGTTTTACGTTTTCATTTTTGCTTGCTATATATGTAATAGAACAAGCACTCTCATGTTTGGTATCTGCAGAAGGACCTGGAAACAATCCCTTATGAATAGCCAGAGACAAAGGTTCTGGAAGGTTAAATGTGCTATACTGATATATAAATGGAATTTTAAAGATCCGAACAAAAGTGTAGTGTATTATTCTGTCATTTGTTTATGGTGTTGTTTGATAATAATTCTGATCATTAATCTTATAACCCAAGCTTGTATAATTAAAAAAAAACAACTTATGCCCTTTTGAGTGGATTGGTATTCAAAATATTTTAAAACAGTTGCTAATATTTTGCCATTGTATTCTTATTACATGGTTAACTATCAACATGTTCCAGGTGTGGAAAGAAGTTTACTTGTGCTAAGTATTCATTGTCTTCACTTGAGGCTGTTTTAATAGGAAAGGGAAAAAATGTTGGCAAGAATGTAGGCTCCTCGTCTTATGCAAGCTGGCTTATAGCCCATCTCCTGTGGGTAGAGCAGAAAATGGAAGGGAGAAAGATGGTGGTGTTAAGTGCCTGCCCACGACTCCAAATGGAACAAAGAAGGATGCCATCCTGTTTAGAAACCAGGAAGAGGAATGATAGGCTATCTGGTGTCCCAATGTGCCAAGTCATACCCTTCCTGCCTTCATGTCTTTGATGCATGTTCATCTTCATCTCTTTTCAAGAGTTATCATTTCCCCTGGTCATGGGTTGGGTAGAACCACACACATTGTAAAGCCCAGAGATAGAGCCCAGCATCTGGCTAACTTTCGGAATTGCATTGTTGGCTCTTTGTCAGGATTTGCATGTTTCATCTTCAGTGTGGCAGTGTTGGGAGGCCCAGTGACAGATGCTGTGTCATGAGGGTGAGACCCACGTAAATAGACAACTTCTTTTTCTCTTGGAAGTCCATTTTCTTGCCAGGCTGGAATAATAATTACTACCCAGCCATTTGTGACAGGGCAGGTTGGCCTCATCTCTTTTTCCTTCTGTATCCACCACTTGTCTCTTTGCTCTACTGTGGTTGGAAGCCATCTTCATCACATACGCTTTGTGACCTTGTGTTTTCAGCCTCTTGTACTGTGAACCCAAATCAACCTCTTTTCTTTATAAATTATCTAGTTTCAAGTGTTCAAACAAAACAAAACAACAACAAACCAGAGGCTAATATAAAATGACTCCTTGTCAGAGGAAATGGGAGACTAGCAGATTATACTGTGAGGTATATACATGATTCTGTCGAATTGAAAAGGCTGAAAGGAATATACTCGATGACTTTATTTCAATGACCAGATAGATCCCTCAGCTCCCCTTCCCGGAAAATGGAAGGGAGAAAAATCATGTATACTGTATATTATTCTGCAATCCCTAGGGACCACAGCCTGAGTAAAAAAAACAGGCTTTGGTTTTTTATTATTGTTCTTGGTCTTAAATTGAGTTTTATTTCATATTCATATTCCACTAAATACCTAAATGGTTACCATACATTTTCTTTTCAATGCTGTTTTCTTTTTATTTGGAAAAGTACTGTTAGGAACATGAAGGTTTTGAGGAATCAGTAAGAAAGAAGCATTACTTTCTTGTCTGAAGTCTCTGACCCCACATTTTCCATTGGGGAAAAAAAAGAGAGAAAGAACATTGCCATGAACACAGATGCCAAGTCAAGGTACATGGTACAGTGAGAATGATGGAAATGTAGCAAGAAGATGGCTTTGTGCAAAGTGTGTGGAAAGCCAAGTAGCAGGAGTTTGAACAACAGGAAACTCTCAAAAGCATCAAGAGGCATCAGACACAAAGTAGGAGTTGAATGAGTGCCTTTGCTTTTCATATAGAGAATGGATAGGGGAGGGCTTGGAAACGTCTAGCTGTACAGAGGTTCATCTCAGACACTACCAGTGATGCTCAACAACATTGAAAGATGAAAGGTGTGGCCTCTGGCAGCTCCTAGAGGAAGAGCAAAGACCACCAGCCTGCCACAACCAGCTCTACTGGATAAGAGATGTTGGACTCAGCTCCAGATGGGGTCCCACAAAATCTCTGGCTTGGCAGAGCACAGGGTGTGAACAACCGTTGTCTCTGCCGCTGCCCCTGCCCGTGGGTGGTCTAGGGTAGAGTGTCAGCAGGGAAGGTCCGCTGCTGCCTCTGTCACCGTCTCTGCAGCAGAGAGAGGAGGACCCCTAGGGCACTATTCCTAAGTGACCTGATGGCCATAGACCTCTCTCTGTGGGAAGGGCTGTGAAGGGCAGAAGCTGAGAGAGCCAGGGACCCAGGAACAGAGCTGAACGCCTTCCGTCCCAAGGGGTCTCCGGGGTTCAAAAGCTCGTTCGACCAGGTGCCTGGCTGTCTCTCATAGCGCCTCACAATTCCCTCTCTTTTCTTTTATAAAAGAGAGGTGTCATTAGAATAAATGTCTCTTATATCGGAAACAGTTTGATACTGAACCAAGACCTGATGGGTAGTTACCTTTGCAATGTTACTCATCTGTTGCTTTAGAAACTGAATGAGGCTGGGTGCCAAGAGAAACAAGCTCCAATGGCTAGTATGGGGCTAAGGAGGGGAAGAATCCAAGCCATCAAGGGGTTAGAATACCAAGGGGTAGGGGTGTTGGGAGTATAGCGAGCCTAGAGGTTCCCCCAGAGCTCTTTGAGCATCTGTACATCTTGTTCTACCAGCCCAGATTCATTGACATAGAAGCAACATTCCTCCCCCAACAAAACACAAGTTCTTCCGAACCCCACCCCCACCCCCCATTCAGCAGTCAACAAGTCCAGGGTCCTCCGGTTTTGGAGAGCAACTCCTGCTAAAGAGGTTATTTGTCATTGAAGAGATTCAAGGCTGTCTGTCGTAGAGGCCATTGCCTCGTCAAGCTTGTCCTGGAAGTTGCTGGCTAGATGCTGTGTTTGGACAAGGACTGCTCCAGCAGTTCCAGTAGCACCAAGTGAGACAGCAAGGCCTAGTCCAATGAGCAGAGGGATGAAGATTCTTTTGGCTTCCTCCCATCTGCAAGGCGAGCTCTTCAGGTTCGTAGAGATAAACCTGGGGAACAACAATCACGGGGGCGCAGGAGCCCTGAAAATGAGGGTTGATACAGGCACCTGTAGTGCCCTTGCACCAGAGGAGGGCAGAAGGGTTAACACATACTGATTTGATAATGGTGATGTCATGAGCACATGTGAGATGGGGTTTCGAGGAGGGTCCTACAAGGCAAAGAGGTGGGGGTAGGTCAAAGAGAGGAATGTCCTGTGTTTTCCCCGTGGGCAGGGGTCCATGGAGGTTGTAAAGTGAAAAGTTAATGGGAACGGCTGTTAATAATGGTCGGGAGAGGGAGGCACAAAAAAAGCATTGGGAGGAGTTGGGATGGGTCGTCAGGGGAAGGAGGTCCGCTGCATGTACTGTAGCTAGGAGAGGGTATCTTGTAGTTCCTCCTGAGACTGGTTTTCCTATTGGATAATATTTGCATGAGTAAGTCTGATTTGGGGGCAGGGACAAGTTCATGGGAGACATGTAGGTCAGCTACCAGGTGTCTGGCATAGCCACTGGGGTAAAGTTTACCCACGACTCTGGTTCGCCAACGTTCATTCCATGGATCGCTGATGGAAAGCTGAAAATGAGTTTTAAGGTTGGTGAGCATGGTGCCACCTCAACTGGTGGATTCCATCTTGCAGCTCCAATATCTGCAACCTCCATATGTGGAGACCTCCTGGAGACATTCACCTGTGTTTCAGTAAGGAAAGCAGGGAAAAGGGCTGGGGATAGTGGAGATGGATTCCGGGTGTAGGGGGATCTCAATCTTGGTTTGACATCCTTCAAGTGGGCAATCCTTGGTTCCTATAACTTTATTGTGTCCATTATAGGTTTCCCTAGCATAGAATCTCCAATGGTAGATGTTGGGAAGGCTAGGGGGAGGCTGGGCGGTAGCAGAGTTAGCATGAAGGATGACAAAAACTGCCAAGAGAATGGAGGAGAGAGGGGCTTTTGGAGGGCACATGGCCTGAGCAGCTGTCATCAGGTCATGGATGTCCTTCCAGGAGATCCTGCTGCTCCTCTGGGCATGGTGTCTCCTTTGCCTTCTCCTCACCATTCTTGGTTCTTGATCTGTCAGTGAGAGGTGGGCCATCTTCTTGGTTGGTGGGTTGGTGTCGGACTTTTCTGGCAGGGACCCAGATAGGCTTGGGCTGGTCCTGTGGAAAAACACGAGTGAAACCCCTCCAGGTTGTGAGGAGGGAGTCTGGTTCCTTCCAAATTTCACCCAAAGGATCTTGCCATCATACTAGGATAGGGGGAGCTAATTTTGGTGTGAGCCAATGGAGGGAAACAGGAGGGTGTTTGGAGGTTTTGTAGATGTTGAATATGTTTAGGGTAGTCAGGGCCATCATTAATTGTACATTAGGGGGATAAGCGGTGGTTTGTTGTTTCTAGAGCTGGGCCTTCAGGGTGTGGTATGTTCTTTCTATTATTCCTTGACCCTGAGGGTTGTGGGGAATTCCTGTATGATGGGCAATTTCCCAGTGTGCGCAGAAGGTTTTAAATTGAGAGCTAGTGAAGGCGGGGCCATTGTCGGTTTTTATCTGTTGAGGAATGCCCGTGATGGCAAAGGTAGAGAGCATATGGTAGATCAGCCTTTTTGAGTTTTCACCTGTCTGGGCTGTAGCCCATAGAAAATGTGAGTAAGTATCTATGGTGACAAAAACATATTTTTGTCTACAGAATTGGGGAACATGGGTAACATCAATTTGCCATAAGGCATTGGATTTGAGGCCTCGGGGATTGGTGCCCATGGTTTGTAAAGCTGGGGTAGTAATGAGGGATGCACAAGAGGCACATGTTTTTATTATCCTTTGAAGCTGAGCAAGGGGGGATGTGGGGAAAGCGAGCATGAAGCCCCTTTAGATTTGTGTGTGTGCGTGAATGAAATTGGTCTGCTTGTTCAATGGAGGCTATAAATGTTCCTGTTGAGGCAGTTTTGTCAGCGAGTGCATTTCCTTCAGATAGAGGACCTGGCAGGGGACTGTGGGATCGGATGTGCTGGATATAGATGGGGGAGGCTCTCTCCTGTAGGAGGGCGGGGACCTGTATGAGTAGAGGGGAAAGTGGGTTGTCATCTAGTTTGATAAATGATCTTGACAACCAGGGAAGCAAACTGACAACATATACACTGTCTGAAAAGAGGTTAAGGGGGCCTTTGACTTCTTTTAGAGCTAGGTAAATGGCATATAGTTCTTTATATTGGTGGGAGTGGTAGGAATAACCCAAATTAAGGCAATTTTGTTATAAATAGGTTATGATGAAAAAGTTATAATGGAGAAAGTATGATGAAATTTAATCAAGCAAAGATCTAAAGGATAATTTGGAGAAAAAAAAATCAAATACCCAAATTATAAACTTCAGATGAAAGGTTTATAATAAATAAATAAGATTGAACAGAAGAGAGCAATTTACAATTTATAATATTCTCATGGCTTCCAAGCAAATGTATCCGAAAACCGGAATCTTGGAGTTGGAGCTCAGAGAAAACCTGGGATTTAAAAGTCATTGGTGTAGTTAGAGCAGGCCAATGTTTCAGAGGTGGATATATGTTGCTTACAGGCAGAGAACACAACACGGTGGAAGAGGCAACTCAGGACTTAATCATCAAGTTGAGGTCATTCTAGGAAAGAGACTGAGAAAGTCATTTGAGAAAGGAGACCACATTTCAGAAGCCACGAAAGATATGCAAGAAGTAGAAGTTACTTAGGAAAAAAAAATAAACAAAGGAGACAGAATTAGCCATAAGGAAATAATCAGTGTGTTCCCTCCCTGTCCCCCAGAGAGGAATTTTCTATGTAGTTCTAGCAGTCCTAGAACTCTCCCTGTAGAGCAGGCTAGCTGGGCTCGAACTCACAGAGATATGCCAGCCTCTGCCTCCCGAGTGCTGGCATTAAAGGCGTGTGCCACCTCCACCCAGCCTGTATGATGAGAGGTAGGACTGAGACCCTAGTGTCTGGGGTGGGCTGTGCTGTGCTGTGCTGTGCTGTGCTGTGCTGTGCTGTGCTGGGCTGGGCTGGGCTGGGCTGGGCTGGGCTGGGCTGTGCTGGGCTGTGCTGGGCTGTGCTGGGCTGTGCTGGGCTGTGCTGGGCTGTGCTGGGCTGTGCTGGGCTGTGCTGGGCTGTGCTGGGTTGGGCTGGGAGACAAGGAAACAAATGGAACACAGAAACTTTTCCTGGGAAAATGGTAGTCATGAAGGAAAGAAGAAAGACATAGCTTGAAAGGACTGTCTCTTTTGCAAGGTTTATCAGTTTTCTGAGTTTTCTATCACTGAATCCTCTCCTAAGACAAATTCAGGATGTAACAATGGCAAGTTAATACATTTGGCTAGCAAGAAACTGGGGCTAAGAAAGGCTAAACTATTTGTTCAAGGTCATTTGCAGCAAATTAAGCAGGAGAACCAAGTAGAGAGTGCAAGGGCTTTGCTCTCTTAATTCAATGGTCTTTCCATGGTGCCAACCAAACTGGACATTTCCAGTAGTTGCTTTTCTAGGATCCTGGAGAGCATGGCGTCCCACATTGAGGGAATTTGATTTGTCTGAGGGACATGGAGAGAAGGTGGGAGGCTTTGCACTAAGGAATGCTATGTTTAAGTCAATGCCGGATGGAAACAAATCTGGCAGCAAGATGTAGGATGTGTTAAAAGAGACATCACAGAAGGATAAGACAATTGGGACACAGCTTCAAGCTGGGACATATTTTTAAATGTATATCCAATCACATGATTAAGTTAGCTCTTTGGTTGCTCTTTGGTTTTTGTTCCAGAGATGGTCTCCATCAGTTTGCCAGTATTATTTTTAATAGGCTTCATATACTCTGATGTTTTAAAAGAAGAATTCTTAGGCTGAACACATTTGTAAACTGTATCTCTTGGGAACAGGATTTTAAAATTATTAATTTGGGTACGTGTGTACAAGTGAGTGAGGATGCCAGGAGTCAACCTGAGATGTCATTCCTTAGGGCTAGAGACCTTGTTTTTGGGGACAGGATCTCTCACTGTTCTGGGATTTGGTAATTGGGTTAGGTTGGCTTGAAAGTGAGTCCCAGGAATTACCCTGTCTCAGCCTATCCAGTGGAGGAACACAGGTGTCCACTACCATATATGGTTGATCTAGCAGAAGTCTCTGTATTTGTGAGACAAACAGTTTGTAGACTATTCCCAGCCTTGTTTACTCTGTTTCATACTCACTCTGTAATTAGTATGTTTTATAATTTATGGTAATTATATGAAGGTCACTGTTAAATACATTTCGATGAGTATGCCAAATTAAAGACTATTGCCAGTTCTTAGACACAAGTCTATCACCTAATCAAAGAATATTTATGAATTTTGGAAATTATGTATGTGTCTGCTGTAGTAGAAAGAAGGATTTAGATGAAGATGAGATGACGTTGACCACACAAGAAAAAAAATAGATATTTTTAGGGAGTTAAAGGTTTGGGGTACAGCTGTGTCCCTAAGGTATTTTCGGCATTGTTTCCCAAGATGCCTTAGGCTGCAATAATGGAAAATATCAAAAGTTGCAAACAGCACCATGAATTTATTATTTCATAAATCAAGAAACCCCAAGTCAGTGGTTCCAGGATTCACGGTCAGTGACTCATTGACATTACCAACCACTCAGCTTCCAACCACTTTCCAGATGTAGCATAGTGACTAGGCTTTATCTTCATGGTTTCCAGATGCCTAGGGTGAATTAAGAAGCCCCATCATGAGATGCTGAGTTTCCAGTGTGATAAGAGGCATCTGAGCTGAAGCCTGAAGAAACATTTCCTCAGGGGTAGTAGGAAAGGATTTTTTTAGGTCTCATTCACTATGTATTCATTTACAGACCAGTTAATGCAATGGGAAATAACATTAGCCCAGACTAATCTACAGAAACTAAGACTTATTCTGAAGGACGGACTTCCCCTGAAGGATGGAGTTCTCAGGAGAATGGGGGCTTCATTGACAAATATGGCCAGTAGATAGGTAGTTCATCATGTCCTTTACAGTTACTACGGAGGGCTGCAGGGGTTTTTTTTGTTTTTGTTTTTTTTTTTTTTTTTTTTTTTTTTTTTTTTTTTGTTGTTGTTGTTAATCTAATGCTTGTGGTTTTTCAACATTCCTCAAATTCATCTGTTGTGAAGTCCTTGAGGCTCGTGGCTTCTTCTTACTTAGCTCTTCTTTCCATGTGTTGAATTAAGGCAGAGCGAAATACTTCAAATGCAAAATCCACTTCCAGTTTCGTGACACACATCGGGGGCACGATGCGGAAAGTCTGAGGGGGGCAGAGGAAAATAGAGTTTGAATCATCAGAGATTCAAATGTGACTTCCAGGAAATGGGCTAAACCAGGTACCCCAAACCTTATTTTCACCACATTGCTGACATTTTTCTCACCAGGTTGGCCTCTACCTCCTCCCTCCTGGGCTCTTTCACCTTCTCTACACGAATCCTCCTATCATCTTGCTTTGAAATTTTTCTTTTTTTAAATGAAATTTATTTATTTATTCACTTTACAACCCAATATCAGCCCTTCCTCTCTTCCCAGTACCCCCTTATATAAACTCCCTCATTCCCCTTAGAAGGGGAAGCTTCCCTCCGAATGTCAACCTCCACCCATACCCTGCACATCAAGTTGCTGCAGGAGTAGGCACACCCTCTCCTGCTGAAGCCAGACAAGGCTGTTCATGTAGGGGTGCAGGCTTCACAGTCGGGCAGGTAGGTAGTTTCAGGGACAGCCCCTGCACCAGCTGTTTGGGGGACCTGCATGAAGACCAAGCTGCTCATCTCCTACCCATGTGCAGAGGACCTAGGTTCAGCCAGTGCCCACTCTTTGGTTGGTGGTTCAGTCTCTGGGACTCCCCAAGGGTCCAGGTTAGTTGACTCTCTGTCATCTTTAGATACCTCAATCTCTCTCCTAAGTCTTCCCTAAGACTCCAGAGCTCCATCTACTGTTTGGGTGTGAGCCTCTGCATCTGTTTCTGCCATCTGTTTACCTGCATGCCATCTGTTTACCTGCATATCCTTCCGCACCGTCCCTGAGATCTTACTTCACCATCTCTCTCACAGACAGTTTCTGTCATCATAAAGCATCAACTTTCCTAATGACCAGCTTCATCTTCACTAGTCCAGATCTACTCATGTTCAGGATCAATGCCCAAAAAAGCCAATTGCTGTTTCCTATTGCACCCAATAATTTTATAAGAATTTTTGTCCCCATCCCCCATTCCTTTGTTATCTTCTGATCCATCACTCTATTCTGATCTCTCCCTTCTGTTGCCTCAAAGCTTGTCGAACAAAGCTAACTGAACTATACTCTCTTACCTGTCATGCCACACACATTTCCAGCCTCATGTTACCTCACTTGTATGACCAAGTCTCCGTGCTGATTACAGTAAATAAACTGCTTTGTTCCTATGTGCAGGAGACCCGAGTGGCACTACGACAGATTCACAGCCTTCAACTTCTGCTGGTTTCCAAGAATATTCTCTTCCTCTCTCATCTTCCTTTAGCTCCCTTCTAACCCTTGAGTTTTCTTCTTAGTTGTTGTTTTTTTTCAAACCAATTTCTATGCTTCCCATTCTATTTCATAAGCAAACACAGTCTTTCTCTAAACCAGTTTCCTCCCACATACATTCTTTCATATTTCCCAAAGGCTCAGAGAATGATGTCTTTACTCTTCAGTTCTAAATGGTTCACCTCTGCTCTCGACCCTCTCCAGCTTATCACTTTCATTCCAGGAAACGTCCCCATGTTCTCTCAAATCTTTGACCTTCCTTCAACGTCCGACCTGGCAGTATCAGTAAGATGCTTGAATCTTACATAATCCTGATTCAGACACACCAAGCGAAACTGAAACTGATGCTCAGCGTCTTGCAGGTGTAATACATATGCTTTCCTCCCCCCTGCTTTTACTCAAATCTTATTTATAAGACTTGCTGATGCTTACTGGCTCGGGGTCTTCACTCCATCATTCTCTATTCACATCCTGGCCATCTGCAGCATGGTTTCTGTCCTATTAACTCGCTGATACCCATACTAAAGTTATCTGCAAGACATAAGATCCACTGGGAATTTCCCAGGCCACATTCTTTCCTATTGTCTCCGTGACACTTCACATTCGGGCATCCCCTTTCTGCTTCCGTAATTCCATATTCCTCTGAACTCTTGCCACACCATCCACCCCTTTGCGTCTCCTCCACCTTCCCCACTTCTCTGATGTCTACTGGAGGGAGTTCTTCCTTAAGCTCCCGTCCTCACCTCGCTGAGCATTTCACTGGGATACTAGACGTCCCCAGTTTTTCTCCTTTTATCATTTGCATGCTGATGACCCCAAACTATAACCTTTACCCCAGTCATTCCAACTTAATCATGAAAACACATAAAAAACCTGGTGCTCCGGAATGCCTTAAATGGAGCATGTTTAAAGACGAGTGCCCACATTAAGCCAAGCCAGACATGAAGGTTTCAGCCTTGACTCCTGCTCATTGTTATTGTATCCAAATCTTATGCAGTTCACTTCCAAAATATCACCAGAATGGACCTTCTCTTCCTACAGCCACTGCTGGAGCACAGACAGCACCCTCAGTTCCTGCCAGACTCCCTAACTCCAGTCTTATCTCAGAGAACAGACTCAGCAATGCACTCACTAGTTATATGACCTGGGCGATTTATTTAACGTCTAGGTACTTGTTTTTATTTATCTATAAAGTTAGGGTAATAATAGTACTTTGGCGTGTTGAAGATGTACAACACATCAGGAAGTGCAACTGACAAGGTAATAAGACGTCACCTGTCCTTACCCATCATCACCTTAAGCTGATGCTCCAGCCATACTAATGTGTGACAACTCTGTGCACTTTACTGAGCTTTTCCTCAAGCTTGGGCTATTTTTATAGTGAATTAAGGCTGTGCTAGCCAGAATGACTGGCCTGGGCATCTGTTTTCTTCCCTTCTATAGCACCACACTTTATATATACACAAAAGAAATTAATATGCTGTATTGTAGTTTTGTGTTTTATTTCTTTCTCCTATAAGCTCAATGAAGAATAGGATTAAAACAACGTTATCATTGTAGTATTGGTTCATGGCATACCACTGGCTGCTTAATATGGATTTGAAGGGAAAGCTAAACAAGTGGACAATTATTCCAGGTCTTCATAAGTTAGGATTTTAATAATTAAGCCACACTATTTGATATGAACAGACAACCATTCCTAGTGTTTCCTTAGGGATCCTGTCTGATTTGTTTCAGTTTCCTCTGACAAACATAAGACAGGAAGTGGGTCTTTTAGAACTCATTGTGTCAGCCAGGAAGGGAGCAGGACCAAGGGAGGAACAAGGACTGTTTAAACTGGGTAGAAATACCAAATCGCATTTTATAAGAAAAGAGCGTGGTGTTCTATTCAGCACTGGCGAGACTAAACATAGCAGCGATGCACCACATATTTTAAAAGTCCAGAAGAAAGTTGGTGTGAGATTTAGAGGCAGGTCATACTGTGCAGCAGCAGCAGCAGCAGCAGCAGCAGCAGCAGCAGCAGCAGCAGCAACAGTAACAGCAGCAGCAGCAACAGCAGCAGCAGCAGCAGCAGCAACAACAACAGTAACAGCAGCAGCAGCAGCAGCAGCAGCAGCAGCAGCAGCAGGCACAGCAGTGACAGCAACAACAACAGCAACAAGGCACAGGGTCAGACCAGGCTCCTGATAGAGTGGGCAAATCTTCCAGAAACGGGTAGGATGAGCTCTGTCTTGCATTATTCCAGGAGAAGGTGAAGGACACTGAGGGACTGATCTTGAGTTCTGCGTCAGGGACTATGTTTAGGGATGGTCTTTGACCTCTCTTTCTGGGAACATACAAGGCAGCTATGGATCTTTGTCTGCTGTGGGCTCTAATGACCACTAGAACACCAGGTTCACAATGTCAGACTTCAGGGCTGAGTGAAGAATGACTTTCATTGTTTTTTTAGGGCGTAGAACTAATTAATACCCAAATGCAACACATATGTATGTAACATGTAAATGTTACACGAGTGTCATGTTTGGATCGTCACCTATACTGTGAATTGTCTAGTTAGTTTGTATGGCCTTTCTATGTCCTCTCTTTTGCCTACAAAAACATGGACAATGGAATCACTTTACCACATCCCCCTCTAGTGGCTACAAGCTATCTTTTGTCTGTTTCTTTTTACTACAGGCAGGCATTACCACAATGCAGAGGAAGCGCAACTAAGAGCCCTAGCAAGGAGACCCTACGTCACAGGCAGCCATTCTCTTACCTGAGAAAAGTTACCACCTCTACCCACTAGGAGCCCCATGTCCTTGCAGTCCTCATGGATTTGATTGACTTCTGTTTTAGGAAGAGGCTGGCGGCTTATCTGTGAATAGATTAAAAAAAAAAAAAAAAGAAAAAACACCAGAAAAATGAAGGATGTTT
Source organism: Arvicanthis niloticus (assembly GCF_011762505.2). NCBI lineage: Eukaryota > Metazoa > Chordata > Mammalia > Rodentia > Muridae > Arvicanthis > Arvicanthis niloticus. The sequence continues at coordinate 27,249,195 of NC_047676.1, forward strand.
TCTATTTTGTGTTTGAATGGTTAGAAGACTTATTTACCAAGGCAGGAGACCCAAGGAAAATTACAACAAAACTCAAGCAATCGATATCTCCCTAATGAAACAAAGCTGTTAATTGCTGAGCCAGAGGGCTTTTGGAGGTGAGGGTGCAGATGAACACTGAAAGTATTTGCTTATTTGATTTTATTCTACCTCATCTAGAAAATCCCCAAAGACAAAGTAATATTTCATACAGGTGGCAAAGGAATCTTGACTCTGCTAATGGCTACTCCCGGCAGGGGTGAGGGTGGGGGCGGGGCTGATCTTTTAATAGCTAGTTTGAGATCTGCTTTGTTTGTGTTGAAATCCTCTTCAACTCTGCAGTGCTCTGCCTAACTAAAGAGTCCATTCCAAAGTCCAGCAAGTGGCTCAGGAGTTACACAAGGGCATCTGCAGCTAAACATTTCCAGGGCCACAGCCTGGCCATGGAGCTGGTGTGGAGCCAAATGTCTTCCATGTTTGTTGAATTCGCTCCCCCTTCCCCAAGACTCCACCCCTTCAGGGTTAGAAAAAATAAGTGTTTGGGAGCCAAGAGGCCATGTCAGATTTCTAGGACCTGAAATTTGTCCTTTACTCGGGGCTCAGGCATGCTATTTCGACTTTGGTGACGTTGGACTGGAGCTTGCATCCTTTCTGTGGGTCACTTCATTCCCAGTCTGTGAACACAAATATTTCCCTCTAGTTTATTCAGTTCGAGCCTGGTTGTAGTGCAAGCCTGCAATCCCCGGAATCTTTTCACACCACAAAAATATGGGCCTACCATAGTAGGACAAATTTGAATATTTGGAAAAGGCTTCAGATGTGTATTTTTAAAACGATCCCTAGGGAACCTTGTCAATCTTCTTCAGTAAGTCTTAAGTGCGTTTGCTGCCCCTCTCTCCCCCATTACCCTTCACAGATAGGGAACATCATCCCTAGGTCTGGCTTCCTTGTTGTAGATGAATATAAACCTCAATCCTGCTCATGAGAGCTCTTTTCAGTATACTCAGCTTGCTTCTCCTCAAGGTTTTCTATGCGTTCTGTAGACCCAAGTAGTGTATTATGTATAGTACGTTGTAGCTATTCATAGTTTGAATAAGTTATAAGTACTAGACTCTGTTGGCTTTCTACATTACCTGCTACTGGCCCCAGGCAGCCACCTAACAAACAGCAGATCATTACCTTGTCTTGAACCATTTCTATCCCCACCATAAGGCCTTTTCCTCGGATATCCCCAACGATGTCAAATTCATCCCGCAGCTTAGCAAACTTCAGCAGCATGTAGGTGCCAACTTCTTGACTGTTTTTCTGGAGATTTTCTTCTTCGATCACCTGTTGAGAGACAGCCCTAAATAATCTTACAAGGCAGAAGTGGGAGGTTTGACAGAGAAGCCCAGAGAGATAAATGCTCATTGTCCTCTTTACAGTAACTTAACTTGACAAACAGGACCTAGAACCACAGCTTGGTGTGGACATACCGTGGACTGAACAAAAATCTACTGTAAGGAATCAAATGATCTTGGCAAAGGGGATTTCCCTGAACCTGCTCACCTATAGAGGCAAATAAGAACTTAAGAACTGTCAGGAACATATGCTTTATTAATGTAGAAGTTTGTTTTTCCAGGTTTTGCTGAGTGTTGGCATACAGTGAGAAAAACAGAAAATAAACTGTGGAAAGAATCCCACAGGTGCCTTTCCCACGGGAGGCAGCAACCTCCAAACGTTGGAGGTTTTCATAGTTCAAATACTCCAGTGTAGGGGCCCTGCACACCTTAGCTGAGCCTCATGTATATGTACAACTAGGGAACCTGAGATATAAAAAGATTTTCACCCAACTCCCACTTACAGTGGATACTTGTGATTGGTTTTAAAAATCTTAACTTAGGTCTTTTTTGTTCATTTGTTTTCTTTGTTTTCCGGTGTACATGTGTTGAGACATATGTGGAGGGCAGAGGATAGTTTTGAGAGTCCTTTCTACATGCTGTGAATACTAGGGATCCAACTGAGATGTTGAGGCTTAACAGCAGATGCCTTTCCTTGGAGAACCATCTCAACCAGCTATGATTCTCGACAAGACACATACATATTTCATCTGTACTTAGCTAATAGTAATTGCATGATTTTAGGACAAGCTTGATGTTTTAAAGACTAATTGGTTCACCCAAACCCTTTTTCTCATCTGAATTTGTTTGGATAACCGAACACTGAAAAAAAAAAAGTTGGACTCTGGCTGGAGAAGCAGGTTGAGTAACTACAGATCTTCCCCTTACTGTAAGCTTAGATTTTTAAAAACCTACTTTAATAAGGGCTTTTAAATGCTTTACCCTCCCTTCTAGCCCTCCACCCACCAGAGGTAGTGGAAAGGAAAGTTTAGTAGGGCAAAGGGGGGATGTGGATCTGTTTATAAATAGTTTTTTTGGTGTGTTTTTCTCTATAAAGTCATGTGGTGTCCTGGCTTGCTCCCAGAGGGAGTTTTCTGGTTTTGTTTCACAGTTTTCATGTGTACTATTTTTTTTAAAAGTTTAGGAGGCAAGATGATATTTCCCTTCTGTTAGAGAAGATTGCAGAGTTGGCTATGCACGTAGAGAGTTTGTGGATAGAGGTACAAGTGCTTGGAAAACAAAATGGAGCCAGGGGAGAACAACAGGGCTCTGGTATTGGTTCACCTTGCAACTCTTTGCTGGTCTTTGCTGATGATGCTCTGGCTTTGGTTTGTTTTGCCTTCTTCCCTTATTGTGACTTCATAGAGAAAAGTGCACCAAAAAACTTATGATGATAGCCCAGCAGCTTCTTGTTGCTTCGATGAACTTGGGCTGATTGCCCTTGATTCTTTTGGATCAAACTGTTATTGCTAATTCATAAATGGTGTTTGCCAGCCAAGGTCTAGCCATATTACTCTTAGGCATATTCCCAAAGGATGTTTCATTCTACCACAGAGACATTTGCTCAACCATGCTCATTGTTGCTCTATTCACAGCAACTAGAAATTAGAAACAACCTAGATGTTCCTCAAGAGATGAATGGATTAAGAAAATGTGGTACATTTACATAACTGACATATATTAAGTGGTTAATATAATGATATCATAAAAATTGCAGAAATATAAATGGAACTTGAAAAAATTTACCCCGAGTAAGGTAACTCAGACCCAGAAAGACAAATATGGTATGTATTCACTTATATGTGTGAATAATAGCTGTTAAGTCAATGATAACCAAACAATAATCCATAGATGCACAGAAGGTATGTATATAGTAAAGGACCCATGACAAGGGGAACAGAGAGATCTTCCTAGGAGAGGGAGATAGATTAGATAGCTATAGATAAAGGTAGTGGTGGACTGGAATGGGAGGATGAAGTGACAAGGACAGGGAAGAGGATGACGATAGAAGGAATACAGGAGAGACAGCTAAAATTAAAGGCTGTTTGTGGGGTAATATGGAACCTAACACATTAGAAACTTCCTAAAATATACACTAATTTTAGGCAATCTTAATGAAATTGCCAAAATAATGGGGAGATAGTTGCAAATGGTCATCTCTTGTCACTAAATGGTGCTTCCAGTACCAGGATTGGCTTACATGTAATTGTGTGTGTGTGTGTGTGTGTGTACGTGTGTATGTATATACACACCTAGTACCATCCCTGGTTTCACATTTTAATACAGAACTATAGTAGTAAAAACCATATGGTAGTGGCATAAAAACAGACAGAAATCCCCCAAACAACCCAGGGTGATGCCAAGACAATAGGTTTCTCTGACACTAAGGCCCCATTACTGAAGACAACACCCACACAATTCATTAAACAGAGAGTTGAGCTGATGCCTGCCTGGAACCTTTATCCTTACATTCTGGGGTCTTTGGTACAGAAAGATACTCTGTATGCTTCCAATGGTGTAATGTAAATACCAAATCACAAACCTACAGTGGTGTCCTGCTTGCAAGATATGCTTAGAGCAATGGTGGCAACAAACCTTATTGGAGTAACCAACCAATCCTCATTTGACTAAGGCCCACTCCGAGAAATGGAACTCATATTGACTCTGCTTCGATGATGAGAAGCCTGAGACTAGATAGCCCAGGGAATGAATATATATGTGTACACGTACATATATACATACACATATACATACATATATATGTATACACACATATATATGTACACACACACACACACACACACACACACACACACACATATATATATATATATATATATAAAACATATAGCCAGACATTATGCAGAAAGGCAGAAAGTGAGATACCTAAACAAGATAAGGCTATCAAACTCTTCTTCTCAGGGCTCAGAAAACCCTGCAGAAGTGAAGTTGATCTCTCTCTTCTCTCTCTCTTGTCTTACATATATACATATATATGTGGAGAGAGAGAATATATATCCTCTAAAAATGCAAATGAATGGGTTTCTGTGTCTATATCTATTCCTTGTCCCTTTTCCTAGGCTCTTTTTCTTCTGTTTTGTCTTATTTCAATGAGTTAACTTTTGTTTTATTTTATTGCATTTTATTGTATTATTACCCCTTAGAAGCCTTCTGTTTCATTGTGAGAGACAGAAAAGGGCAGAAGCTGAGAGGAGTAGAAGGAGGGAAAAACATGATCAGAATGCTATTATCTGAGGGAAAAAAAATCTATTTTCAATAGAAGGGGAAAAAGCTGGCAGTATCAACAACAACAAATAAGGTCATATTTCATCCCACTCATTCGTGTTTCCTGAGTTAGTCATACTTTAAGTATTTAATCAGCAATAATGGCTTTAAGTCTTTTATTTATATCTAAAATACTTTTGCATTTCTTAGTAGGTGAGTCATACTCATAGTTCTAAATAATAAGCACAAAGGTGTAAACAGTAGAATGAGTTGTACTGACCCCTGACCCTAGCCAAGTTTCTCTGCCTACAAACTGAATCTTAAAAAACTCTTTGAATGTTCTTTCAGAAACACGCTGTACTTAGTTAAGCAAAAGGCATTATACATTTTGGTAAGTACATTTTACAAAAAAAAAATTCTCATTTTTCAACATAATAATGGATTACTAAAGATAAGAATGTGGGACACTTTATTATTAAGTTGATTCATCACCATAATAGTAATTGGTTCTCTCCTGGGGACTACAAAGAACAGCTCTTAACCCTCATCAAAGAAGCTTCTTTTTATGTTGCAAATGCAATCAATGTCCATAATTGGTCCACACATGGAGAATAAGTGACTGTAGAGTGCTTAGTTCTAAATGGGACATCTGTATCACATCCCTTCTCTTGAAGATTCAGGGATCGTTGTGGAACAGGGGTGAAAAGACTAAGACTGGAAGGAGCATGTTTGCAATGCAACAGTAGTTGCTGGCCACAACAGTGCCATTGTACACGCGGACTCACACTGGTGAGACTGTATGCACAAGACTTGCACATGAGGGAGCCAGTGAAAATCCCAGAATGGATGGAGGAGAAGCTCAACGAGTCCCACGCCTATTTAAGGAGCCATTGGTGACTGCTGGCTGCTTGGGGAAGGAGACCCAGTTTTCTTCAGAAAAGTTTTGAGCGACTACCCATGGTCCATTGGATGGTCCCACAACCATGAACATATAGGCATCCCTAAATAGACTCAGCGAGTTAGAAAAGTAGCCCATGGAGTAGGGAAGAAAAAGTTGTGGGAGGTTATAGGGAAGTAACTAAAATAGAGAAAAAAGGGGGCGGATTTGATTAAAACATGTTCTATACACGAAATTATCAAACAGTAAAAATTATTATAAACTTGGCTAATACTAAGCTAAAGGAATATGGTAGGGTTGAATAGTTTTTCAGAGTAGCTGAATGTCCCAGATATGATCTGATAAAACCTAGTTTATCTACAGTTATTTCGTTTATAACAACAGAAGAAAGAAAAACAACCATAGGATGTGGCAAATATTAAAATGGTGAAGAGCTATTAAACCGACAAATACTACCCAGAAAACAAGAAAATGCAGTGCTATCACCTGCATAGGGCGATTCTTACATTTCTCATGCATGTGAGGTTGATTATATATTACCTCTCATTCAGAACTTCAAGTACCCCAAGTAGGCTTTAGAATGAGGGGACAGGGCCTGGAGAGATGGCTCAGTGGTTAAGAGCACTGACTGCTCTTCCAGAGGTCCTGAGTTCAATTCCCAGCAACCACATGGTGGCTCATAACCATCTGTAATTGGATCTGATGCCCTCTTCCGGTGTGTTTAAAGATAGCTATGGTGTACTCATGTACATAAAATAAATCATTCTTTATTTTTTTTTTAAGAGGGGACAGAGAATATTAACTGGAGCCAAAATTTAAATTGGTGAATTACCGATTAAATTTCTACTTTACCATTGCAATGTGATAGAGTTCTGATAAAGTATGTGGCTTAGAAATAGTCACTTAGTACAATCAATGAAATTCATGTAAAGAATAGGACAGACCTCGAGCACAGCCGACCCAATGGCACAGGCCAGGGGATTTCCTCCAAACGTGTTGAAGTGAAGTAAGTGTTTAGCCAAAGAGTTCGCAATTTCTAAGGTTGGAAAATAAAGGTGGTTAAAGTGACATGTTCTTACGCACTACATTTCATTATTACATTGGGGTTACATGTTTTTTCGTCTTATAATGTCATCTATTATTTTCTTCTTCACTCATCTAACAGTGATGGACTGAATTGTGTCCCCTTAAAATCTGTATGTTTAAATGCTAGGACCAAGAATTACCAAATTTGGAGACTGAGTCTTTAAGCAGGTCATTAAATGAAATGGACTACAAAATTGGGGCCCGTATCCCACAGGACAATGTCTGTCACAGTGAGCAACTACAGAGTGCTCTCCATCTCTCCTCAGTGGGCACACATAGGGAAGATCATCTGGAGAAGTGATGAGAAGATGGCCATCTGCAAGGGCAGGAGGGAATCCCAGGCAGAACTCAGCCCTGCTGGCTGACACTCTGAACTTGACAGCCTCCTCATCTGTAGGGAGAAAAATTTCTGTTGTTTCAGCCATTGGTTCGTGGAATGGTGCTTCGTCAGCCTGACTACTACAGCTGATAAGGAATACAGCTTCCGCACTTAATGAGAAGGTGACAACACAATCATTCACGTATTATTCGAATTAGAAAGCACCTTAAAACTTGACCTGCAGGGCTTTATATAAGCTCTTTAATGAACCACACCTTTTATTTCTACTCTTGAGATTAAGACAGAAGCATGGCAGAAATGACCTCATATGACCTATTCAAAAGCACAGTTCTAGAGTCTGTCAAGGATAGTTCATTACATTCCACTTTCTATAATCATACTTTTTTTTTTGCGTTTAAATAAATGTAATGATTATACAATGTATAATCCATTATTGCATTTCCATATATAGGTATGCTTTTTGAACCTTTGCTTATTCAATGAAAGCAGTTATCACAGAGATTTTAATTATTTAATGACTCAGAAAAGTGCTGATTATTGGGAGGAAATATAAAATATAATGAAATAAATTTCAACAATCAATGCGTTACAAAAAATAACACCCATCAAAGGCTCACTATGATAGAAAATTAAATTTTAACCTTTATTTTATAGATCAGTGGTTCTCAACCTTCCTAATGCTATGGCCATTTAATACAGTTCCTCATATTGTGGTGACCACCAACCACAGAAATATTTCTTCACTACTTCATAACTGTAATTTTGCTAGTTATAAATTGTAAGGTAAGTATTTAATATGCACAATATCTTATATGCATTCCCCCAGTGGGATCAAACCCACAGGTCAAAAATCACTAACAAAGAATGTTCTGGATAAATGAGATTTTATTGTAGTTGACTGTTTGGCTGTTGGTAAACTGCCAGAGAAATCTGGACCTTGAATGTATAGTTAATGCCATGGGAAGACAAAATGACCACAGAACAGTCTGTTTCAAGAAAAGATTCCTTTGGAATTTTCAGGGGTTTATTTTATAACCCATTTTCCTAACTCTCTTCTGTATAGTAGAACTCTGACTTTAGTTACAGTGATAGAAGAGGTTTTCTTCTCTCTAGCAAGATAGCAATGGCTGCCTCTCTTCCCTCTGTCCCATGGCCTAGCAGGCAACATTTTTATTTCATTCACTTAGATAATATATCATGTGGTCCCCACCACTGCCTCTAGCCTACACACATTGAGACCCATGCTTTATACCATTGCATGGTGCAAGGAGCCCAGGAGCATGAGCCTGCTGGACATTCTACCTGGAGTGGTCACAACTGCAGCCATGGGGAAGCCATTTCCAATCCCTTTAGCCATGGTGACAATGTCAGGTAGTACATCATGTGTTTGGAAGCCCCAAAAGTGAGAGCCCAGCCTTCCAAAGCCTGTCTGCACCTGGAAATAGATTGAAAACAAACAAACAAACAAACAACCTCCAAAAACAAAACCAAGAAGCATCAGAAACCTTCCAGTCTCTGCTCTATTCTCTTTCTTTTTCTTCCCTCTTGTCTCTCCTTGCTCCTTCCGTATCCTTGCACTCTCGTGGACAAAACCCTAGATCTGTGTCTGAGGTAGGAGGTACCAAAAACCATTTGTTAGCTTTGTGGACTCTGGAAATATTCTTTGTGTCTTTTTGAATTTCTGTTAACTAATTTATCACAGAGAAGTAATCCTACCAACATAGCACTGCGCAGGGCTGCCTGAGAGCTACATAAATAACAGATGCAAAAGGCATTAGGATGATTAACTCTTCTTATTAAGTTTTCCCTGTGCATTGGACAGCCAGAGAGAAAAGTGGAAAAACTGGCTCAGGTCCACCCTGGGGGAAGCAAGAGTAACTCCCTGTCCAGTAGGGCTGAATGCTTACCACCCACTGAGGGAACAGTGTCTTTCTACTTTCCTGCATTCTGAGGACCTAGCGGAGCCAGTGAGTTCAGAGTATAACTACTTTAATCTAGAACCAGCCATACATTGAATGTTGGTGATAGATTTTGTTTACACCATCTCCACTCTCACTTACAGTACAAATCTACCTCCATCACCCTAAATCCCAGAAGGCTCTGTCCAAAGCATTCTAGGCACAGAGCCACCAGAATGTCTCAATAGATTCTTATTACCAATGTATGAGTCTAAAGGCAGGGACACATTTTATTACACCCATACCTGAGTTAGATTCTCAAGTGTTTGTAGAAGGAAAGAAATCATGACAGAAAGATGTCATGGACATCTCCAGACAAGAGCCTTTCCTGATCTCTGTCTCTATGTCTTCCTGTCTCTCTGTGCACATACCCACATGGCAAGGTGGGATGGACACCTGAAGCCCAGTCTTAGAAGCACATTGGTTGTTATTAGATGATTGTGACTAGTATAGGAGAGGGACTGATTCCAGGGGTTATTCTTGGTGACAGAGACCAATAGAGCAGAAGATCTGAGATGTGCAAGTCTGACAGACCTGGCCTGAATGGCCAAGTCTTTACTTTCTAGCAATAGGCCAGGGACAAGCTGGTTAACTGGCCCAAATGAAATAATGTAGGGGTTTCATATAGTTTATCTTTTGTCCTGTCTTCTTTCTCCTCTTCATCTATCATAAAAATGTCACAAATAGTGAAACAGAACATTTCTTGGAAAATACACAAAACAGTGCAGGAAAAAAACCTTGATCACTCGCTTGAGAACCATGAGTTTCATAGGGTCAGGTACACAGTAGGACAGACAGATCATTCTGTCGTCCATAAATCCTAGTGTCCACGGGGATGTGGAGCTCACAGTAGGGAGTGTCACAGCTGGGACTGTGGCAGTGAAGGGCTGGAGCAATGGGTTCTTGCTCTGTCTGTTATTATCCTGTTAGTGGTTAACAGCAGTCTCTCTTAAATTTGCACCCTGGTTAAGTTCTCAAAAGCCACAAAATTGGGGGCAGTGAAGGAAAAACAAAAGAAGGTCGTGAGAACGCATCTCGGGAAATTCTAAAGTTCTGATTTTCTTTGAATTTAGCCTACCTTCCTTTTAACTAGTCTGATTGCGAAAGATTTGCTGTGTGAGGACTTCAAGGCCAAGGTTTATTTTCTTTTTTGAGATAGCTAATTTCAAACTGATTGAATGTGGTTTTCCTATTTTTTTTTTTTTAAATTTACTAATAGCAGGTTACCTCTCTTCCATTGGGACCTTGTTGAGTTCACTAGTATGAGGAAGGAAGGAGAAACAGGACAGGAGGAGTTCACTTAAGCTGCTCCCGTACAGCCCTGGCACTGGCATTCTCTGAGCCTGACAGAGGCCCGGCCACACAATCCTGGCAATTGCAAGCTTTCTCCCGACAGGGTAGCCCAGCATGAACTGTGAGGGAATGTTAGTCAAGGAAAACAGTCAATAAAGGCAGGTGAGATGGCAAAAATAAGAGACACACAGGTTTTCCGTGTGTCATTAGTGGGTTAAACCACCAGTTTGTGTGATCGTGATTGGCCGAGGTGAGGTGGGAGACCGTCTGTGGCTTGGGTACCATCCTCTGGTCTTTAGGCAACATCTCTAGAGCTATTCTAAGCAGATAAAAATGTTGCTTTATTTGATATACTGCAATCCAAGGTAGAATTCTAAATATACCAGCTGGAGCCCACAAGGCTGGTTACTGTTACTCCCTTCAAAGTGTCCCCCTTGGGCTACTGTAGACTTACTTCACCTGGGCTGCCTCCACTCTGATACTTTACAAGATCATACAAGCTAGGTCAGAATGTCTGTAGTGGTAACAGTCTTCTAATTTAGAGGCTGGATTTTTACTTACATTTAAAAAAATAATCTATCTGACATCACTTTGGCAACCATTGGGATGGACACTGGACTGTGATATTAAATTTTTTCTGTGGCTTGTTGGGGGTCTTGCAACAATGCTCAGAAAGAGGAATCATAATAATGACAAGAATAAAAGTATGCTGGGTAGGAGAAGCATCATCTATACTTGCTAGCAACTTTTAAAATAAAAAACAACCTGGGTGCTTTAACGTAACTAACTTTGTAACAAAGCAGCAGAGGCTTCTTATGACCTTATGACCACACTCCAGAGTTCAAGCACTTGCTTTCTGCCTGAAATATCAAAGAGGGCTTGACAGGGTCTCTCTCTGTATCTGGCCTGCTCCTATTGCACTAAGTCACTCACGGATGTCAACACTCACTTCATCTGCAATGCACACACCTCCCCTCTCTCGGACCAACGCAAAGGCTTCCTTCAGAAACTCCTTTGGGTACTGGACAACACCATTCACACCCTGCAAAAGATCAAATCAGGAAGACTTCAGAGTTGGCAGGAGCTCTGGCTCAGCACTAGTGAGGATAGATTGTTATCCTCATCACCATGACATCAATGTTATCAACTGAATGGACAGCACGAAGAACTGTTCCAACCAGGACTTTTGTACCACAGGCCTCCAGGGGGAAAAGATGTGGCTATTCTTTCCTGAGGTTAGAAACAAGGAGGCTTGATGAGTTCAAAATAGGTTTCCCTTGACAGTGCATGTTGAACATTAAAAATCAAAGGGTTTCTTTTCTAGCGGATTTTAGGAATCCAATGGCTTCACCTATTCACTGTTCATCTGTTAAGTGTGGGAATGAAGGGTATGCATTTTTGAAGGTCAGCTGAAAACCAGTAAGAGAATGAATTGCATTTGGAGAGGAACATAGAAATGGGCATTTAATTAATTTGGAGTCAAAACTGTGAACATGGAGAATTCAGAAAGATGCTAAGTTTGTGTACCTACTTGAATTGGCTCTGCAAAAAATCCAGCAATTGTCTTGGCCACAGAAGTGTTCAGTGTGTCTTTGAATTGTTCGATATACTGTTCTTTAGCTTGGCAGCAGTCTGTAGCAAACACAGACACAAGTCACAACATTTGATGTGAGAATGACATCCGGAAGAAGGAGGTGGGTAAACACAGAGAACTGAGAGCAGTCAACTGTCTGGAGGTCTTCAGACTATGATGAGCTGGGAGCCAAGGGTATTTATCTCTGAAAGGGAAGACATTATGCAGGAAGTTTTTTTTTTTTTTTTTTTTATTTTTATGAAGACAGCCATAAAAGCATAAACAAACTACTTCAATAATTCCATTTGTGGAAGGAACCCGTTGAAGTATCATCAAATCTAGTATAGACAGCCATTTCATCTAAGGACTATTCTGTTAAATGGATAGATCTGACTCAAGTGTTATCGGGTGACTTAAAGTAGTCAAATATAATTCTACTGTTTATTGCCACTAAGTCTGATGCAAGCTTTTAAACTGTAAAGTGCTTTTGCATTCAGTAAGTAAATATGTTTATATAATAATCAGAATTCAGTCTAAAGAAGATGTGTTAGAGGCAGATAAGTTTTCTCCATGGTAGCTCTTGACTCTTGGTTCTGCGTCTTTTATTTATAAACCTCTCTCCCTTAACTGAGGGCACATTCATTTTTTTGGAATCTATGACTATGCCGATTGTCTAGGACACTGTAGGTGCTCAGCAAGTTCCTAAAGAATTAGAGGGAGATAAATGGTAGATACTGTGACAGGTCTGTGATATACTGACCAATTTTACTTGACATTTTTTCTCTGGATAGGGAACCAACTGCTGTTCAGGGAATGTCTTTAATAGGCTATCCCCCCTCTTTCGCTGGGTTGAACTGATGATAAACTTAGCCCCTGAGTTTGAAATGTCAATGACTATTTATTACTACTAGAGGACATACTCATTTAAAAAAACTGTTTTGTCATTTTGTAGGGTTTCTTAAGTACTGTACTTTTCAAATTGATATTTCAAATATTTTCAAATTGATTTTTTACTACTTAATTTTCTTCAAGATCATGGAACATCCACATTCTATTGTCTGACCATTCTATTTTGTGAACATTTTGTGGTCCTTTTTTAGAATATAGAGTTTTGATTCCTTGTTACTAGTTTTGACTATGGATGGCTTATTGTCCTTGGCATTTGTGAGTATTCTGCGAAGCCTAGACTGACGTAGGTTCATCAGATGACGTAGAGTGCATCCCCATTTGCAGCTTCCAGGTGCACAGGGCATTGTTGCTTCAAATTCAGCTGGTGGTAGTAGAGTTCAGAACACAATGCTTCAGATGTGATTCCTACCAAGTCTCTTCTACTTCTTTTCAATGGGAAGACCTTCCTTACTGACTATAGTGGCTCATGACCTACAGGTATTTCCAAGAATGCTTCCCTAGTTTTTAATTTTTTTAAAAAAAGGAAGCCATAATGTAAACATTCAAAACATTTGTAAAGATTTTAGAAGGTGTAGTATTGGTCAGAAAAATTGAAATCTATCATTTTAACTCAGTAGTTTAATGTGTTACAGGAGAAGCAGATTAGAATTTTGCACATTTATTTATTTAGTTTTTGTTGTTGCTGTTGTTTAAAACAGGGTTCCTGGCTGTCCTGAAACTTCCCTTGCAGACCAGACTGGCCCTGAGCTCACAGAGATTCTGCCTCCCAAGTGCTGGAATTAAAGGCCTGCACCATCATTGCCTGGCTTAAAAATCTCTCTCTCTCTCTCTCTCTCTCTCTCTCTCTCTCTCTCTCTCTCTCTCTCTCTCTCTTTCTCTCTCTCTCTCTGTTATTATTACAAGTGTTGTTTTACCTGCAGGTATATATACCACATTGACAACTGTTGCTGACAGAGGTCAGAAGAGGGAATCAGGCAGGAGTCCTGATGTCTCTGAGCCACCATGTGTGCCAACAATTGAACCTAAGTCCCCTGGAATAGTAGCCAGTGCACTTAACTGCCAAGCTATCTCTTTAGTCCCTACAACTCCCTTTTACAAATGTGTCGTAGAACAAATTGTGACTTGTTGTATACTTTTGCCTAATAGTGTCTATGACAAGTGTTATTCAAGTGCCAACATTTATTCTTTGCACTGAACCATTTCATGTTTCACTAGTTTTTATAGTGAAAATTTCCATTGAAAAGAAAACCATTCTTCTGAGCACAGGGATTTTCTTTACCCACATGGAGATTTCAACTCGATGTCTATGTGTTCTGGACTTTTTTCTTTGTGCAATGTAGGGAAGAATAATCCAAGTTTCCTTTTTTTTTTTTTTTGTTGCACTTAGTATTAGTTTAATTCTAGGTGTACTTTGGATAGTAGAATAATTCTGGGTTCATGTTTGGAAACATTTAAAAGTGACATGCTTGAGTTTAGTCATACGAAATTTAACTTCAAATATGAACTTTGACTACTGTAGTAATGTTTGGAAGAGCACTTGAAAACTTTTTTTTTTTTTTTTTTACCAGCATTCATCAAGTATTGCGAGTTTTTCAGTGTTTCTTATTAACTCTCCTGTAGTACTATTTGTTTCAGTGAGGGTGTGTTTAACATTTTATGCATGATTTTTAGTTGTTCTCGGATGGAGGTAACCCAGAGTATCTACCTGTCATGTTAAGCCCAGCAGCAGCTGTCCATCCATTCCAAATGTCTTATGTTCCCACCCCACTTCAAGATGCTGGGAACATCCCTGATAGAAGTGATAGATGCATCCCCAGCCATAAGCCTTAATACACAGAAAAACAAGCATAAGAGCCTCTGAGTGGGAGAGAACACAAAGAGACAGAACATTGCTCAGAAAATGAGCCACCACCTATGTGTGCTGTCTTTGAATATAGAAAGTTTCAAAGAAGAACAAAAGAAAGATGAGTAGTACCTACACATGGCTGAACTTTAAGCATGTTCATTTACACTCATAGTTTAGCTATCAAGAGTACCAGGGCATCTCTAAACTTAAACTCAAATTTATGCTTTCGGAAGGGATGGAGAGGAAGCTATGGATGTGGTAGGAAGGCTCAGCCTACCTTATGTGAAAGCATCTCAGGGGTCTGTGGGTGGAGACAACTGCCATCCTACCATTTGCTTAGACACATGTAGCCTGCCTGTATCTTCAAGACCAGGGAAGACAAATTCTCAGCAATTATAGCAGAAAACTAATCACAAATGCATTTATACTCTAGCTTCACTAAAGAGTAAGAAAAACATAAGTTCTAAGGATACATGTGACATTTAGAAAAGCTTTGTTGACACAGATACCTGATATCTTTGGAGCCAAATTTTCTATTTTTATTAGGAATGGAAGAGACAAGAGCATTATATGACTGTAAAAAATAATATCAAGAATGAAGAAAAGGTCTAATTTATGGGTTTAGCAAGCTTTTCTGTAACTATGGAAGTCATTACAGAGCAAAATCAGATTGAACTGCTTAAGTTAGGGTAAAATCATATCATAGATTTCGTTTGAGTTTATCCTGCACACTTCATAGACTTTACTCTCACTTATCCATGTGTTTGTGGGAAGAAGGACCATCTACTGTGTTTTCTCTATTTCATATGTGTTGCATTGTCTTATTCCTGTAACCAGGTCAGGCCTCCTATGGAGAGAGATAGGATGCATTGATGTCCCTATGGCAACATCAGGAGCATGTGGATGCTCTGTTGGATATCATAGCAGAGTATTTACTCTAGGGACTATGTTGGTGTTTCAGGAAGAAGTAAGCAGAGTGAGAAACCAGGAAAGATAAATATTATTAAGGAAGAGTTCCTTTCAAAGAGGAGAGAATGGCACAATCAATACCAGCTTTGGGAGACTGGCAGTGAGTGCATGATAAGAGATAAGTTCTATCATGGGGTAGATAATTTCCATGCCTGGAAATTAGGGTTTAGAATAAAACTTGGAGAATAAATAATCTGGGAGGTAGATAGATAGATAAAGGTAATGAAATCTACTACATAAAAATACCAAAATACTGGCTCCTGTATAAGCTAAGATTTGATGATGTAATTCTGAAATGAAAATATCCTACTACGGTTGGTGCTTGTGTGCATCCAGTGAAAAAACTTTAGGATCAACTGCAAACTTGAATAATTTACACTAAATTTATGTGACATGTTGGAGTGAATACAAGGTCTGAATATAAAGACACCCAAATAGACTCTTTTCTCATATAATATGAGGCTCATAAGAGTTAACAACAAAACATGACAAAATGAAATATATAACCAAAATAAAATAAAAAAGTGGAATCTGCAGTCCACTTTTGTATCTTATTTAGAAGTGTGGTGTCACAGCTCTAAATGGGAAGTCTCCATCAAATTCCTCTCTTCATAGTTCAGGGGACCCCAAAGAAAAGGAGGCATAACGAGTGTAAGAGCCAGAGGGGATGGAGGACACCAGGAGAACAAGGGTCTTTAAATCAACATGAGTAAAGCTCATATGAAGTCATAGAGACAGAAGCATCAAGCACAGGGCCTGCACTGGTCTGCACCAGGTCTCTGTGTATATATTACATAGCTTTCAGTTTAATGTTTTTATGGGACTCCTGAGTTTGGGGATGTGTGGGTCTGTGATTATTGTGCCTTCTCTTCGTCTCTTTTCCTTGTACTGGTTTCCCTTAACCAACTTCGATATGATTTTATTTTATCTATCTATCTATCTATCTATCTATCTATCTATCTATCTATATACATGTTTTAGTATCTTCTGGAAGCCTGTTCTTTTCTAATGAGAGACAGAAGGAAAGTGGATCTGGATGGGAGGGGAAGTGGGGAAGAATTGGGAAGAGTAGAGGGAGGCCAAAGTTTAATGAAGATATAAGGGAAAAGCATTTATTTCCAATAAAAGGGGAAAATAAATAATAAGATGATATGATTCTTGCATCTATAAGGTAAGAGTTAAGAAAACAGGAGCCTATAGTTCCACGAAGGGTAATGTGTATCTTCCACTATCTTGTATTCTCTAGATCACAGAGAGATTACCGTGATGTTTTTACGTTCTTGAAATGGTCTAAGGGAAGACGTCCAAGAAGGAGAACACAGAAAAGATGGGCAGAAGGAGGATGCATAATAAAAAAGGAAGGGAATGACCAGCTCTGAAGTTCTTCAGTCTCCTAGACTTTGCGGGTGACTGTGCAGACGGCCTGAGAACTGTGAGATGCACCTGGCTGACTTTAGCTCTTGATGCCACACTTATGTGATACATGAACATATCCTCAAGGATTTGAAGCTGTTACTAAATGCTTTCCTCTACAACGGTGTGTGCATGTCTGCTCTCACAGAATGGTACGACAGGAGTGAGGCACAGGCCTTGCTCCCCCTTTCTGCTGTTATAATTGTATTATTAATATTGTTTTTACAAAATGAGAAAAACTGAAGCTCAAGACGGAGTGGAGTCTAGATCTCTTGATTCTACTCATGTCCTCAAACATGAAGAAGGAGGAGGAGGAGGAAAGGAATTATTTTCATCTTGGATTCACCTCACTAGCTCAATAGTATGAACAAGGATAGTAATGGGGCTTGGAATCACTAAATTCAGGGCCTGAAGACCTGAGGTCAAATCCTAATCTTTCTGCTTGCTGAATGTAGACTTGGCTTGTCTTCTTTAAACCCGAGAGTTTGAGTTGTAGCTAAAGCCTTCGGTCTGTTTTTACGTTTTGTGACCATGACATTTTGTCTTGTTCCAAAGTTCAATCTTTCATTCTCCATTTCATTATTATCTTGTATGAATTGTAAGGGGACCGTGTTTTTTCTTTTCCTGTTCGAAGCTGAGTTTTTAAGGTTCCCATCTTCCATGCCCCCTCTCAACCTAGTGACTCATCCTGTTCTATTAAATATCTTTTGGCTGGGGCACTTGTTCTTTCCTCTGGAACTACTGAAGAGCAGCTGTTCAAAAGGTTCTGTACTCTGATGACAAATCCGAGTAGAAGAGAGCCGATGGTATTTTTATTTCCCTTCGCTTCCATGTTATGAATTCAAATAAAGAAAATGCAATTGATAAATAGAACTTCTTCCGGGAGAGAGTGACTAAAACTTGTGCAAGAGACATCAGTGGCAGTGGTGGCCACAAACAGCCCCACATCCCACAGATGTTGTTTGGCTGTCATGTGGGGTCTCTGGAGAACTTCCTGGCTTGTGTTTTGAGATTTTTCAGATGTAGCCTTCTCTTCATCTCCTCTCCCTCTGGGAATTGGAGAATGACCACACTTGTTTCGTAGACCTACTTGTTAGTTGATACACTGCTTATAGGCATACATCTGAGGGAAGGAGAAGCTTCCCCACAGGGGCAGATGCCAGCTGACTCACTTAAACAAGAGTGGTATGGAAAATGCTGTGTCAATGAGGGGTGACTTAGTATTTTCTAGTTTTGTTTCCTTTGACCGTCCCCTCTCCCAATCTCCCCAGTTTGATAGTTTTGCCCATCTTCAAATTTCTCACCCCACCCAACCTTTAACTTTCCCCTGCCTCTCTGCCCATTTGGACCTGGAGTGCAGCTGCATTTCCTCACTGTTTGCACTGGAGAATCTCGACAGTGGCTTCCTCCCCAAGGGCCATGGAAAACATCTGGGCACATTGTCTGCAAACAACCAAAAGAAGGACTGTGGTAAAACAATACTATGAGAAAGCCAATTTGGAAACACATGTGGTTACAATTAAGACAAGTGGGCTTCTTCATTGATATCGAAACTTTTGCGCTCCTCCTTAATGATAAAAATGTAATCTTCTTTAAAGAGATTTTTTTTTTCTTAGAAATTACTTCTGTGACCACTCTTTAAAGAATACTAATTTTGATGTTAGCCCAGAAGCAACTTTCTTAAGGGTTTAGTGGATGAGGGCTTCATAAAGATTAAAGATAGTTAGGTATCTGGATCTGATGTTGGAAAGATGGATATGGCACGGCATTCGAGAACAGAAAGCTGTGACAGTCAGTAATGAATTGAACCATTGTGTATTCAAGTTTCTAAGAACCTCACGTCTCCTAGATTGTATGTATGAGCAAAATGAAATCTAACACACCATCATTAACTACTACACAGACTCCAAGTATGTTTCTAAGAAACATTTCTTCAGTTGGTCTTAGGTTTTTAAAGTCAAATTCAGGCCCTGGTTGATGGCAGGCTTTATATTAGTGTCTAATTCCAATATCAGTAAAAGTTCAATCAATTATTCTACAATTCTAGCAGTTCCCAGTGAAGGAAGATGAGGATCTCAGAACTCACTGATTGGCAGCCTATCCCACCGGGGATTTCCATCTTGTAGATTCCTACATTCGTCAGGCCAAGTGTGTAGGGACTGCATCCATGATAGGCTCCTCTGAAAAGGAAAAAGAAAAAAAATGATAAGATGAAGCTCACTAGCTTCAAAAGAAAAAAAATGTATGAGAGACACAGGACGAACTAGAACACAAACATTTAAATCTGACATCTTTGAATAATTCTTCTAAGCCTATGGCATATGAGTGTACCCATTGGCCTTTTCTACTGCTCTCATACATCTGAAATTGTGAATATAATTTTGGAGATCAGTTGGCCAACTTCTTAATGAGACCGATTATTTTTTTTTTAAAGCAGTGTCCGTCCCAGAGAGTACATGGTCAACAAGTGCTAATCTTCAAAGTGGTCACCTTAGGAAGACAAATATTTGTCCCTATGATGAAAGTTCTGTTCAATGTCACCGGGGAGTGCTGTCCTCTTGTGTGACTCATGTGACCCAATTTAGCATTTATGAAACAGTTTATAACCCAAAACATTCATTCTTAGGGCATCATAATCAGTTCATAAAATTTCCAAATAATATTATCCTTTAGTGAGCTCTAAATTTTAATTGAAAGAATGATCATAAAAAACCGAGGCAGAGCCTAAAGCAATACCTGACTGCTTCCAATAGATCAACCTGTATCTGGAGGTGTGTGTTCTGGGAGGTTATTTTGGTAAAACACAATCACAATGAATTATTACCATGTTTATATGATAGCAAATGTTTCCTTAGGCTTGTGAAAATAAAACACGTGCTTTATATGGAATCTGTCCTGTGCTATGACACAAATCCTTGAAAGTAGACAGAAATCATCCAGAGATGGATTTAACAAAGGACTAACTTCTTCCTCCTCTTTCTCCTCAACTCTTTTTGGTTTTGGAACTTACTCTGTAGACCAGGCTGACTTCGAACTCACAGAGATTGGCCTGTCTCTGCCTCCCAAGGGCTAACTTCTTCATTCCATAATTTTGTTGTTATTTATTTGTCTTTTGTATAAATCTTGTAAAATGTAAATGCGATAGGGCTGCAAAGTAGAATCACATTTTTTTCTGCTATTTTAAATGCTAATATACTCATCAGGAGTGTATAAGGCCAGCTAGGCATACTGACACTTGCCTTTATTCCCAGCAAAGGCAGGTGGATCTCTGTGTGTTCAAGGCCAGCCTGGTCTACAAGGAGAGTTCCAGGACAGCCAGGACTATTACACAGAGAAAACTTGCCTCAAAAAACCAAGCACCAACCAACCAACCAAAACCCCAACACTACTCATCAAAAAACCTGCCATCTCCCTCCAAAAAACAAAAAGAGACTTCCCCATCTCCCCTTCCCCTTCTTTTCTGAGAGGTTGGGATCCCGTGGGAATTAGTCCACCCTGGTACATCAAGTTTCTGCCAGAATGGGAGCATCCTTTCCTCAGCGTTAAGGATGTAAATAAATAAATAAACAAATAAACATAAATTAAAAATATATATCTAGAGTGTGTTCTGTAAAGTACAGATCTGCATTTTATAAGAAATCTCAATACATATTATAAAATTGCAAAAACAAAACAAAACAAACAATCCCCAAACCAAACCAAACCAACCAAACAAAAAAGAATTTATAAGGCCAATTTGTGTGGAATTATCTCAACATCAGATTCGCCAGATTGATTCTGCTGTCAGCTGGACATTGGAGGAATGCTGGGAAATCATCCTTCTCTGTGCTACATTTTAAGGATGCACATTTAGTGTTGGGCTAAGTCACTGTTGCTAAGCTGAATGTTATAAAGTATGGTTACCTGAAAGAAATGATGTCTGTGTGATTCGAGTACGCTCT
This sequence comes from Arvicanthis niloticus, assembly GCF_011762505.2. Taxonomy (NCBI): domain Eukaryota; kingdom Metazoa; phylum Chordata; class Mammalia; order Rodentia; family Muridae; genus Arvicanthis; species Arvicanthis niloticus. Next base: position 27,270,043 of record NC_047676.1, read on the forward strand.
GGCCATCACCATGGCCAAGTCATTTGCTTCTGATCCACTGTTCACCAAGAAAATGACCTCATGGGGGAAAGGAAGACACATGACATAGTACTTTTAGTTCTCTGTTGCTCAATCTATGCAACATTGCTAAAAGTCAGGTATTCTAGCTTCTATTGAAGAGAGTCCCGTTAGGTCAACTTCTGTTTCCAATCACTCCCCTCCTTTTAACTACTACATAAATGCTATAACCCTCCTTTGAACAGCTGTTAAGTGCTACAAAAATGGCTGAGAGGTTGACTCATTTGTGAAATTCCGGGCTTTTATTAGCTTTAAGTGATGAGCTACAAAACAGGAAGATGGGACGACTTTCTGAGAGGCTCACAGAGGTCAGCAGCAGAGAACATGCATGAATGAGATCTTTTGGGTCCTGAATCTAATCTAATTTACTTACGAAGGCATGGAAGGAGGCAGGGCCCCAACCCAGGCACCCTAAGAAGGAGTTATTCCAGTATGAGTTTCCTGTTTGACTATATAAACAAAGTATGGTGCAGCTCAATCTGAACAAATCAGTGGGAAGAACTGAAGAGGTTCAGCTCCTCCAGACAGGCATAAGGAGACACACATTTGTGTCTTTTCCAATAACTCCACTTCTATGCTCCGTGAAATCTGGATCTGAACACAAATGGTGACCATTCCAAATTTCATATTCTATTTTGGATAATATAGTAAATGGAGTATTGATATGATAGAATAAAGTGATAATTAAAGAATGTACTGAGCACTAATCTAGGTCTCTCTCTCTCTCTCTCTCTCTCTCTCTCTCTCTCTCTCTCACACACACACACACACACACACACACACAGAGAGAGAGAGAGAGAGAGAGAGAGAGAGAGAGAGAGAGAGAGAGAGAGAGACTCATTTAATGCCTGCATTTAAATCTTGGCAGACATCTTTAGGTGTCCGTTCAGTGTTTAATTCATTTCAGATGCAGAAAGTATCTCATTCAGATAAAACATCTAAGTGCATTTAGACAAACGTTATTTATAAGAAATGGCTTCAGTTTCTATAAAAGAAGAAATAATAAAAAAAAAAAAGACTTTGTAGAAAGAATGTGGGGCAAAAGAAGGAAATCTCTTAACAACACCGAGGGGCATCTGGAGGACTTGGGTTCCGGAAAAGAGATTTCTGGAAGGATGCAAGGAAGTGATCAAGGAGAGAGAGGGGGGGCTCCGAGGGGACCGGTGAATATTAGGTATTTTATCAGAATTCCTACACTGCTTTCTTCATCTTGAACGCTCTTAGGTGTGGCTCTCTCTTCACCATGGCAGATGTTCAATGCCCAGACCAAATCCCTTGGGCTCCCAGGTCATCACGTGAACTTGGAGCACCATTCCTTGTGAGCTGGAAGCAGTGTACCTTAAGAGGCTCAGGAAGGAGTGCCGAGAGCTTCTCTGCGTATTCGTGCATCTGAGAGTGGAAGAAGACAGAACTTGTGTGCCACAGGCGGTCTATCTGCTTTTTTGCCACTGCAGTTACCTTCCTGGAGAAACACAGAACCGGTCAAGCACACACTATAAGGAGTCATGTCCTCTCCCTTGGACCATCGAACCTGGACCCCTTGACTACTACGAGTTACAGGAGGCAGGTTTCACATGTGGACTGTACTACTCTTGTTGCAGCAGTGATCAGTGGTAACAAATATTTTATAATGTTGAAGCCTCAGTCTTTAGAGACTCAGTTTAACCTTACTGATTGGAAAGCCCGTAATGAGCGTGGGTAGCAACAAAGGCAGACACACATGTGGGGTCCAAAGAGGAAGGGCTTAGGAAGGTGGGGGAAAGGCAGCAGCGGCTGGCGTTTGATCCACACCATTATCTTCGCTATTAATATCTGACGCATCTAAAAATTAGTTCAACTATTGAATAATTTTGAGAAATGCCAGACTAAACAAATTCTTTGGCTGTGGGACTTGCTAGTATCTTTACTTAGTATACTGCTAAGAAGAGAGGGAGAGTTCGTCGTTCTTTTATTATTAGTTCTCTTTTTTATTATTTATTACTACTTTTATTATTTTTCATTATTATTTATTTTTATTATGTTTTATTTATATATACTATGTTACATATTTTATTATATATTATATACTTATGTTATTATATAATATATAATGTCTTATATAGAATTAAATTTAATTATAATATAATATAATGTAATATAATTATACTTATGCTTAATTATAATTATATAATATACAATTATATATAATGTTATATATTTTATATATTATATTGTTTATTATTTATTTTTATTAGTTTTTATTTTTATCATGCTTTTATGGTTACTTTTTTACTATTAGTCCTCTTCTTATCTTTTTCTGGAACTCTTTCCCAAGAGACACCTCCTATGATTATTATTACACAAACTCCACTTAAGAAAATTATAAAGTGTCAGTAAAATTTTAAAGAGATAAGATCCTTGACAACATCCCGGATGATAGAAGTAAATCTGAGAGTCACATGACATGTTGAATGTAGGGGACATGGGTTACTACTACTGGTAATGTGGTGACCAGCTAGGTGGGCAAGGTGGCCATCCTTTGGAGAGCAGAAATGTTCTGAAAACACTCGTGTTAATGAGATCTGTGGGGAGAGGAACTCCAAGGATTAGGGAGTTGTCAGCAGAGGTCTAAGATCTCAGATGGCATCAGGTTGGCTGTAGGACATGAAAAGGAGGAAAACTCAAAGACAGCTGTGACGTTCTTTCTTAGAATTCCAGAAATAACTCAGGCGCACAGCTGACTCTCCGGCAGATGTTTCACATGTGTCTCTTGAATAAGTGGCTGAGTGAATAAAATCAGTCTTGTGGAGATCCTGGGTTTAGTCTTAGAAAATACTGGGGTGGGAGATATTCTGTATGGCACTGGGGAGTGTGGGGCATCTTGATGCCCTCTCTGAGTGTATTAAACTTGTTACTGTCTTTTGGTGAGGGACCAAGGCTGAAGCGATGACATTGCATAAAGCAGTTGAAAATGTAGCTAAATAAACAGGGCAGGAGTAGGGTGGTAATGATAGGAATGTAGTGAGATGGTGAGAGGAGGAAAAAACCAAAGAGAGGAAGAGACAAAGATAAAGACAAAGACTGGGAGCCCCAGAGTCAGGGTTAGGTGAAGATTAGAAGCTGTATGAAGTCACGAAAGTGAGTGAGAACTGTCCACTTCCTGGGGCATTATCAGTGTTGGGAGGACTCAGCCTATGACGTTCTTGGTTTTCACTGAACGTGTGTACTTTGTCGTAAAGCGCTTCTGAATAGCTTGTATGCTCACTGGGACTTGTACCTCCTGAAAACAGAAGGGGAGAGAATAGGAAGTGGAGAAGGAGACGGCTGTGTGTGGAGGCCGAAGTCATTCTTTTCCTGTTAGCAGCTGCAGGAGAGAACCCCTGGCCCCTGTGTTGATGGGAAGACCTCAACCCATACACTTTACTTTGTCTATTCTGTTTTTCCAATATTCACCTAACATTAACTTCCCTCAACAAATTTGTTAAGGCAAGAGAGAACAGACCATTTACTGCTCAGTACGTATAGCAGAAGAGTGTGGGGTGGGGTTGGGGGTGGGGGCAGAGAGAGTGTAAGAGCCAGAAAAGCAGCAGTCAACTGTAAAAGAACCTCTCCTAAAAACAGCTGCAAACACAAGAACAGAACGATGGCAATATCAAGGAACTTGTTAACATGGAAGGGGGGAAATTTCATGGGATCCCTCCCCTAGAAAAAGAACTATGGATAGCCATTGACTCTTGGGAGAAGGAGAATTATCCTATCCCAGAGAGGAGCCTCCTTATTGGTTGTCCAATTCGGAGTAGTCAGCTCTGAAACTGTATGCACATAAACAACTAAAATAAACCCAGCAGGAGATATCTATCTATCTATCTATCTATCTATCTATCTATCTATCTATCTATCTATCTATCTCCTGCTGGGTTTATATACATGTGTATATATACATATATACACATGCATGTATATGTGTGTGTATGTACATACATATCTATGTAACAAATATAATCAAGAAAAAGAATCTGTTGACTTGAGAGTGGGTGGAGTGTGAGAAGGGTTTAAGGGAGGGTAGTTGGGAGGGGCTGGTGGAGATAAAGGAGGGAGAAGTGATGTAGTCCTCTTTCAGTTAGAAACACTTTAAAAAAGCATCAACATAACTCTAATAAAATAGCACATTATATAGAAAAAATTTAAAGAGTTATTTTATGTACATGAGTACACTATAGTGTCTTCAGACCCACCAGAAGAGGGCATCAGATCCCATTACAGATGGTTGTGAGTTATATGGTGGTTGGGAACTGGACTCAGGACCGCTGGAAGAGTAGTCAGTACTATTAACTGCTGAGCCATCTCTCTAGCCCCCATATATAAAATTTTAAAAGAATGAAATGGCCACATAGAAACCTAAAGGATCAGGGAGGAGTGTCCTGAGAGTCTGTGTGTGGGAGAGCTGGCCATAGCTTCAGACAGTCCCAACTTTCTTTCATACATTTCTAAGTAAATTTCTAGCCAGGGATGCATCTCTATGTTATAGTTTCATTCCTCATCAATCTCTCAGAGCCCTCAAGGATGACCCATCATGGATCTAGAAGTTCTCATGGGCCATCCTTCATGCCATTCTCTTGTCTTTGTGTTTGCCTTACAGGACCGCCACTTGTGTTTTCTCTTGGTGTATCCCTGTCTTTGGAAAGCTTCCTTCATCAAGAAACACACAGAGACACTGACTCACTTGCAGCATGTGTACCAGGAATGAGTAAAGCTTCCATGAGAAAGAAAATAGTACAGAATCAAGTCTGTTTCTTTTCGGAGGAAGGCATGTGAGTGCATGTCAGCACAGCCTGTAACAGTTACAACTTATAAGGGCGGGATATAGAAATCAAGGGTTCTGAGTTACACAAATGATGGTTTTCCATGGTTTTATGGATTTTAAGGATTTCCTTCTTTTTTTTAGGGATACTCACGGGTGGCAGTGACCAACACTAACAGTTACAATCCCAGAGAAGAAGTCCAGGTATCTCTTTCCTTCGGAATCAAAGAGCCATTCCATGTGTCCCTGGTGGAGCAGCAAAGGCTTCTGGAAATAGGCTGTATTCACAGGAGAAAGGTGCTGCCTATGAATCTCCAGGGCACGGCTGTAGGCCAGGGACTACGATAGACAAATTAAAATTTGTTTTCCTTCATTTTTAAAAGATTTATTTATTTATTTTATGCATGTGAGTACACTGTCACTATTTTCAGACACACCAGAAGAGGGCATCAGATCTGCATTACAGATGGTTGTGAGTCACTATGTGGTTGGTGGGAATTGAACCCAGGACCTCTGGAAGAGCTTTTAGTGATCTTAATGGATTTGTTTTCTTAGTCCTGGGTTCTACAAGATCAAGAGCAGGTCACTTTACCAGGACCTAATCCCCTTAGTGACCTGTATGGGCTCACAAATGGGCGCATTACCAATTGTGTTCTGGGAAAAGTGAAGTCCTTTGTGTTTAGCTGGAGACTAAACTCACTGTGTTCCTTTTCATTTGTGATTCCTTCCTAGGGTACAGGTGAAGAAGGGAGTTGGAATTCCCACCTCTTAATGAAGCCTTCTTTTCAAGTAGGCTTTACCATGAAAATAAAGCAGCTTGGAAATAAGTGTTCAAATTAATGCCATTTTTGATGCTATGGGTTTTTGAAAATCAAAACAAAAACAAACAAACAAAAACAACCCTTAAACTAGCTGAATCTCTGTGAGTTCCAGGACAGCCAGGGCTATGAAGAGAGACCCTTCCTTGAACAAAAACAAACAAACAAACAAACAAACAAAATCGTTGTGATGCTGACCATTGGATCCAGGGTCATGTGCATGCTAGGCCTGTGCTCCATCCTGAGCTTCACACTGAGCTTTTCTTCTCTCTCTGAATATGTGTGTGTCTGTGTGTGTATGTGTGTCTCTGTGTGTGTCTGTGTGTGTATGTGTGTCTCTGTGTGTGTCTGTGTGTGTGTGTATGTGTGTTTGTGTTTGTGTGTGTGTCTGTGTGTATTTTGGCATCTTTAATCTCTAATCTTAATCTAATATTAATCTTTAATCTCTAATCTTTAATCACTCAGAAGGCAGAGGCAGTTGGATGTCTGTGGGTTTAAGGCTAGCCCAATCCACATAGGAAGTCCCAGGACAGCCAGGGTTACATAGAGAAAAACCATCTCAAACACAAAACCCAGAAAAACAAAACCAAAAATCCCAAACACAATCAGTTTAAGGCAGAGTTTATTTCTGGCTCACAGTTTAGGTTATAGTCTACCATGTGGGGAAGTCAGAGTCAAATGGACAGAACTGGTCACATTGTACCCACAACTAAGAAACAGAAGAACAAATGCATGTGCCCAGGCAATGCCTCCTGTTTATTCAGTGCAGGACTTAAGCTCATGGAATGCTCTCACTCAAAATTAAGAAGGGTTTTTTTTTTTTTTTTTTTTTTTTTAAACATCAGTTAATGTTATGGAGATAATTCCCCATAGGCCCAAGGTGGGGAGGTCATTTCTCAGTTATTTTTCATTCTGCCAAGTGGACAATTAACACTGGCGACCACATCCATGTTTTCTTTTTGTAGATAGCTTCGGATTATACTGTCTTTAAAATTTACTTCCAGCCAGGTGGTGGTGGCGCACGCCTTTAATCCCAGCACTTGGGAGGCAGAGGCAGGCGGATTTCTGAGTTTGAGGCCAGCCTGGTCTACAGAGTGAGTTCCAGGACAGCCAGGGCTACACAGAGAAACCCTGTCTCGAAAAACCAAAAATAAAATAAAATAAAATTTACTTCCAATAAATATGATATAGAATAAAAATTGTTGTGTGTCTCCATGTGTGTGTTTGGGTGTATGTGTGTGTGTCAAAGAGAGGGAGGGAGAGAGAAGAGGAGGAGGAAGAAGAGGAAGAAGAAGAAGGAGAAGGAGAAAAAGAAGGAGAAGGAGAAGAAGAAGAGAGGGAAGAGACAGAGAAAGAGCAAGAGAGAAATCATCAATTTGATAACAGAAAAATATTCGTTCTAGTGGGAGGAAAGATCATGTGATGTCATGTACTGCCATGTTAAGTTAGGATAACAGCACTGTAAAAAATAAATAAGGGATTTCCTGTGTTCCTGGTGTGTGTGTGTATGCGTGTGTGTGTCTGCATATATATATATATATATGTATATACATATATATATATGATTATGCATATGTGTCTGTGTGTGTATGTGTATATGTATGAGTATGTGTGTATCATCTTATAGTAGTCCTTTCTTATGTTTTCTGTCAGCCTCACATGCTCTTCAGTTCATATATATAGTTCATAAAGAGTGTAAGGAGACATCAAATACTCCCTAACACGTAAAGAATAGGATATCCTAAGACTGTTGACTGACATAGCAGGGTTATTTGTGAGTTCTTCCTGGGAAACAATTTTGGAAGTCTGAGATCTCTCAAGGGTGGCATCTTCTTTTCGTTTCTGAAACCAGAATCAAATCTTACCTGGTATTTCTCAGGTGAGAAGTCACATGGTGGCATGCTGGGCTTTGTATGAAGAGTGAGCTTGGGTACAGATATCCGGGAAGCACCTACTGAAATGAATTGAAGCAAAGTGTGATGGACAAGCACTTGTGCCACACACATATGGTTACCTGAACCAATTAGGCAGTCTTGTTTCTTACTTTAATAAAAATCACATTAGTTTTGATTTTAATACTGAGTTATCTTAATAGTAGATCTTCTGGAGGAAAAAAAGGTGACTGAATCTAGTGCAAAAAGATAAGAAGGATAAGGATGTAGCAGTGTTTTCCCCACAGACCCCTCTCACGAGCTTAGAGAACTCAGTTCAAACTGGTTCTACTTTTTGTTGACTACTTATAGTCAGGTTGCAATGCACTACCCAGTGGATGCCCATACACTTTGTTAATCAATATGGTTTCTAAGCTATAAGTTACTTAGTGCCTGATACCTGGTTGGCTCTGCAAACATGAAACTCATTGATGTTGGCTATTCTAGTAGTGAGCACACAGAAATGGGTGTTAGGTGACAGGTTGTATTAATATCTGCAAACAGGTCTAGAAGATAACATCCCCTCCTTAGAAAAGGGCCACCTACTTAAGACTGTCGGAAAGGGAGAGAAGTTCAATGACTCTGAGAAGCTGGGAGAAATGTTTAGGTTGGGGAGACGTACTGAAATCCTCATCTATATTTAAGCTAAAGATGTCATATTAATTTGTTCAATTTCATCATGTTCGTTAGAAAGACCAAGAATGAAATCTCAAATTGTGAACTCCAAGCCTAGGACTCTTTTTTTTTCTCACCTTTTCTTGACAGTACAGACTCCTACCTCTCATATAAGTGGGCTGGTACAATGCAGTTAGAAACTATCAGAGCAGATATCTAGAGTCTTTATAAGTAGTCTTGGGAGAAAATGGTCCTAATTTAGACGATCTGAGGTCAGTTTTGAGGTAATTTCATAGATGGAAAGACATAGATGCCTCTTGAGCAGCACAAAACTTTGAATGTGTGGAGGAAGTGCTGTGTTGTGTGGCTGTGACGTCACTGTCTTGAGAAACTCGATGACTGTGTTTCTAAATAAAGCAGGGATGTAATAACTGTGGACGTATTTTTTTTTCAAAATCCCATTCATTTTATCCCAATAATCTCTAATGTCATGAATTTGCTCTTTACTGTCAAAGTAAGTAGCTTCTGGTTTTCCAGACAAAAAGAATGACAGGGAAAAGACGGCTCAAGTTTTCTGAGAATTTAACCTTCTGAAAGGTTTTTATGGTGGGTTCTGTGCTAGTCCCTCTCCTGAAGTGGAGAAAAAGGAGTTTTTCTGAGAATTCAAAACCCCTTTATTCCACCATTGTGTTTCTATCTGTAAAATTGGAGGTGCCCAATGAATAGGCTGTAAGCTGTTGACTATAAATCTCTGAGAGTTAATGAGAGTGTGCTGGCAAGGAAGGAGAACTGACGAGAAGACTCGACAAAGGAAAGGCGAGACTTTCAATAGTCAAGGCAGACTCACTCATTCATTCACTCACTCACTCATTCTCTCATTCATTCATTCAACAAAGGGATATTCATATAAATGGTGAGGCAAAGATTCTAAGCAAAATCTATAAATACATTATAAAGAAAAAAGAAAAAGAGAGAAAAGGAAGGAAGGAGATGAAGAAGGTAAACAACAACAACAACAGAAACAGAGAATTATTCCATAAGTGAAGTACAGCTATTCAAGACTTAGAAAATCTTTCTTGTCATATTATCCCTCTCAATAAACAAACTTCACAAATCATAATAAAAGTCAGTGAATAAAAATAATGTTTATTTGCCAGAAAAATGAAAATCAAAATGTCACTGCCTGCATTCCTTGTGTAAAACAGCCTGTGTTTTGAGGGTTCTGTGCAAATGGGGCATCGATAAAGCCTTTCATTGGTTCTAGCATATCTGTATACATACATGAACATGTGTATAAGAATTGTGTATATAAGAATTGGGTGGAGGAGGGTGTCATGTTAAAGGTGCCAAATTCTAAGTTCTCTGTGAATTGGCATTTTTATGAATATATATTCATTCTTATGTATCTGTTTGTTGTTTTACTGACCTGAAATTATCTTTTTAGACTAAATACAAATGGCAGCTCTGATTCTCACCCACCTTATCTCACAGGGGCAACTCAAAACATTAAAATAGAATTGAATTTGGAGAACAAAACCACTCCTATAATAAATACTAAGCGGGCAATTGGATTTAACTTTTCAGCTATCCACTTTTCAGAATTCCACAGCAGACAAATTGCTTTCTTTATCTTTGTTTTTTGTTTTTTTTTCTTTATCTTTGTTTTAACTTAGGGTTATCAACAGGTAAGTAGATTCTAGTAACATGGAGGGTAGGCAGTTGCCCAGCTACTGTGCTGCTTAAGACATATTAAAAATATAAAGACTGTGTGTGTTTTTCATCCTGGAATTCAATAACCAAAGGTGAGGTAGAAATCCCTGGCCAGGATTTTTAATATTTTTTACTACAGCCTTTTGCTGAAGAAAACAGAAGTTGTTGTTGTTACTTTTTCAGATGAAAAACCTTGACGTAATGTGGAGTCTGGTGAGTGTTCCTTAGAGTCCTTTTTGGAGTTAGCTTTCTCTGAGACCAGCCTAGGGTGCAAGTGAGAGGCTTGCCACTCAGGTTAACCAATATGTATGTGTGTGTGTGTGTGTGTGTGTGTGTGTGTGTGTATGTATGTATGTATGTATGTATGTATGTATTTGAGAAGTCTTTCCAGGAGTGGAGTGTTGAAGGGAGTTTCTCAGTGGGTAACAGACATTATTTACTGTCCATGTATTATCCTGTGTATCCTTCCTTTGTGCGAGAAAAAAAACATGTCAAAAATAGCACGTTGGAGTGAAATCTCCATCCACCTGAAAATGATATGAAGTATTTAGCTAGTAGAAAAGCTGCAGCCTTAAGATATTTTCTCTCTTGCTGTGATGATCTGCTTGAAATCAAGCCAGTCAAAATTTAAGTACAGGTGTGTGAGGAACTCCTAAGCCTTACCTCAGTTGTAAAAGATGTTGGCAGTTGATGGCTGCCGAGGGACAAAGAATCATTGTCCTTTGAGGACGTGGCCTTTCACAAGGTACTCATGACTCAGTGGATGGCCACATTCATATGTACATGTGGGTAGCTCTAGCTCGACTCAGTGTTATTAATGGCAACAAAAATATAAAGACAACATGGGAGGGAGACACAGTGGGTGGTTCTAGGGAAGGTGAGAGGAAGGTGATGGTAGATAAATGAGATTAAAATAATGTGTGGAAGTTTCAAAGAATAAAGATATTTAAAAATGTATTTCCAGTCTATATTAAAAATGAATCTCTTCAATAACTAATATGCATCTTTAGACCAGAATGAGTATATCAAGTCAGGTAATGCTAAATAATTCATGTGTACCAATACTGCACGGTAAACACACAGGCATCATAGGAGGTCTGAATCTTTCTTTACTGTTGAGGTTTTACACATCTGAAAACATGTAATGCTACAGTCTTCTCATTTACTCTAGATACCCCACTTTACTTTCCTATTTCTCTTTATTTTTTCTTTGGTATGTTTATTTGTTCACTCTTGTCTCACCCGTAGGTTAGAGAAGGCTGGCCTTTGCTTGTTCACCGTGACTATGTCTGTAATACTTGAACACACTTAGTAGCATTCAAGTATTTTGAATATGTTTCGTATACCATGTATGCCTGAGGAGTGTTCAATGTGTGTGTTTGGATGAACAAACACAAGCACACACATATGTATATGGTAACATGGTAAACAGGGAGATATAGGGAACTGAAGAGTGTTTGGAAGATTAGGGATTAAACACTATGTGGCTTTAATTTCTTCTCCATACGTTTTTTTTTTTTTTTTTTTTTTTTTTTGATAGAACTATATGTAGGGGTTCCAAGCAACAACTGCAGGTGAGTATAAGGTATCACTTTTCTTCAAACAGAATGGCTAGTACAAAAAAAAATCAAGCTAATCAAAACAACAAACACATTGTCGAGAATGTCAAGAAAAGGGCATTCTTATGCTGTTATTTGGAAAGTAAATTAATGTAGCCGTTATGGCAAACAGCATGTCAATTTCTCAAAATCTTAAAGATGTATCTACCACCTGACTCAGCTGTCCCATTTTTTTTTTTTTTGTTGTATAGCCAAAGGAAATGAAACCAGTATATTAAAAAGAAACTTGCATGCTTATGTTTAGTGTAGCAATATTTGCTTTAGACAAGACATGGAATCAACAGAGGTGCCTATATGGATGAAGAAATGTAGAAAGATTAAGTAAGCTAGTATGATGAATATGTATAATAACATAATTATTATTCAGTCATGAAAAGAATCAAATCCTGTCATTTGTAAGAAGATGATGATTAGAACTTGGGGACGTTATGCTAAGCAACATGTGTTCATCAAAGAAAAAGAAAGACCTCATATTCTTCATATATGAAAACTAAAATGGTCTATATAAAAGAAGAAGAGTGTAGAAGGGTGATTGTTAGAGTCTGGAAATACATAAAGAAAGATAATTAAATTAGTCACATAACAAGAATATTAGTGTTCTGTGGCACAGTAGGGTTATCAGAGTTCATAGTATCTTGTTTCATATATATTACAGATAACTAAACAGGAGGTGTCTTAGTTACTATTTTATTAATGTGAAGAGACACCATGACCAAGGAAACTAATTTGTTTAAAGCACTTAATCTGTTTAAGAAAATTAGTCCATGATCAGTCATGGAAAGAAGCAGAGGGGTATGGTACTGGGGCAGTAGCTGAGTTTTATATTTTGAACCATAGGTAGCAGGTAGAAAGTGACACTGGGCCTGGCATGGGTTTTTGAAATCTTAATGCTTACTCCCAGTGACACACCTCCTCCAATAAGGTCACAGCCCCTAGTTCTTCTCAAACAGTTCCACTCTCTGGTGACTAAGCATTTAAATTCATGAGCCAGTGGGGGCCATGATCATCTAAACCGCTATAGGAGATCACGGGCTCCAAACCTGAAAACTGAAAAGGAGCTGAGAATGTTCATCATCCTGTCTTGATCACATCGCATCATTCACATGTATCACATTTCTGCACTGTACTACACAAACATGCACAGTTATTGTGTCAAAAATGGAAAGCTTAAAAGTTAAAGAAGAAAAGAAACAGAACAAAACTTTTCTAGACCCCATGCCTAATGTGCTATCATCATTCAGAGAGCTCCACCATCCTACGGTTTTTGGTTGAAGAAAAAGGGACTCCAGAGCGTTTTATCTCACTTTTGTCAGTATTTAGTAGTTTCAGTGTGGTTCCCCACCTCCTAAGTTCATGTGTAATTTATCTCTGTCTGAGAAAATGGAATTAACAGGACTGGAAAGGGAAGTGGAGCAGGGTGTGGCAAAACCTCTGAGATTGGAGCCAGACACATCTGCTTTTCAATCTTGTTGGTATCTACATGTTTCTGCTTTTGGTCATATTTATTTTTCTTTTATTTAAAATTTTAGGTTTACTTATTTTATGTGTATTTTTTTCTGCATGTATGTATGTATGTATGTATGTATGTATGTGCCCCATGTGCATGCCTGGTACTCACAGAGATCAAGAGAAGTGATTGGATTTCCTGAAACTGGATAAGGATGGTTGTGAGCAGCCATGTGCATGCTGGGAACTGAACCCTGGACCTTTGCAAAGAGAGCAGTAAGTGCTTTTAACTACTGAGGTATCACTCTAGCCCCTGGCCAAATTTCTTAATTAATTTTTGTCACTTGTCTCCTCATGTGTAGGACAGTAAAATAGGACTCAGTTGCTATGTTTGAAGCATTAGGCATATATCAGACTAGAGAGAATGCATAGTTACTAAATTGCTTTTTGTGGTGGTTTGAATATGCTTGGCCCAGGGAGTGGCACTATTAGGAGGTATGGTCTTGTTGGAGAAAGTGTGCCACTAAAGAGGTGGGCTTTGAGACTCTCTTCCTAGCTGCCTGGAAGACATTAAGTAGTTTTATTCTGTTTGCCTTTGGAACAAGATGTAGAACTCTCAGCTCCTCTAGTACCACATCTGCCTGGATGCTGCCATGCTTCCTGCCATGATGATAATGCACTGAATTTGTCCATTATAAGAGTTGCCTTGGTCATGGTGTCTCTTCACAGCAATGGAAACTCTAACTAAGACACTTTCCATGCAAGCATAAGGACTGGAGTTTAAGCCTCAGAACCTATGTCAAAAGGTTGGGTGTTGTGGTACACATTTGTATCAGTGCTGGGGAGGCAAAGACAGATGGATTCATAAGACTTGTTGGCTAGCCAGTCTTAGCCTACTCAGTGCACTTATGACCAATAAGAAACCCTGTCTTAAAAATACAGAGCAAAACAACCCCCAAACAAACAAAGAAACAAACAAACCCAAGTTTGACATCATCTGAAGAAGAACACCCAAGGTTGACTTCTGGCCTCCCTTACATGGTCAGAGATGTGCACATATAGCTATAAACAAACATGTACTTTTATAAATATGAATATGTATACATTAAAAGAAAGCTTAAACATATATTGCTTTTACAAAATTGCTAGGTGAGGAGGGAGAGGAGACAAGAGATCAAAGGAGAGAAAATTCGAAGATATAGATAAGAGAAAATTGGTCATGATGAGAGATGGAGAAGGGTCCTCTATACCATTTAGAGTGCATGGGCACAAGTTTCCCAAAGGCTCATAAACATGTAAACAGATGTCTATTTAACCTTATGTATTTAGAAAGGATATTAATAAGTATGTTGTGGGCTTAGAGAAAACAAACCCATGTGAAGACCATTGGAAGATGGGAATAATTTATAAAGATTCTTAGGTCTGGCTACTCCAGATCTCCTTAAATTTCTTGTTCCTACTTCAGAAAAGTGAGAGTCTGATTAGTTTCGACCTGGCTTAGATGACCTGTGACTGACTGACTCTCTCTCTCTCTCTCTCTCTCTCTCTCTCTCTCTCTCTCTCCTCTCTCTCTCCTCTCTCTATGGCCTCTCTCTCTCTCCTCTCTCTCTCTCTCTCCTCTCTCTCTCTTTCCTCTCTCTCCTCTCTCTCCTCCCTCTCTCTCTCTCTCTCTCATCTCTCTCTCTTTCCTCTCTCTCTCATAAACTCTTCTATATCTATCTCTCTCTCTCTCTCTCTCTCTCTCTCTCTCTCTCTCTCTCTCTCTCCCTCTGTGTTTGGGAACCTGTATCTTTTAAAATAAAAATCCTAGGAATCTATTTATTGAACACAATACCCTATTTTGGCTTATTTTCCTTTAATTCCTTCACATCAAAGTAGAGATAGCTGGTTCTAATTTCTAGGTTGTGTATTATCAGGTTTTACTATCCATTGATTTCATTTCAGGACAAATGAGGGAAATGAGGGCCGTTATTAAATACTCACAGAAATGAAAGCACGGGGTTAGGAAGGCTCAGAACCATTGGCTGTTACAAATGTATCTTTAAATCACAAACCCTTACTGAATCGGATTGTCTCACATCCTAGGCAACAGGCTCCAAAGTCTAGGCTTTCCCCTTCTCTTGACCCTCTGCTGACCCAGATCCCACGGTTTTCACTCACAGCTCAGGGATGGACGAATCTGGAGGATTCTGAGAGAAGTCTCTAGATAAAAGGCTTTCTGAAAATTTCTCCAGGCTAGAGACATCTCTTCTCAGGCAGGAAGAAAATTCTGTGGAAGCAGGTCAGTGGGAGGAGGGGCTCCAAATGCTCACTGACTGAGCTGGACTTTGATATTAGAAGAGGCGGGTGGCCTTAGGAAGGAAATTGCAGACTGCTGACTATAAATGGACTTGGGTAAACACCAGAGCCTGTTATTAGGAATAGTACCTTAAATAATTAGAAAAATCGAGTTGAGAAACAGAAAGGGAAAAGGAGACAAGCAGGGCGCGGAAGGGTAGCAAAGGATGTTGGGAGGGAAGGGAAGAGATGGTAAGGGAGAGGGACACAAAGGGATTGAAAATGAAAAGACAAAACGAGTGTTGCTCATTTTGCAAGCCTCATACTCCATTCCACCCTGGGCTCACCAGAGTGAATCACTCTACAGAAGGGCAGGGACAGGGTTAGTTTGGATATAAATGTTTATGTCCAAAATTGGGTTGGATATAAAATCTTCTTCCTATGTTCATGTGTTTTCTTCTTCTTTTTTTTAATGTGAAAATCTTTATTGGATATTTTATTTACATTTCAGATGCCATCCCCTTTCCCCATTTCCCCTCCCTAGAAAACCCCTATCCCATCCCCACTTTTGCTTTTATACTATTTTTTAAATGTTAATCAAAGGCTTTATAAGTTTGGTAATGCTCAATATCAATCAGAAGTGTAGCCCAATACCCAACCTAGATATATCAACTATCTTTGACTGGCAGGGACATGCAAACATCCACCTCCATGTTTCCCCCCTTCCCCCCCCGTCACCTAGTCACCTAGCTCCTCCTTTCCTTCTCCTCTTCTCCTTACTCCTCCCACCTTAGTTCCTCCTACATATCACTCTTCCTGTTAAAATAAAACTTTTCTCTTAGAATACAATTAGAGCATAACTATACCAATTTGTGTCAGTAACATATAAGATAGACCTAATACCCAGTCCATCATTTTGTTGACTAAGCAGAATCTCTGTCGTCCCTCCTAACTAAAAGACTTAATTCTGAACCTGGCTTTTTTTCTTGGCTTTAGAAGGAATGTCAGCTGAAAACCATCTTCTCAAACCTTTTCTCTCAAAGTAAATGGCCTGGATTGGCTATGAGACTATAGGTCTTCAACCGGTCAGAAATCCAGAATGACTGAGTTAACTGAAATTATGGGAAGCACAAAGCATAGCTTCTAAAACTTAGCCAAATTATAGAGACCCCTGAACACCTGGACAGTCCCTATACTACAAAACGTTGGAGCATTTGATCTTCAGCCTTCTGGCCCAGGATCATCTGACAGACCTAGCGATGCAGAATTATTAAGGGCTGATTACTCTATCTTGGCAGATATAATCAGTCAACTATTCCGCAAGTGTGTCCTTTTCTGGACAGTAATTTGTCTGTAGATGAAAAGAGGCATTTCTTGCTTAGTGGGTGTCTCACCACAACTGGAGTAACTCCAAAGATGCTCAATTTCTTCTTAGAATCCAAGACAGGAAGCTGTCAGGAGCAGACAGGACTCTAATCAAAATGGACATTACTACAGAAATGTTTGCAACATCAATTCTGTGGACTTCTGATGTTTTGAAAACCAACTATCCATGTAAGGCAATCTGGACTATTGTTTGTTAACTCCTCTAAGCTAAATAAAATATAGAAAACACCCTTATAATAAACTTAGAGCCATAAATTTGCTATAGGCCCTTAACTCACAGGCTAACCATCTCAAATAAGTTAAAAAAGTTAAAGAAGGACTGGGTCTGAGCCTTGTATTCCTAAATGTGTTATATAGGCACAATGCCTATGAAATTAACAATATTAATCTCACTTTTATATCAATAAGAAGCTTGTACCAATGAAAGCCTTACATTTGAAATCAAAGTAAATTTTGTACCATTTAAGAAATTATAACTTCATCTTAATAACTATTATACATATTTCTACCAATAGGTTATGGCTATGCAATAAATCCTAGCTAATCCTCTTTGTTCCAACAAAACCACTACTTTCCCCTAGAAAGACAGCCCAATATTAACCACCTCTGTCCCCAAGCCCAGGGAATAGTGGTGCCGACTCTTTATTAACTTCTTCAAGCTGATTATGGGTGTTGAGATCTTAGAAGAGGGTCAGGGAGAAGACTAAATTGATAAGCCTCTGAAGTCTGTCTTTACTGCATCCAGTTGCAATTCCAGGACATCAGAAGTTCGAGCAGGTCTGCTCAGCTCACTTGATGAGTAGATACACCAAGGCTGTGTATTCTGCAATATACAATTCTCAAAACAAATTTTAGTATCAAGATAATTTTTTGTTTGAATTCTGGAATCTAGTCTTCTGGCAGCCTGCCTCTGTCATGTCTAATCCATATAATTCTGGGAGTTTCTATGAGGGTATACTACCACCATCCTCCCATTTTCACCTCCCTGCTCTTAAATTCCCCAACACTAGGGAATCGAAACTTTCAGGCACCAAGGCCCTCTACTTCCACTGATGCCTAACCCCTTACCCCATCCCCCCTCCTCCAATTACTATGAGGGTGTGCTCCCATCATCCTCTCATTCCCACCTCCCTGCTCTTGAAATTCCCCAACACTAGGGAATCCAAACTTTCAGGTACCTAGGCTGTCCACTTCCACTGATGCCTAGCAAGGCCACCCTCAACTACCTATACAGGTGGAGCCATGAGGCCCTCCCTTTGTGTTCCTGGGCTGGAGATTTTAGAATGGCTACTACAGCTTGTTTCTTAGGACCATTTGCTTGAAAAAATTGTTTTCCAGCCTTTTACTCTAAGGTACAGTCTGTCTTTGTCACTGAGGCAGGTTTCCTGTATGCAGCAAAATGCTGGGTCATGTTTAAGTATCCAGTCCATTAGCCTATGTCTTTTAATTGAGGAATTGAGTCCATTAATGTTAAGAGATATTAAGGAACAGTGATTGTTGCTTCCTGTTATTTTTGTTATTAGAGGTGGAATTATCTTTGTGTGGCTATCTTCCTTTGGATTTGTTGGAAGAGGGTTACTTTCTTGCTCTTTCTAGGGTATAATTTCCCTCCTTGTATTGAAGCTTTCCTGCTATTATCCTTTGTAATGTTGGGTTTGTGGCAAGATATTGTGTAAATTTGGTTTTGTCATGGAATATCTTGGTTTCTCCATCTATGGTAATTGAGAGTTTTGCTGCATATAATAGCCTGGGCTGGCATTTGTGTTCTCTTAGGATCTGTATGACATCTGTCCAGCGTCTTCTAGCTTTTATACTATCTAGTGAGAAGTCTGGTGTAATTCTGATAGGTCTGCCTTTATATGTTACTTGGCCATTTTCCCTTACTGCATTTAATATTTTTTCTTTGTTTTGTGCACTTGGTGTTTTGATTATTATATGATGGGAGGTATTTCTTTTCTGGTCTAGTCTATTTGGCATTCTATAGGGTTCTTGTATGTTTATGGGCATCTTGTTCTTTAGATTAGGGAAGTTTTCTTCTATAATTTTGTTGAAGATATTTATTGGCCCTTTAAGTTGGAAATCTTCACTCTCATCTATACCTATTACCCGTAGGTTTGGTCTTCTCATTGTGTCCTGGATTTCCTTGATGTTTTGTGTTAAGAACTTTTTGCATTTTGCGTTTTCTTTGACAGTTGTGTCAATATTTTCTATGGTATCCTCTGTACCTGAGATTCTCTCTTCTATCTCTTGTATTCTGTTGGTGATGCTTGTGTCTGTGACTCCTGATTTCTTTCCTAGGTTTTCTATCTCCAGGGTAGTGTCCCTTTGTGATTTCTTGATTGTTTCTACTTCCATTTTTATGTCCTGGATGGTTTTGTTGAATTCCTTCACCTATTTGGTTGTGTTCTCTTGTAATTCTTTAAGGGATTTTTGTGTTTCCTCTTTAAGGGCTTCTACCTGTCTACCTGTGTTCTTCTCAAATTCTTTGAGAGTGTTATTTATGTTTTTCTTAAAGACCTCTATCATCATCATTAGAAGTGATTTTAAATCTAATTCTTGCTTTCCTAGTACTATGGGGAATTCAGGACTTTCTTGTGTGAGAGAACTAGGTTCTACTGATGCCAAGTACCCTGGGTTGCTGATGCTTATGTTCTTGTGCTTGCCTTTTGCCATCTGGTTCTCCTTAGTGCTACCTGTCCTGTCTCTGACTGGAGCCTGTCTTTCCTATTATCTTGGTTTTATCAGAACTGTGTGGGGTAGGTGTTACTACTGGGGTAAGAGCTGGGGCCCAAAATCTGCTCAGTGATCCGGGCTAGGATTGACTTCCTGGGTCCTGGTGGATCCCAGTTACTCCCTGTTTGGAGTGGGCCTTGCTGTCTGCTTACCTAAGATAATGCCAGGGTTAGAGCAGCTGGGATCCCTGCTTCCCCTGGGTTCTTAGAGATTGGGGAAAGAGCTGCTGCCCGGGATCTGCACAGTGCTCAGGCCCAGACCGGAAGTCATTCATGTGTTTGAATACTGGCTCTTGGCACTGCTACAGGAGGTTTTGGGACTTCTAAGATATGGAAGCTAGTTGGAAAGGAACTTAGGAGTATTTGGTTGACTATGCTCCCACCCTAAACTATGTTCTTCCTGGTTAGTATCAGGTAGCAAACACCCTTCCCCTGTGTTGGCACTGCCATAGACCAAGGTGATTCAACCTCCATGTCATCCCTATCTCAATATGATGTACTCTACTCTTTCAAATGATGAATCAAAATAAACTTTTCCTCCATTGACTTGCTTTGTCATGTTTTCAGTCAGAGTGACAAGAAAAGCAACTGATACAGCAAACTGGTTGAGATGAGGTCATTGCTATAAAAGACTTGACCTTGTCCTCTGTAGGCCATTAGGGTAGCTTTGTGGGGAGATTACGGAACAATTTAAAGTTGAGGACTAGAGAAGCCCTAGAATTCTGTCAATGAAACCTAATGGGTCATTATGGTAGGAGTTTAGACTGGGAGAGGAATGTGGGGAACAATGACTGTACTCATGAAACCATGGAGGAAAACTATGACAAAATTGGAAATTGGAACAGAAGTCATTCATGCTATGTTCTAGCATTTTTGCCTTTGCTCTACTTATGTCTAGATATCTGAATGAAGCTGAGTTAATGGGGTAATTTTGGGGAAGAGAAAATTTCAATACAGCATGACATTTAGGCTGTGGCATGGTTACTGCCTTCTGCTTTAGCCAAATTTACAGTGAAAAATTTGAGAAGAAAACAGAACTGACCAATGTGAAAAATGTACAACCTGGGAATAAAAGACCTGGAACTCGATAGTTGTAGAGAAAGTGAATGTGAACAAAGTGGTGCTAATTGTTACAAACCTTCCTTCAATTAATCAGATAACTTGCATTCGGCCTGAGATAACGGAGATGGTGCCTTGAAGGTGTGACCTCTCTTTAGGGCAGTGATTCACAACCTTCCTAATGCTTTAAAGCAGTTCCTCATGTTGTGGTGACTCCCAAGTATAAAATTATTTCATAGCTACTTCATAACTGTGATTTTGCTACCGTTATGAATTGTAATGTAAATATCTGATATTCAGGATATCTTGATATGCCACCACTGTGGGGGTTGTGAGCCACAGGTTGAGAACTGCTGCTCTTGGTGCATTCTGCTTCAGCATCTCTGGCTAGGTTCTTCCTGATATCAGGGTGTGAGCATCCCGAGACTCTGCAGTCAAGTTTCAAGAGGGAACATACTGCATCTAAAACTGTCAGCAGCGTGTGATGCCGTTTATGTGGTACTGTTGTGTAGGTATGCAAAATGAGTGATAAGATCATGGAAGCTTGTGAGAATGTTCCAGAAAAAAAAGCTAATGCGGTGTGAAGATGTGCTCCCTGTTATTTTCTCTGCAACAGGACCATGTTATACCATTGAATGAAGTTGTGACGGTGAAACATTGGCTAGACACCCCAGACTACTCAGAAATACTTAGACACCAAGGAAATCTGCAGGCATGTGTGTGAAGCTAGCCCAAGAGGGAGTTCATAGGTCTGGCCAAGTCAGTTGTACTCCAGATATTAGACAGAGCTTTCCTTGTTGTTTGTTTGTTTGTTTGTTTTTGTTTTTGTTTTTTTTCCCAGTATTTTTCACTGTCTTCACACTTCCCTTTTGGAACAAGAATGTGTAATATATGCCATTGCATATTAGAAGTCTTTATCTTTTTTCCTTAATTGATGGGGCATATCGGGAAGAGATTCTCTGAATCACAGAAGACATTTCTAGCTTCTAAACAGTGTGAAAACTGACTTCTGAATTTGACCAGATTGGTTTTTACTATGTGAAACAGCTAGGAGCTAAAGATGTTAAGTTATGATTTCAATATGAAGTACATCCCTATCAGGCTCATGTATTTGAATGTTGTGCCCCTAGCTGATGGCACTGTTTTGGGAGATTATGAAATCTTCATCCATGGTACCTATCTTGCAGACTTATGACCAAGAGAGTGAAGGTTGGTTCTACTTTTCATCCAAACTCTCTTATTTCCTGGTTTGTAGCACTGAATAACCAATTGTTTTATGCTTCTGCTGGTACAGACCAAGCTAGTCCAGTCTTCATACATGCCTTCTCCACCATGAAGGACTGTATTCTCATAAACCACCCATCAAAACAAACCCTTCCCCTCTTCAGCTGCTTCTGTCAGTTATTCTTTTTGTCACAATATTGAGAAAAGTAATAAAGTATGGAAGGAGGGCCAGCATATAGTTGAAGGAGTCACAGACTGAGAAATTATGGATATCAATAAGAAGATAGGAGGGCAGTCAGCATAAATACAGGATGAAATTGATTTATCTGGAAGTAATGTTCACACCTATAATCCTACCTACCTGGAAAGCTAAGTTTGGAAGAGCACAAGTTTAAGGCCACTCTAGGATATAGAGTAAATTAAGGCTAGTTTATGTAACTTCAAGAGACCTTGTTTCCTAATAAAAATAAAAATAAAAATAAAAATAAAAGGGGGCTGGGGGTGTAGCTAGGGGATAGAGTGCTTGTCTAGTGTATTTGTGGACTTTAGTTCAACCCCAGCATTACAACAAATAAAAAAATGAGGTGATAGAGAAAAGACATGAGCAGCAGGGTAAGCGGCATTCATTGAGAAGAGGAGGGTACTGAATAGCTGTGGAAAGCAAGCCCTGGATATGCTTAGATCCTTTTAGTTGCTTGAATGGAGCAAGGAGATGACAGCTGTGGAGTTAGTGTGATTTGTTTTTTATGATATCTTTAATTTCATAAATGTTTATTCATCAGTCTCATTACCTTCTGACTCTAAGCTCTACAGACAACTATTAATATATTTATAGATCTTTTTGTGGGCGTGTACAATGTTTGGAATGAATGTATTTTCATGTAATAGCAACAACATTTCTGTTATTTGTCATGCTCAGCATCACTCCCAGGGCCTTGGAGCAGGCTAGACAAAAGATACATGACTTAGCTACACCTTCAGCTCACGTGCGTTTTTGATCTATGTACATGTATGAGATGTGAAACATTTGTCTTTGGTTTATTCCCACCCAGAACAACCGTATAATGATTCAACCAGCTGGCTGGGAGACTGAGTATTCCAGGCTTCTGCCATTCAAAAGTAGACATCAATGTGTTTTTTTTTTTTTCATAGAAGATAAAGTGACAAACACAATGAAAATAAGAGAAGATGTAGACGTGGGGTGGATGGACTCACAGTCTTGCAGAAAGTGCAGATGAGTTTCCTCTGCTCTTGTGCTCTCGTTGAGTATCCAGTGGGGAATGTGTACACAGGGAAAGACACTGTGGTCAGCAAGTGAATCTTTATCTAAAGAGATGTCTGCACCATGGTCTGAGAGCATCAATATGGAAGACAGAGGCAACTGCCCCAAGAGCTTTATCTGCTGCATCCTTTCTACTTTATGTCATCTCTCCTATAATTTGCAGATTTAAAATGTTTTCTCAGCATTGGTTTGAATGAGACACTCTTGATTTCTCCCTGAGCTTTCTTCAAGTTCTTGTTTGTTAGTTATGTCATCCTGCAGCCCCACGGTAAAGATATCTTACTGTTTTTGGAGGGTATCTTCATTTTTCTTCTTAAAATGGTGACTATTTTTATTAATGTGTATGTATGCGAGAGAGTACCAAGTATGTGTAGATGCCCATGGAGGTCAGAAGAGGGTGTTGGATCCCTTGAGGCTTGAATTATAGGCAATTGTAAACTCCCCTATATGGGGGCTGGGAATTGAACTCTGGTCCTCTGGAAGAACAGCAAACATTCTGAATTCATGACATCTTTCCAGCCTTGAAAGGTATCTTATAATGAGAGACTGTGCCAGAGTCTCTTACCAAGTTGAGGAGACAGGCTGCCATTTATGCAAACTGTCTTGTTTGTCTCTGCCTAGCCTCTCCCCTCAGCCTCCACACTTTTCCCCAGGCTAAATTTCTTATGTCTAATGTACTCTTAACCAGAGAATTGGTTTTACATATCTTTCAATAATAAGAGAGAAATGACTTTTTTTTTTTTTTTTTTTTTTTTTTTTTTTTCCCAAAAATGCTTTGAGGAAGCAATGACACAAGGTAAAGACTGAATTTCTATAAAGTCAATATAAATTGTGATCTCTTGCTTGCATCTCAGGCCTCCCCCCACCCCCCCAGCCCATTATGTTTTCAGGGCTGTAAGGAAACAGCTAAGTGATGTGACCAATCAAGAGCTTCAGGATGAAACATCAGTGAGGGCAGTGGACAGAAAGTCTTTCTCCTCAGCACAGTGTCAGCCATGTTGTTGGGTTGTGGGGGCATTAGGTCTTGACTCCCGCAAAGTCTAGCTTATGCTTGTCAGTTCATCCACACAATATACTGGTTTTACCTTTGAGGCCCTAGAAGCTACAATCTTCACAACCGGAATTTTTGGGGGAGTTGTTAAGATCTGAGCTTTTATGAAGCACTGGATATGAAGAGCTTTCCGGAGTGGGAAGCAAAATAGTACATTTTGAATAATGTGTGCAGAAGTGAGTGATTGTGACTTTTTATTTACAAGGAGGGGGGGGATTATTCTGATGATTGTAAAATGTGTTTTCTTAAGCAAACAGATAAACAAAGGCACACTCAAGCCCAGACAACCGTGAAGCCAGTGGGAGGGAGTCAGTCTTTTGTTAGTAACCCCCAGTAATTGTTTGTGTCTCCAGGCACAGAGCAGGGTGGCTGAAGGGAAGTTACCAGTTGCTTACTTATCCTGATGGCTGATATCAGGAAAGCACTGATGGCTCAGCAGCTACCAGAGAGAACGTTAAAAGAGAAAATGTCTAGAGCAGAACAAATAGAAAGACCACTTCCATGTGCGGGACACTTCGGTGGCTGCCAGAAATCCCCCAGAGTGCAGGTTAAGGATGAAGAAAGCCAAAGCTTCAGAAAACACACATTATAATTACAGTTGTGAACAGATAGAGCCTTGTAAACTGGAACTCCTCCCCCCGCCCCGCGTGTGTGTGTGTGTGTGTGTGTGTGTGTGTGTGTGTGTGTGTGAGAGAGAGAGAGAGAGAGAGAGAGAGAGAGAGAGAGAGAGAGAGGACAAAGACACGCAGAGAAATAGAGGGAGACACACAGAGACAGAGAGACATACAGAGACACACACACACAGTTATCACCATGTGAAAATGGGGAAACAAAATGGCAGAAGGCTGAGGCTGAGCTAAAAGAAAGCAAACATGAGTTGCTCAAAAAACACAATTAACACTGATCTCATTCATCACTGAGCAAATTTAAAGTCTAACCAGGCAGGCTTCCTGGAGACTAGATTATTGGCACTGGGAAAATTCTGTCGTGTTCTCAGCATTTGGTCACGATGGTGGTGGAAGCCATTTTGAGAGGCTCCTATTTGAGTCTGCCGCTTCAGTAGTCAAGTTCCTCCGCATTGTCCAGTTTTTGGAATCCTCCAGGAAGGGCCAGGCGCAGCTCCACCTTGTATTTGCTTGGAGAGCCAGTCTAATTATAGGAGAGAGACTGAGTCAGAACCATGGGGGGCGGGGTCCTTTCTGTGGAAAGTCCGCAGGAGTCACAGGGTAGACTGTTTCTCATTGGGGTCTACCAATCAATGATGCTAACTGCCAGGGCTCCACAAAGGGTGATAAGTGATTGTCTATGCGAGTGTAGCTAGTCAAAAGTCAGAGACCCAAGGGATAGCATATGGTGTTCTGTAGGCACTGGTTGTCACATCCCTGTGTGGCTTTCCTGCCTCAAGAGCAGACAATTGAGTGATGAAAACTAGGAATAAATGGCCAATGGCTTGTGGTTTACCTCAATCTTGTGTCTGAGAAACTGGTTATTTGAGAGTAACTGCAGCAGGCTCTGCCCATAAACCACACCCAGATGTACAAATTCCAATTCGGAGACACAAGAGATATCAAAAACAAGGCAGCAGACTCCTTGAAAGAGGGAAAAATTCCACAGTAACTGATTTTAAGGCTGGCAAAGTAGATGAAATGATAACCCCAAATGGAAAAGAACGATAAGAATCATCAACAAATCCAAACAAGACATAAATCAGCACCCAGATCAATTAATAAGATAGGAATAAACTG
The DNA here is from genome assembly GCF_011762505.2 of Arvicanthis niloticus. Taxonomy (NCBI): domain Eukaryota; kingdom Metazoa; phylum Chordata; class Mammalia; order Rodentia; family Muridae; genus Arvicanthis; species Arvicanthis niloticus. The sequence goes on from NC_047676.1 coordinate 27,295,775, forward strand.
CCAAGCATACACATGAAAGACTTCAACAAGGAGCTGGGAAAAAAAAAAAAAAACAAAACTGAAATTTCAGCAGTGAAAAGATTCATAAATCAAATTAAAACTCAGCTATTTGAATCTTCAGCAGGAAAGTGGATCAACTGGAAAATAGAATACCAGAGCTGGAAGGCAGGCAAACGCTCACATGATAATAAAGAAAATCAAGAAAGTTAAAATAGAGACTCTAAGAGTTCCAGGCCACCATTCAAAGTTCAAATGTGTGGGTCATAGAAAGAGAAGAAGAAGAAGGAGGAGGAGGAAGAGGAGGAGGAGGAGGAGGAGGAGGAGGAGGAGGAGGAGGAGGAGGAGGAGGAGGAGGAGGAGGAGGAGGCGGAGGAGGGAGTAGGTACAGACTAAAGAAGCAGAAAACATTTTAAATAAAACGATAGAAAAGAGTTCCTTAAATCTTGGGTAGGACGTGGGCATCTAGAAGGGAGCGGCTGCAAGAACCCTAGACACATGGGTTTATATGTGACACTGCTCTCTCCCATTGTCTTTCCTCAGCCTGTGTCTTTAGTGATTTAACTACAATTCAATGTGGTTCTTCTCTCTCTGCTCATCTGTATTTTTTGTGGTTCTCAAAGTCTTTCACAACCATGAGACTATAGGAAAGACCAAATCCCATTAGAAGAGTAGATAAGGAAGGGGTCAAAAATCACAAAATAATCAACAAATGGCAGAAGTTAGTGTGTATCTTCCAGCGATAACTCAGATGTTAATGGTTTCAAGTTTCCAATGAAAAGATCCAGGCTAAAGTATTGATTTAAAAAAAAAAAAAAAGAAGAAAACCAAGACAAAACAATCCCCTCTCCAAACAATAGAGCAAAATGCTTAGATCGTCTGCTACTTGATAGATGTCTACTTAATTGGCAAAGAAAAATACAGCTTAAAATAAAAGTATAGAAAAGATGTCTCTAGTCAATAGAAAGTGCAAAAAAAGAAATGGAGGAGTATCTACAACAAAACCTTTAACACACACACACACATACAGAGAGAGAGAGAGAGAGAGAGAGAGAGAGAGAGAGAGAGAGAGGCAGAGAGAGATTCATGAGATTCCTTAACATAATAAGCACAGTTATTTGAAATTGTTTGAAATTGTTTGATGATGATGATAGTTACGTAATACCTGAGTCTGGTACTTAGGTTTGTGTTGTCTCCTCGGATATTAGTTTTTATCTCATCACTTTAGCATCCCTTGTGATTCTTTCTGATGAAAGCTGTGCAGGACGTATGATAGAATCTGAGGCAAAGACACCTTTAGTGTGAGGTTTTTGTGTTAGCCCAGTTAAAAGTACGGCTCTGTTGAATGCTTTCCATAGTTTAAGAACTGGAGTATTACAATTTCCCGAGTGTGCTTTGTTTTGATTTGTATGGACTCTGGCCTTTAATTCACCATCCCTTTGCCTCAGCCTCCCAGTGATAAATAATATCTTTGCCTCTGTGTTCCCTGCTGCCATGAGGCTTACCCTCAAAATCTTCCTTTGACTAGAATTGGGGGTAGCAGGTCTTTTAAAAAATCATTTACTGTCTTAGTTAGTGTGAGTGAGGGTGGTTGGGTGGGCACATGTATGTCACTCATGAGGAGGCCAGAGGGCAACTTTCAGGAGTCAGTGCTCTTCCCTTCAGGGCATCAAATTCAGGTCATCAGGCAATTGCTACATATTAAGTCAACTCTACAGCCCAGCAGCTCTTTTAACTATAAAGGTATAGGCGCACAGTTGTCCTAGACTCTTATGATTGTACTTCAGTCTTTCAGTAGCTGCATGTTTCTGGACTGTAACTTCACAGTTACTTTTCTGAGAGAATAACGTAAGAAACAATAACAACACCACAAACAACCCAGCACTCCTGCCTGTTCCCTTTTCCGGTTTCAGTCTATTATTTGAAGCTCTTTCATTTTATTCTTGTTACCTGTTTTTTTTTTTTTTTTTTTTTTTGTTGTTGTTGTTGTTGTGTTGTTTTCCATCTTAACTGCTACAGAAGAGTAGAGAATGATGGAGAACGCCCAACATTTATTTATTTATAATTATAACACTAACACACACACATGCATGCACGCACACAAACACGCACGCATGCACGCACGCACACATGCACACACACACACACACAAACACGCACGCATGCACGCACGCACTCACGCATGCACGCACACCATTATAAGACTTTGGCAAAGTCAGTCTCCCTGGAGAACAGATCCCTGCTAAACTGAGGACTCTTTTAGGTATATTTCTGCATTTTTTTAAAGTTACAGCAACATGGTGATCTTAACCCTGGTGATCCATGGGTGTTCTTAAAAAATTAGGAAAATTAGGAATTTTCCTAATGGTAGCTGGCAGACTATCTTTTTAAATGTTAGTCCATACCCAGCCACCAATAGTCTACCGGCACTATCTCAATGTTCCTGCTAGTTATGAACCCAGTGGCTTCTGCTCCAGGAAAGGTCTTGGTTGTACTGTTAGGATTCACTTGTCTCTCTAAGTTTCAGGATGACAATTCACTTTGCAACTTTACTTCTCTGCTGGGTCCAAGGAATGCAATCAGTTCCGGTTTGCCCGGTGTGTTACTTCAAGGATAAGAGTGACAACTTCTATGCTGGAGACATGTCTTATTTAATATGTCCTTCTCTACTGTTTGTGGACACAGAGTTGTGTGCACTTAATTTTTTCTCCTCTTGAACAAATCTTTGAAGAAAGGTTCCTGTGTCAAAGAGTATATGTGTTTTAAATGCACGATAACAAGATACAATCAATTTATGGTCTAATGGATATTTTATAAAACATTTTTTAAGATGTTTCTCACATGACTTCTTTAGAATGAAATAATATCCACTGAATTTGAAAACTGGGAGGATGAAGAGAAAGACTCCATTTAGAAAAACTTCTGCTTCATCCTAAGAGTTACCTGGAGTATCAAGTCCAAATCTTGCTCAGGGTTCATTCTAGAACATCAGTTAAATAGAGCTGTGTCTGAGTTATGAGAAATATAGGAGACAACTGTTTTTAATTGCTTTCTTCTCCCTTTTCCAGAAGCAGACGAGACATACTTTTTCCAACTATACACCCAGATCAGAGAAGAACTTCTCTAGCAAGGAAACTAGTAAATGGGGGTGGGGTGGGGTGGCAGTCTGTGTTTTACTTCCATCTGAAGCTATTTCCAAGGTAGTAAATTCCCAAGCTGCAGAGTGTGTTTTATCAGGTTGGGAAGTTTGAGAATTTCTTCTTGAAAATAAAAGCCGGGCAAACATCAGTGCAAGGCCTGGTAAGAGTTACTCAGGGTAAATGTCAGGATTCCCTAAATAATCCTTTACAGCTTTAGGTCTCAGGGCCTGTGGAATGAGAATGGAAGGAGAAAGCTATTTTGGAAGAGTTTTGATAAAGTAAAAGTCATATAAAACCTTATATGCATTCTCTGCTTCTATACTAATGGGCCAGGAAGAATGGTTTGTACAAGATGACGAGACTGTGACAAAACTTGTGAGGAGGAGTCCCTAAGTGGAGGTGTGACTCAGCAGCATTAACCACTAGTTTCACAAAATACTGGTTTCTTGAAAAGTAGCACAAAGTGCAAAGACATTTGGATAAGTCCTATCAGAGTGATTGGACTTGCCGCTTCTTAAAAAGCCACACTCCAAAGAGACATGAGACTCAGAGGTTACCGGGGGTTCCTATTGAACTCCAGTACCCAAGAGCACACAGAGTGTGTGCATGCATCTTGCTTGACAGGGTTTGATACACAATGCTCATTAAAAAAAAAAACCTTCCTTTTTATTATTAGTTCTACTTGGTATACAAAATAATGAGGTTCATTCTGGCGCATATATCACTGTGCTTTGTGCATATTTGGCCATCCATACTCCTGCGTCCTTCCTACTTCTGCTGGTCCTGGCTTCTGCTTTCCCATCTATATCCCGGTATGAGAGAGAAACTACAAACTGCTTGTTAAAGTGTTATTCAGAGGTGGATATGATAGAATTGACTGATAAGTAATTTCAATGAAGGAGGTTTGGCCTCACAAGGACACCTTACAATTTGTCTCTTGGTAAACTGCATGGCAGGAACCTTTCTGAGGATTGACCCCTCTCTTAGTAGGCATACTTTTTGAGTTGCTCTTTGTTGTGAACCTGCCAATCAAGGCACAATGATTTCTTCCAATCGCAGCGGAGTGACATTTCTAAGAATTTGGTCACTAACTCTTTTGTTCCTGTGTGGCAGGGGTGGGGGCTGTCCCTAAACGTAGAGCCCTCTCATACAGTGAAATGTCTGACAAGAATCTTCACTTAATATCTGTTCCTGTAATTATTATTACAGAATTGGTCTCATCCATATAATTCAGGATTCAAAAGAGAAAATAAAGGAAAAATACATTAAACGGGGAAAAGAAAACTGATCTCCTAAAGGACAGGGCACAAAAAGAACAACAACAACAATGACAACAACAACAACAACAACAACAACAACAACAACAACAACGAACCCCTGAATAAAAACAAAATCCCTCAGAACCAACATCTAACTAATCAACCAACCAACCAAACATAAACCAACTTCAACTGGAAGAGGTAAACAGAAGCTTAGCTATGCATTCATAAGATGGAACAACAAAAGGTGGGGATTAAATTCATTACCCAAAAGAATAATATTAGTATCATTTAAAAATAGATGTTATGGTAAAGGGAAACACTAAAGATTGAAGGGATCAAAATTAATAATGCAGTGGTTTTCAGCCTCTGGGTTGTGACGTCCAACGATGTTACATGTCAGATGTCCTGCATGTCAGGTATTTATGTTGCAATTCATAACCATAACAAAATCACTACTGAAGTTTCAATGAAATGCTTTTATGGTTGGGGCCAACACAACATGAGAAATTGTATTAAAGGGTCACAGCATTAGAAATGTGGAACTACTGTACTACAAAGGCTGAAAATATAAGCTAATCTGCACCTAATAATATAGCTTACAGATATATAAGTAAAAATTAATAGAACCTCAAGTAGAAAAATTCTTTAAAACACGATCTTAATTTATATTTGATCACCTCAGAAAATTCTATGATGAATCTCCTAAGTGCAAAAACCTTAATTTTTAAAAGAAAATTAGCTCTAATAAAACTGCCAAAGTACACCATGAACAAGTGATGTTTTCTCAAGAACACAATGGTACATTAGCCCAAAAATATTTCTCTGAGCAGTTTTACTATAATAATCTGTTCCTTAATTAATGGAGAAAAAGTCACATGTTTGTATGAATTATCAAAGAGATATCATTAATGTAACCAAGGGTATGTATAAATGCTAGCCTATGTAGTACCACCTAACAGCAAACTTCTAGCCACATTCTTTCTGAAATTTGGGAGCTGTGAAAAAGGCCTTTTAAATATGCTTTCTTTTAACAATACAGTGATATTGGACACCCTATTCCAAAGAATAGATCGTGAAGAGAAATAAGAAGTGTGAGGACTGGAAAGCAAAAGTAAAGTTGTTTTCTAAGGATACGATTGGAAAAAATAGAAAAATCAAGAAAACCTACAAATTATAAGGATGAATAGAGTTCAGCTAAGTTGCAATACACAAGATAAAGTTAGCCAGCATGAACTGCTTAGAGTAGAATTTTTTTTCCCCCAAAGGTGCCAATGTCAATAGCAACAAATCTTGCCTGGTGTCTAGAGATGACTTTCATACAAGAAGCATGAATGATCATGAGGAATAGTCTAAAGCTCTCCTGAAGGCTAATGCAAACAAAGCAATGGGGCCAAGATCACAGCAAGGAACACTGTTCTAAACTTGCAGCTTCTCTTGGAATTAAAATACATCTATAACACATAACAGTCTAGTTTCGAGCACAGTAGTTTAGAAGATGTGGTAGTATCATCTCAAATTTACATGATGAATAATAACTGAATGAATAGACGAGTTTGTAGAAGGAGTATAGCAATGAGGGAATACTGGCTATTTGCTGGCCATTCAGATTTTGTATGAGAAATAGGAATGACATCAGAGAGCTAGGGTAGGAATAGATAGAAGCACAAATAATCTGTCAATATTCAAGATATGGTAAAAGAATCAGAGAACACAAGCAGTAATGAATGAGTTGTTCAGATATGATATGGATTTATCAGTGAAAAGGACATTAAAATAATAATAGTATTTCATTTTATAGTCATTAGAGTGTCAAAAAAGAGAACATTTGACAATGTTAGATGATTATAAAAGTGGGGAGAAATGGAGGCTTCTATATGGATGGGACAGATATATTGGTGCAAATACCCTGGAGACGACAATTTGTCAGTATCTAGGGAATACAGAAAACATACTTTCTATATCATCCTACACATTTATATTATGGAGAAACAATTGCTTCCAACATATAGAACCAACTAATGGAAGCTGGTTATATCTCAAAATGCCAAATGATGAACAAAACAAAATCAAAGTACTTAGTGATATATGCCTATAGCCATCTCAAACAGCAAGAAGTTGAGCCTTATAAATACAAAAAGTAAATGTAGTTTTTAAAAAGAGGAAGCATATACAACAACTTCAAGATCGTGAGTGACACTGAATGAGGAAGTAAAGAATTTAGGTTTGAAGAATATGCATGCTAGCTTCTGTGATGTTCACTGGTTAAAAGAGATATGACACATGTAAGGGAAAATACTGATATTGAGAAAATTTGATCTTCATAAATAGGCATTTGCTACATTTTTTTCTATGCAATTTGCAGGCACTTATGAGATTCTTTATCCAATAAAAATATGATCAAACCATAAGTGAAGTTTTAAGTGAAGACGTAGGGTAACTCTAGATTGGAAGAAGTTGACACAAGAAAAGGTCAGTTCTGCCACTAAGACTTAGTGCTTTCACAATCTGACTGCAACTTGAATGTGGAAACTCTCCTATTGATTGTTCTTGGTTGTTCCCAGGAGAAGATCCAAGAAACTTCTGGGTGCTTTCAGTCATGTTTGCATTCCCAAGACTTGAATTTGGCAAATGAAGAAAGACAAGGAACATGAGGGCCGTGGAAGGAAACGCAGAGCTCAGTCTCTCTGGAAGCATGAGTCAGATTTGATGTAGAATTAGAAGAAAAATAGGAGAAAGTGTTGAAAGCTGAGTGCAATTTTTGTCTTTAGAAAAACATGCCATGAATGAGTGGCCCAAGATAAAATGTTTTAGCATGTGCCTCAATATTTTAGTTACAGAGAGTTTTGGAATGTCATTTTTCCCCTTCCACCAAACCAAACCAAACCAAACCAAACCAAACCAAACCAAACCAAACCAAACCAAACCAAACCAACAAGTTCTAATAAAGTTTGTTAAAGAAAGAGCTTGCTTCAAGTTCCATTTTTCATATAATATGTGGTATGAGTATGTATCAGGAAACAACTTATTAAAATGAATTTAAGTTAAACACTGCTACCATTATAAAAATGCTGACTCTGAAAAAGTATCAGAAAACCAGGAAAACCAGTTCAGCCATACTGCAGTATTGCTCACATAAAATAAAACTACCAGAAATGTCATTTAAGGTTACCTTCTAAGTTTTATAAGAAGTAAACACCACTCCAAACACGTACTGGTGGTATTTACAACTCTTTTCTACACATACTTACAAAATTCCCATTTTTCTTCCATTCCTATTCAATAACCAACAACATCCCACTGGTGTTTTGGTTATGCTCTAGACTTTAAAGTATTTTTTTTTTTATAAAACTCATAAAATGATATGAGCCTCAAGTCAGTTTGTAAAGAACATACTTTAATATGAACCTGGTCATTAAAAGAGAATGTTTAATGTTCCCAGGGTTGGCTGCTGTAGTGCAGTACATTGTGGGAGGTGCTTACCACAAAAAGAGTCATAATTTTAGATGTTAAGAGTTATGAGTTACACAATATCAGAAATTTGTTGGATTTCCCCTGCACACTTTAGGGGGACTATCAAATCCAGTTGGAGACTTTCTTCCCATACTCTGTAAGGTCCCTAGGGAAGAGGAAGCATGTTAATGACCTTATGACCTTATTTCTTATTTCTATACACCAAAATGGAAGTTACATTTCTCAACTTCTAAATAGCAGGATGGGTATGTAGACCATATAATAGAGGAGGCTCAGTGAGTTCAGAGTTTAGACCTGATTCTAGCAATATGTGGCAACATGAGTTCCTGTTTTCGCTCAGAAAAGCACACACAATAATTCAGAAAACATGCTACCTTTTTAATATCCACAGGTCACCGTTAACTATGTTACTTATTTTTGGTGACCCACACTCCAAATGAGGCAAATTAAAAATACACATGAGTCCTAGAATTAAAGGCAGATGGTTCTAATTGAAGTACAGCAATGTCAGAGCTGCTTTGCCCAAAGCCAAGCTGTAGAAACTGATAATCATTGTGAGAAAGAATTTGTCCATTCTTTAATAAGACACAGCACTAGTGAGTTAATGGGAACAGAAAAGAGGTCATCAAGCAATCCGAGCACACCTTACACAGTTCTGTAACATAGCCTGAGCAGTGGATGAGTCTAGATCAGAATTACTTAAAAGGTCAAGGCTACCTATTCATGGTCAGCCTGATGGATTTTTGTCAGAGAAGATATTAATAATAGTGATGAATCATGCTGTCCAAAGGGATTCCATTTACCTTTTAATGGGTTAGTCCTTCCTTTACAACATTTAAATGAGCGTCTCGTATTTGTTCTCCATAAACCCAATTTCATCTTACTTTGTTTCTATCAACTTCTCATATGACACAAATGAGCTAAATGAGGGGGATTTTTGCCTTGTCATTGTGATGGGTGTACACAAATGGGAAAATCTGTTTGGTTCAACTTATATGAACAATATCTTGATTATAGATCATTCACTGGTTAAAAAGTCTCCAATAAATTGCTTTAGCCAAATTTTGATATTTTGCTCATCTCCATTTTAAAAAAATTAGCAGGACAAGCAAGGGAAACAAACATTTATTGAGCCAGGCACTGAGCTGGGTATTTTCAATAATGACAGAAATAGAAATATAGTGACCATATTATTCTGGAATATCTAAGATTCCATTTGGCAAGCGTTATTTTTAGCATGCAGTAAAATGTGAGAGAAATTAGCATAATCTTCATATAATTGACAAAGGTTTAACTGTCCATGTTGTCCCAACAAAGTGGATGGAGACAAATGAGTAAATTCATGAGAACTAGGAAGTACAGTGTGCAATAACCCAAGATTTGCAGAGTGAAAAATGCAGGAGGATAAATCATAAGAGTTTAGCATCATATCACCCTTCAATGCTAAAAGAAAAAAGTTGATATACAGTAGTGACACATAGAAATGAGTCTCTAAATTCAAAACAAGATTGTTTCTGATAAATGGCTGACTCTTCTGGTAACACAAGATATTTGATGATTAAAATCAAATAAAGAGAGTATTTCTTAGGAGTTTGGGGAAATCACAAATTTATGACTACAGATGTGGCAGCAAAAAATTAGAAAATCACTTCATCCACATCCACATAATTCTGTTCATTTGCATTTCAAACAACAGCAACAACAACAAAAAATAGAACCAAGGGAGCAAAGAAGATAAACATCTTTGAGGCAGGCACTGAGTTGGCTATTTCAAACATAGTAATACAGGTTATAACTGCTTTGGCCTACTGACTTGAGGTGATAAGATAATCTACCTGCACTCTATGATTTTTTTTTAAACCCGATGACTTAATGTGTGGTCTTTCTGTACTTTACTCATCAGCCAATGTCTACAAAATATCAAAATGTAAAAATGGGTATTCATAAAACCTAGCATAAATCTGCAAAGTAATGAATTAGAAGGTTTATTATCAGCTTAAAAAAATGACAGCAATAGCATTCACTTCTAACTTTCCATTTAAGGCTAAACTCTGCTTGGCATTTTGTAGGGAAAGAGCAGGAGCGAGGTAGTGGCAGCTCTGGAATAGGGAACCTTATGCTACAGCGGAGTCTTTGCTTCAATATGGCTTTACAGAAGGCATGATCACTCATTGGGCTGCGTTTGATTACTTTGGTTTATACAAGAGACTTTTACATTGTTTAAAATTAATGACAGAGCACAAAGCACAAAAGCAAGTCTCAAGGTGCAAAGAACACTCAGGGATCACAAGAAGCCAAGCCAAAGGGTTGACATTTCAATAATTGGTGAATTGCACTTTAAACACATTAGTACCTCAAGTCAGTTATACAATGACATACACTATCACTTGTAGACAAAGATTAAAGGGAAAATCAGTACATTCACAGTTTCAACAGAAATATATGATTACATACATGATTACATATATTTAGTTTTGCTTTACAGACATAGACATAATTATATTGAAATTAGATATGGTTAGATGATAAGTCATTAAATAATGATTTTCACTTGTATTACACGATAAATTTTACAACAAGAGGATTATATATTTCAATATAGCATATACGAGTTTTGAATCACAAAAAGCAAAATAATGTAAAATAACATACTTTAGAGTTAGGAGTGTCACATGAAAAGTATATCAAATATTCCACCAACATCAGTCCAAACATAAAATGTGGTATCTTTCATTTCTAACTATAAGCAGCTTTGAAGAAAGGGCATTAGGATGTGGAAGGGAGGTAGTTTTAAAAATTCAAAATCTGTTTCTCAGGAATTTAGTAAAACAAATGGTTTTCAGAGGTATTTTTCCCATATAATTTCTTTTTTTTTTTTTCTGTTTTGGAGAATGTGATAAAAAGAGTGCCCTCTCCCGATTTGCAAAATGTGCACAGAAAAACCAAGTCTGCATTTTGAAGTGTATTCAGGGGGGCATAACTTGACCATAACTATTAAACTTTATGCTTGGTAGTACTGTTTTAGTCACAAAAGGTTTGTAGGTAAATATTAATCAACATGCTAAGATTATCTGTGAGTGCCTTTATTCATTGACCAGATTATATAGATGGCTGCCTTTCTACTGTATGTGTCTTAATGCTTCATAACTTGAGATAGAAGGAATTGATGTGATCAGAACTGCTGTTAGCCTATGGTCTTACGAGTTATGTTTACCCCTCTACAATTAACTCATAATTATGTGTAGAGTTACCATTTCCGGTAAGATTTGAATGGCTGGATACCCCATTTGGTGGGGTTCTGATATGCTTCATACTTTGGAACATTCTGTTTTTTACCTTTTCCCTCCATTGGAAATTGATGCACGCAGAGCTAAAACCTAAAGTTACCATTTTGGAAAATAAAACTCTGATAGAAAAATTCCCATGTGATTCACAGCTGACTCCTATTATTAATAGGAAAGGACTGTAATTATGAGTAGATTTTCTGGTTAAATAATAAACTCTGAAGCAAACAGTCTATTTTTTTTTAAAGTTTCTTTTTAAGAAAGTCAACACCTACTCATCAAGATAGCTAAGATTTATTAAATAATGAGTTGCTGGCTTGAATCATTAAACATGTACATATCAAAATGAAGCATTATTTATTATCTCAATTTAGGTTTGTATCTGTGTGTATAGTTAACAATTGGTTCATCTTGTGCAGAGTTAAATCACTGTTCATGGGTAATTTTGTTTCTGTAGACCTCAACTTCACTATTCTGCATAATTAATCGTTAGGGAGGAGAGCAGGTCCTGGAAAGAGGGACTGAAAAAGCTCTAAGAATGTAGAGATGGTAAGAAGGCAGAATTGCAAGAGTTGTGGTCTACCTGATTTCAAGACAAGGATCTCAGTGTTTGGTTAAGCATTTCCTCACACAGTATCAGGCATTCACTGCCTAGGTCAGGGGCGTGTTAGCCATGGCTTTTTACCTACAATCTTAGATTTTACTTAACTCATGAGAATTAAAGACAGATCTAGAAGAAATTGTAGAAACTTTTTTTGTGAGTGGGTCAGCCTACATATTTAAAAGAGGGGAAAACGGTGGTCAGAATTTAAAAAAAAAATCAAGGTCTTGAAGCCTATTTAATAGCAGTGATATGACCCATTGCTGGACCCTGAGGGCTCAGAGACTGTCCTACCAGCATCAGTATTGTGATTGAGCCAAAAAAGTCAGAAAAGAAACCTTGTTTGATGAAGTATGTATGAAGCTTCCATCCATGGCAAGTCACAGGATGGATAGTCAATGTCATTACTATTTTTCCATCTGTGTATAGAACTTGAAAGTACACACATTGGCTTCTTCAGGGCCAGGCATACGATTCAGTGTCATTCAAGAATGCATCTACATTTTTTTTTTTTTTTCGTAATGTAAAGTTGTGAGTTACAGGCTCCAGGCTCATCTCCAATCATGCTTAGACTTAGGCAAAGTGATTGATACTATTCACTTCAGTTCTGGGATAATTCAGCTAAACTATATGCAAAAATCCCTGCACATTTTGTTGGTTAGTCTTTACAACATTTTGTCATCCCCTTTCTGTTTTATTTTTGTTCATCTCTCCATTCATTTAAAAGAAAGCCATTAAGATAAAATTTGTTTTCCAATTAATGCACTTTTCTTCCAAAATGAAACCTTTTAGCAACAAAGAAAGGCACTTTGAAAACAATCTGTTTCTTTCTTGTCTAGGCTAAATTGAAATTTGCTAAAGGTAGGCTGAGTCGTTTTACAAATGATGGGCAGCTAAAGTAAAAAGAAAAAAAAAATGAAGCTAGCTTTCCTTCAGGACAAACTTTCCCCTGGAGTTCAGGTCCTTTGGTTCTTCATTAACTGAGGATTCACCAGTTCCCTCGGATCATATCAAGTTAAGAGTCTCCCAACTTTAATTTTACACATGCAACAAGGGCTTGACTATTTCTCACCAAACTGGTTTACAGTGAATTATTGACCTATGACTGACCACCAGGATTGGTCTCAGGCACTTAGGAGAATATGTTATCTATTAAAAGTCAGTGACATTGCTGATGGTAAGTTGTGCTCATATTGAAGTTTCTTCTATGTACTTGTTAAAACTTATCAGAGAACATTTTGTTATTTGAGTCCTAAAGGTCCATCAGTCACCCAATGAATATATTCAGTTTCCATGTACTTCGTAACTTGAAATTTTTAGACAGTTGCTTAGAAAACTATACATTTTTAAAAATGATTCTGAGCAAAAAGTTCTTTAATCGACATGGGCAATGGTTATTCATTAAACAGGATGATGAGAAAACAGGCAACAACCAAATACAAGAACAGAAGTTTGAGGCTGTTGGCTGCATGCAGGAATGAGCATGGCTTGATGCATAAAATGTACTTTTTTCTAAAGACTTGTGTCTCATTTCCTGTGTCTTTCTTCGCGCTACCTCTTGCCTCAGCATACATATTAGCAAATAATGCTTGAGTCTGGCTTACACTGTGTCCATATATAGTATGTAATACGTGTTCAGTATGTGAAGACAAATGGGTACTGAGACTTTAAAGAGCGAAGCAGGATGGGTACATGAATGAACATGGCTCTGCATTCCTCTAATTGCCTGAAAACTTCACTAAGATGCAAGGGATTGGATCCTATTACTCAACGAGCCATAGAATCAAGAAGACTGAATTTCAGAAGGCTGTAGAGGTTATTGGTCCAACACAGAGAAAACTGGAATAGGCAATTGGTTTTTCCGAGGCAAAACTGCACTAGAACCAGGTGTCTTGGCTCCTAGTATGCCTTCTTTCACCCAAGCAGCTGCCTTTCAAATAGAAAATATTTGACCTCAAAAATTCTAATAAATGAATAGATCTATATAGGTTTGATTTTCTTCCATAAATGCTAACTTATTTTTTTGTGGAATGTAACTTGACTTTAAACAGCCATATTTTTTCACATGTGCAAAATGACATCTCTAAAGTCAAATTTTAGAAATTTTAAACTGTGAGCAATAAATGCACTATCAATTTTATCATGGTGATTTGTAAACAAATGCATTTATCGGTGTCCTGGAGAAGGGTAGATATGTTGGGAAATAAGGGTTAGTTTGCATTGGCTTTGGTGTTTTTTTCTTTGTCAGTGGTTTTCCAGGTGAATTAGGTTCACTGACGCTCTTGGAAGTGGTTTTTATTTTGCATGTCATTGTCTTGTGTGACTTTATATAAGCTACATCACTCTGTGAATCTTAAGTCACTAAGAGTTTTGTTTTTGCTTTCTCTTTACATACAGTGTTGCCCATTTCAAGTTAAGTAGATTTGCTCCATGCTTGCCAAGACAGGGAAAAATAGCTTTTTATGAAAATGATCATAGGGAAAAATGCTTTTCCAGCTTGAGCAAGCCTGTGAGTTATCTGGCAGCTTAGTAAATGTAGTAAAATTCAGACTCCAATTCTGTATGTCTTCGAAGAGGCTTGAGATGTGACAAACAAAATTTCCAAGCAGTGCCCATGTGATCCAGTTGGTTCTCAGACATTCAGTATGGAGGATTCAGTACTGCACAAGCATGGCCAGCTTTCCCAAATGCTTCTGTTGTTCACAAGATATCTCGTGTATTAGGAATATAAGCTTTGGCTGTTTGCATTTGTTGTTCTGAAAGTGTTGACTTTGTGGTTCCTTTTGGTCATTGGAGAATCTCTGAGTCCTGCTTCTACCATCATGTGCATGTTGGGTGAAATATTGAACTTGCAAGAGGTGAGTTCAGAGTCTCTATATCCAGTGGTGAAAGGGCAGAGAGTTGATTTGCCAATAGGTGAGAAGCAGAGGGAGAGTGAGTCATAGATGCTATATTTAAATGGAGACCCAAGGATTTGCTTTGCTTTTCTCAGGAAGCCTGCCCTTGGAGTTGGCTTTCAGATTCTACTGTCCCCTGACCTTTAAAACTGTTATCACTGAGCAGATGCTTGCTTTTCTAAAACTTTTATCTGGACATCTGTGACTTGAGCACAGCCTCTGCCAAGATCTTGCAAATGCATGGATTCCAAGGAGATGCTGACATTTGGTTTTGTTTAAAATCCTTTTGTGTTCAGGATTTCTCAGATAAAAGTAAACAAAACAAAGTCAGATCTCTGTCTTGGAAACCCTCAGCGGTCATCACTGCCCTTCTTCATGGTGGTTTGTGAGACTTGCCCAGAGGTGGGCAGAGCCCTAAGCTCATGGGAGAAATATGTTAGGTCTACAGAAAGCCTTAAAACCCAAAGTCAGTGATGGCTGCTGTTTAAAGTATCCTGGGGATAAAAATAATCAGATAAACTCTACTCTATTGTACTCAACTGAAGTTTTCATCCACTTTGCATTCCTCAGTGGGCAATGGGTTGCCTGGCACTTCAGTCTAACAGAGACTGCATATACTGATAAACTTTGAACACTCATTGTAACCTTGCAGCAGAAATCACTCTACTCACTTGAACACGTAAACAGTAGTACTGGGAAGTTAGAAAATAGTCTTTACTTTACCTAAGCGATAGAAAAATAGTCTTCAAAAATACATTGCTAAGCTTACGGGTCTGTATTAAAGTAGAATCATATGTACAGTAAGGCAACACTTCTATTATAGTCCTGCAATGATTACATTTTAGATTAAAGTTAGTCTTTGGGAATTTTTTTTTTACTAAGAAAATACTAGGATTTATAGCAAATTATCTCCTGCTCAAATGAAGCAAGAAAAGCATTTGAAATGGTTCACTATGTGTAATTCATTGGCCTTATTATATAAGAAAATTTTATTTTCCCCAAACTATATTCTCGAGAAGCCTTAGAATAAAATAAAGTTTCAGCAGAATAACCCATGCTTAACATTTTCAAATCACCTTAGGGAAACACGGTGGGGGGAGGAATGATTCTATTTGGGTCATTGCAATGGGTCATTAAGGTATAGAGACTGATGATGTAAACAATTTGGCTGGTGTCCTGGAATGAATTCTTTCGAAAAAGTGCAATATCTGAACCATCATCATGAAAATGAAAGAGGAGTGTAAAGGCTTAGCCATCAGTTCTTAAGAGCAATTTTTATGGCATTTTCAACCTATCTGTCATCTTCTTGTGCTAAGTCATTTTGACTATTTTATACCTTCTGTCTGATGACAAATCTATTGCAGAGGCTATACCTGTTGGCACCATCCCTCAAGAATAGTAAGCGATGTGCTTTTATTTCATTGAACACATATAATTAATATATATGTATATATATATATATACATATATATGTACACACACATATATAATAGCAAAAAGCAAATCTACAAATCACAGGAAACAAGTTGATTTGTTCTGGAGATCAGCTGTTGAAAAGAGGCAAGTGCTGAACACAAGCGTGAGAAGGAGTGAAGTAGTGTTTTTCTTTTTTTTTTATACCCACATCCTGTAACATTTGCTAGCAGACCACATTACTTCATGACTCTGTAGTGTTACCTGAAGACAAATCACATTTTAGCCAATCGTTCCATAAGTCTAGCTATCAGTGAAAAGAGTGCATGAAGCATGTAGGATCCAGGTAATCCAACCTTCCCAGTTGGAGTCTGTGGTTGCTGGAGCTTGCAGCAAAGCTAGCCAGATCTTTCTCAGATTGATTCTGTTCAAGCGAGGGTGGAGCCTTCTTGGCTGATTCCCCAAGCAAGGCTGTGTTCTGGGCTCGTGAGTCTGGTACTAACAGCAGGATGTTGTTATCCGTAACCCCAGACACTTTGGCATACTCCTTACTGGTTTCAGGAACCCCGGGCTTTTCTGTCTGGTTGTTTTCTCTCTGCTTGGGGAATAATGAAAGCACTCCATCTTTGTTGACTTTGTGAATCTCCACATAATCCGGGGGTTTAGCATAGACAGTGGGGGCTTTCTCCTGGAGCAGCGGCCAAGGTGTGTTTTGTTTGTCAGAAGGGAAGCTTTTTGCTTCTTCTTGTTCAGGCATTTCTTCCTCTCCAATCTCAAGGGCTTTAGACAACTTTAGAACATTTTCTTCTGCTTTGTCCAAGAAAGAGTCCAGTGTATCCACAGGACTTCCAGCTAGCTTGCACACATCCGCAATGCTGTGGTAAGGAGATCTGGGCATGTGTTGGCCAGGCAGTAAAGGCCATGTTGAAGATTTGGATGCATCGGCATGAGAATTGGGAGTGGTACTTTGGGGATCAGGGGTGGGAGGAATATTTGCCTCAGGATTCTCTGGCTTCTCAATGATCTCAGGGATGTGGAAAGTAGGGGGGCAGGTCTGGGGGTCCTCACACTTTTCAGACAAAAGAGAATGGCTGTCATAGCTTCCGTGACCAGAGTCACTGTCAGGATCTAGGTGTGTGGGTTTAACACCTTGACCTGGATACTCTTTGGACTGGGATGGCACTAGCTGCTCGTCCTCATTGTCATCCACTTCTAAGAACTCCACCAGCAAGTCCTCACAGTCAGAAGTGGGGGGAAAGTCTTGGCACCCCAAGGCACTCAGCAGTTCTTCAGACTTGCCCTTCTATTGAAACACAGATACAAGGAGAGATGGCTGTTAGCTTCATCACACGCCACCCTTGGCGTCACAGCTGAGTGGTATCTGAGCAGAGTAAAGGGGCTCCGCTCCTGGGGCAGCAGCCAGGCTGTATCTTGCTTAGTCTTGGAATGGAAGCCTTCCACCTCCTTCTGCTCAGGAGAAGGACCCTGTGAGCAGTCTCACAGAATCCCTCCCTCCCCAGACTGCAGACGTGTGTGTCAGGCCACCTAGAGGCACCTTTTGAGTACTACTTGCCAAATACTTCTTTTCATGTCTTTCCTAATTTATCCCTGTGCTTCTAACAGTGGTTATGGACTTAATGGGCATATTAACACTCAATGTATCATAAACACATAACTACAAAATGAAAACGTCTTGTGAAAGATTTGGTGTTATAGTGTTTGCATATACATGGGACACTAGCCCTCCCTGGCTGAGTAGTTCTGAGGTATGGTGGCCAGCCTCCTGGCCTCCTCTGTCACTTTCTGGATGGTGATGACAGAGAACTGGTCGTTGTCTCTGGCTTCTGACACTCCTCTCCCTTCTCACCCTCCTTTTCCTAGTTCCTACCTCTTGTTTCCTTTCTCTTCTGATCCTATAATTTTTAATTTCTTCTCTACTTCTTTCAACTCCTTCCTCCTCCTCTTTCATCCTGCTATTCTTCATTGTCTCCCTCTACCCCTGTTTCTTTCCCTCTTATCTCAATCCTTTCCTCTTCCAATCTTTCTCCCCACCTTTCTCAGTCCTCTAATGTAGGTCATGTACCTAAGTCTTGGCTTTTATCCCTTATCATGTAGCTATGACTTCAGGTAGGTTACTTTCCTTGCTGGTCCACAGCTTCTCCAATTTTATGATAGGAGGAGCAGTAGTTTTCTGCAAGGGTTCTTTTGAGCATTAGAGATAATGGAAGAAAGAATATCAAAGCTTAACCCTAAATAACCATTTATCATCAAGTCTCTGTGGCTATTAGGTTATGTTGTAAGATAGACAGTGGGTAACTTGCTTAGCTGAGATGTTCCTGTTGGTTTTATAAATGTCAATACTGGACTGGAGAATGGTGGTAAGATCACTGGACCTGAAGTCCAAACTCCTTAGCTCTAGTCCTTGATGGAATAGTTGCAATCAAAGTGATTTTTGGAAGACAAGTTAAATTCATGATAATAACATCAGCTGGCATTCACCTTTAAATACAGGTGAAAGCTTCTCGATACATCTTTGTTAAGGTAAAATTGAAACTACACATTTAAATGCTTTAGGGTTGTCTCAAGTCAGTCTAATACACTTAGGAAAACACCAGCCCATAGAGTACTGATTCACTGACTGTTCACATGGAGCATGGGGATAATGGGAAATTTTGTCACAGTGGTTTATGTAAAGAACATTTAAGTGGAAGCTTTGACTCATGAGTAAAGGAGATAGTGGTAATGAGTTAAACTACCTTTCAAGATTCATTGTTTGAATAAAATGGTCATCTCTGTCTTCAGTAGCAGCCCTGGGCAATCTAGCATGCCTCATCATGAATTTGGGTATTTCTTAGGTTTCTCTCCTTGCTCTCTGACATTTAGAATACGATGATTAACACATCCATCCCAAATGCTTTCTTCTGTTAACATACATGCTGCTGAAGAGGGTCCACTGGAAAAGGATGATCCAGAGGGCCAGATTGGATTGATGGGGATTGTGTGTGCATGTGTGGACTTAATTGCCACCAAGCAGTGAGTCTCACTGCATCCTCTGCTTCTGGCACTTACCTCTAGCAGATGAGTATCAAATCCTTTTATTTTGGGCCCAGGAACTGGTGGAAAGATGCAGGTCATCATGCTATAAAATAATTTGTGAGAGTGGATAAATGACTCATCTTTTCATTGTTAATATTTGAAAGAGTTTTTTTTCTAATTCCCAAAGAGCTGGTGCATGGGCTATAAGAGATTGAAGTCTGTAGCTGTGTGAAAGTAATAGTAAATGCTAAAAGTAATTGTGAAGACACACACTACACCTTATGCTGGCTAATTTTGGATGATGATTTCAAGCTACTGGATTATTCTATTTGGTTTTCTCAATGTTGGCTTCATTTGCCAGATTTCCACAATTTTACAGCTCTAAGTCCCTATTTGATGGAAAGAGCACTGGATTTAAATAAGTCCATTTTAATACTTTAAAAAAAAAACCTCTGAAAAAAATTTACTTTTTTTGTATGAGCAAAATTACTGGGACTAATGGATAAATGAGATGCTTAGGCTGTTTGCTGTTTTCCCTCATCTTGGTATCAGTGCTTTTTGTCATTATTCCCAATAACAATGACCAAGAGAAGGGCTGAGAGACAGTGTAGTACCTATAGCCCTTCAAAGCCACTGCCCAGACCATAATCAAACAGATGACAGCAGAGAGTACAGCCACAATGATCCACACGGTTGTGTCTTTCAAGGTGAAGTCTAAAAGACAAACAGCCAGAGAGCTTTGATCACATATAACATCATCTTTAAAAACCAAACAGCCAGACAACATAATACATGAAACTCATGAACTCAAGATTTTTTTTCTTTTTACTTATATCTCTTGACTTGAAAAGCCATCCAACAATACTTAGTAGGCATAGACAGACAGGGAGGTTAGAATGAATGACCAGTGTGTCCTGGGAAGACATTATAAGCTTATACCTACAACTTTATTCTAAAACCATGTGATTACCAACTGTGATTCAGGCAGTACTACAATTCCTTCAAATATCTTTCTGTTAGATTAAGAAATGATTATCACATTTCTAACTATTTTTTCCTAGATAATGCTCAAAATAGTTTCTATATTAATAGCTATTACGTGAAGTTGTATTGTTTATACTATTTATAAATAATAAGTATAAAAGTACAAGTAAAAAGTATAGCCCAAATACTCACCATTTGGTATTTCAATAGAATTCTCTTGGCTCCATCTACTCCAGTATCCATGGTCTGGCTTACAGCGAGTCTGGACAATGTACTTTTGTCCTGGATATAAGTCAAAAACCTTAAATTGTGTTTGTTGACCTGTAAAATGGATCTAAGGAGGAACAAGGAAAACAGAAGTCACTTCTGAATTTTGTTATGAGGAAAGAGACATTTTAAAAAACATAAGGTATTGGGGATTTAGATTGCATGGCTCTATTTAGACACTGCCCTGTTTGTATCACTCTAGTTTATCCTTTCTGTCTTCCTCTTAAAAATTCCCTTGCACTATTGAAAAAGCGAGGCAGGCAGATCTCTGTGAGCTTGAGGCCAGCCTTGTCTACAGAGTGAGTTTCAGGAAAGCCACAGCAGCACAGAAAAACCTTGTCAAAAAAAAAAAAAAAAAGCCCAACAGGTAACTTAACTCATACATATGAGAGATAATTAAATTATTAGTTTACAATATCCAATAAGGTAATTGACTCAAAAAAATATTTGTTGGTGCTAAAACTACTAAGTGGAAGAAATTCAAGTCTTCATGTATGTTGAAGTAATTGTACATAAATAAAATGATACTTAGCAATGCAGACATCAGATATCTACCTCCCTAATTTATACAGGGTTGACCAGATGGCTCATGCATCATCTGGATGATGATGAATGTAGTATGAAGTTTATACTAATTACTTAAACAGTACGTTGAGCTACATGTTATTCAACTTGAATCTAATTCAGTCCTTAAATATCAAGTTTGGTTGCAAAAGTCACTGAAGCAGGGACAGCAGCTAAGTGATTAAACAAAGGACTAATACAAAAATGAAGATTGTGTGACAAACTTATGTGATCTCCTGTCCTCACTGCATCAAAACAGTTCTAGAGTAGACTTCTGTTTGGACAAACCAGTTAATAGATATTTTATTTTGAGGAAACTAAGACAGGGCAGATTAAAATACAGACTAATTACTATGTTATTTAGGGATTTTTAATTACCTTTTAAAAATGTATGATCCTAATTTTGACTACATTTGCAAATGCCCCCTTTTCAATAGAGACATATACTCTGAGACATAGTTAAGGGTAGAAAAAAAAATAATGCCTATGATTGTAACCATATCTTTTTATAGTGAAGTGTTATAAAGTATTTCTTTAAAAACATATTGACCATGTATGGATTAAACTGAAATCCTCGTGTCTTCAGTCTCAATATAGTTTATGTTCTAGAGGCATCTGGATCTGATATATCCTTAGGAAGGCAAGTTGGGAGCCTGTCCAATACAAGCAGCTGTCTTTTTGAGAGTTCTGAGTATGAACAGCTTTCAATTTCAGTAGAAGGGAGAGGAAATTCCATCCTCAGGAGAGCCATGTTTACAAGGGAATGCCAGCATGGTGGGCAAGTAATTATAGAAATGATCTATTCTATTGTGAGAGGTTTATCCTTGCCAAAGGACATGATTCCTCCAGTAAGCTTCTGTTTGACTTACCTCCCACTCTTCTGCTTCTTCCGACTTTAATCTAATCTCATATTCCATTGTAAACCAACCAGTTTTAACATCAGTTATGGTGGGTGGGGACCATTTTATCCACAGATACGTTTTTTTGTCTTTTAGTTGTTTCACTTCTAAAGTCAGGTTCCGAGGAGGCTCTGGCTCAACTGTGGATACAAAAGAAATTTTAGTTTCCTTCACTGCTTGGACCTTCTTTTCTGTTCTCTAACAGAACTTGCATTTTCTATCAGCCCAATTTCTCCACTGAATTATGAGCTCCTAGAGGACATGATAAATACATTTTTCCTCTTAACATGTAATCAACCATGTTTGTACGTGAACACAGGGTTTGAATGGTAACAACAACAATATAACCAACTGAGATTTTGTTTTGACTGTATTTTTCTACTTAACACCAACCAGGTTCATATACATATTTACATTCTTTTCCTGAGGGCAATGGCTATGTAATAACAGTGAAGATGGGAGCTGTTATATGTGATTATTGGGAAAGGGATTTAAAATAGTTTATTTCCCTTCACTGGTAGCAAGCATCTCCTTGAAAAAAAAAACCTGCACATCCTTTTGTGCATCACCCATTTATAATTTCGCAGGTAACAAGTTTACAGATTTTTGCCTTCATCAACTAACTATGTTCTACACTCAAAATATGGATTACTCCTTATGGACAACAGCATTCATTCTGCCAGATAGCAAATGGTTAAGGTATGCACAGCACTTGATTTTTTTGACAGTGTTTCCCAAGTTAACCCTAAAACAACTTGTTGGCTCATTCATTCATTCATTCATTCATTAAATGTTTACTGAATTTCCATTAGCAAATGTTTAACACTTCTTTCTTTATCTTTTCAAGGTGTGCATTTATTAAAATGGTCTCAAGTCAGTTGTACAGGCAAGCCCTAGCTACCTCAACACCTCAGTCCACTCCCAGGTAGACCAAAGCCTTTGTACACCAAGTTAGGGGACAAAAAAGAGATCATGATGGCTGACTATTTAGAAATTAAAAACAAAACTAAAGAAATATTAAGGCAGAAGGCTTAAACAAAATTCTGTAGGATATTATTTACACAGAAGCAATGCTGTCACCTCCCAATGTGGACTCAGGGTGTGGACTTGGCCATCCTCTCCTCAGGAGTCGGGGTGACTTTTGGGAGGGTGAGGGACATCCTACAGTTATTTACCTCATTAAAATTTTTTGAATGCATACCAGGGAGGAGTGGAGGGTGGAGACAGTGGGGTTGGGATATAGTGTGTACAAGAAGAATCTGTTTTCAATTAAGAAAATAAACTAATGCTCTAATAATGCATCACCATTTAAGCCCCTCACCAAATGTCATGAATCCGTATTCCAGGTGCAGAAGTGGGACAATTACCAGTCTAGGGAACATATTCAACATGAAGGTTATTTGAAACACAGAGGCAGATTTAATTGGAAACAATTTAAAAATAGCCCTTTTCCCTCAGAAGTGAGATAGAATTAACTAACGGGTATGTAACTTTCTGAATGAACTAATCTCACGAATCATACAACTTACTATTATTTAAAGATGATGACTTTGTTTTATGTATTTTACAATTAAAAAATAACCACAGGACATGTTTACGAGGCTCCTAATCTCACACTCCCCCAAGTACGGACCATGGAACTACTCTCCTAATGCTGAAATAACTAGGGTGCTGGCTTGCTTCACCTTCTCTTTCCTGTTGGTCAATAACTTGTTTTTATTCTTGACTGTGAGTACCCAGCTGTAGAGGCAACATCTATATCAACTCCTTCTCCTCAAGGCTCTTGAAACATCATGGAAGAGAGGGCAGAAAGAATGTAACAACTTGGGGATGGGGTGGAGGGTTGGGAAACGCTGTCTTTTAGACATGACGTTGATTGTTGTACACATGAATTCATAGCCACTGTGGCTATCTGCAAGGGATCTGCACCAGATCAAATCAGTCAAAACTTTTAACATGGAGTGAGAGGGGCTCCTGAGGCCCGAGACCCCTAACTAAAAGGCTACTGGCAGTTGGTAGAAGTTAGAAGAGAAAACAAAATCACTTTTCTTTGAGGGGGAGGGAGCTGGTTACTTGCAGGTTGCCCAGACTCACTGCAAGACCCCATATGGGTAGCATTAGTTGGATACAGTGTATTATTAAACATAAACAAACAAAAAACAAAACAAACAAAAATGAAGACATGGAGTTGGGAGGGAGATGTGTGCATACTGTAAGGCCTCGGCCTGCTTTCTCTTGTTGCATGTTATTACTTAAATTAGGAAGACTTGAGTAATTTCAAATTTTATTAACTGCTTCATAAATTATTATCTAAGGAAAAAAAATTAACCTCATTTTCCTTATCCCATCTATTTTCCTAGGCGTTTATTTAGTGTCTGTGCTAAACCACAAAGCCATTGCAGCTGTATTTAATTGCCCTGATGTATAATGCTGATTGTGCAAAGAGACAGCTCTCAGATAGACTGCTTGGCTTTATGAATACTTTCCCCAAACATTGTGTAAATGACATTAACCTTCAACCAGTAAATACATACTTTCTATTGTCACTGTTATTATTATTATTATTATTATTATTATTATTATTATTATTATTATTATATTTTGGGGATACTTGATCCCAGGTTTTTTTATTCATATTAGGTAGCACCCTGTCATTAAGCCATACCCCAATCATCCTCATCTGACTTTTTATAATAATAATATCTCAAATTAATAATGAAGAAGATATAATAATGTTAAGAGCTGAGTTTCAGTCAAAGCATTTGGGTTGATTCCCATACATAGAATCAGAAGATCCTTTTAAAAGACCTTCATTTCCAGAGAGCATCCCAGTCTTCTAAGAGGAGAAAGAAGCAACCTTTGGAGCTGTTGATGTAGCTCAGTGGTAGAGCTTGCCTTCATGACCAGTTCTGGGTTTCACCTCCAGCACAACTCCACTTCCACCAAACAAGAAAAGAAACTTGAGTTGGCTGGTAGAGAGGGCAAGAGAGTTGCAGCGAGAGGGTAGAGGGAAGTATTCATAAAAGAGGCACACAGAACACGCACACTGGGCATAAGACACAAGGGTTAGCGTTGAGGGAAAATATGAGAATGTGAAGATCTTAAGGACTAATCTCTCTGTGAAAAGTCAACGCTGTTGGTATGAAATGCTCTCTTAAGGAAGATATTGTGAGCTCTTTCTCATCTGGAATCCACCCATAAGCCAGGAAAACCCAGATGGAGTTTGACTTTTGATAACTGTGTAACAGTAACAAATCCCCCACCCGTTTCCCCTTCCCTTACCGATGTAAGTCACATCCACATAGAGTGGGTCCGAGGCACTGCTTCCCATTTGGTTCGTGGCATTTACTGTGATGATGTATATTTTCCATATAGAAGTGTACTGCTTGCTAAAGAAACAGGAGTTGGGGCCACTGGTTTTGTAGTCTGGACATTCATAGGTGGTTTTCTCTCTGCAACGTGTAATGGATCAAGAATGAATAAGAAAATAGCAGTCTCATTTTTGTTCTTAATAGATTAATATTACTGAGTTATGAGGATAAGGCATTCAAAGAATAAGTATGAAAGCAGAAAAATGGGCTCCTGTGGCTCATATCAGTGGGGAGTGAGGGAAGTTGGAAGGAGAGGTGGAAAAATTAGTTTAGCACTCCAGTGCTCCGCTGTTCACTAAGCCTTTTCTGCAGGTGTTTCTATGCACTTTGTGATTTGTCCTCCTGAGTTACCAGTGACCAAGCCACATTCATACTAATTGTATCGCCATTGAGCAGCCTTGGGTAGCTGGGAAGCTTCATTGGTACATATACACGTTATGGGATCATCCATAATGCAGTAGTGGTGACACAAACATGCCGAGCTGCATTTTTAAAAAAGGGTTCGAGGGAGACAACTGATGTCAGTATATCTTAGATGGTGTCAAGTGAGCAACAGAGTTCGGTGTGTGTGAAAGGGGATATTTCAGCTCCCTGTGGCTCGTTAAGATGCTCATATTTTAACAGTCTCAACTCCAGTCAAACCACACAAGGGTTGGAGGTTGTTCCAGTTCTGGGTTCTTTAAGAATTTGTGCTATTCATCTTTGGATCCCAGATGGGTGGACAGCTTTGTGCACAAGCAGTCCTTAGAAAGGGCACAGCTGTGTCCATCAGCAATACATATTTTATTTTTGGGTCCAAGATACAGAGGTGCATTTTTTTTTTTTGCTAAACTAACATTTCTATAGCTCACTTAAGATTTCTATGAGGCGCTCATGGTGATTTTATCAAAATTATCATCTTGAGATGATCTTGTTTTGCCCTCATGGGCATTTATATATGCCTTCCAGTAGATCTTGATTTTTATTCTTTTGTTGTGCTTGGAATAGGGTTCTCCATGTAGTTCAGGCTGTCTTTGAACTTATGATCTTCCTGTCTCAGCCTCTAAAATGCCGAGATAATAGATCTGCACTCCCATGACTAGCTGAGATTGCATCTTATATACTAGCCATTTGCTTAAAAATAATTCTCGAGTTCTTTTCCTTAAAGGTTATTTATTTTCTTGGGCATGAAACCTAATGTACCCTGGCTGCCAAGGATCACAATACAGTTTATATAATTCAGTTATGTTACAAAAGTAGTATATTAACGAAGGAAAAAAAAATCTACAAATGGTATGTGGTTTGTGGATGAGCAGCTACACTGCTCAATGGTATGTGGTTTATGGATGATTAGCCAACACTTAGGAAATGGTGACTTGGTCTGCAATCTAAGCTTGTGACAGACAATTGGAAACTTGGTTAATATTATAATGCTACTGGTCAATGTAGATTCGAAGATTGTTCTGTTAAAAAAAAAAAAAAAAAAAAAAAAAAAAAAAAAAAAAAACCTTTACAGAACAAGATTCGTTTCCTGGTGGAATGAACCTTATTGGTGCAAATCCAAAAAGCATGCTGTTTCTAACTCAGGTGGACCTGGGAGAGTGGGAGCACTCTGCTTGGGTTTGATATTAAGGAAAGAGCTCTTTTACCCTTCTTTGCTGTAAGTTAGTGAATAATTGGTAGGAAGTCCTCCATCTGACCCAGGATTCCACCAGCAAGTGAATGTTTCCTTGTCAGGGGAACGGCATTTGTGGATCTCAGGTTTTCCAGGTGGTGACTGTCCTAAAACAAAACAACAAAACAAAACAAAACAAAACAGCAGCTAGACATTAGAATTACTATTGAAGTCAATTCAACTGCATGACTGAGCTCCTAGTAACAGAGGCAGATTATTGGCACCCTGGCCAGTGAAGAAGTCTTAGTGTATTGTTTGGGAAGGCCATGGCACCAGTAACCAACTATATTTCTCTGTGCTATTGCAATGCCCAATGTGACTTAGATGATGTTTGGTGGTAGTGAACATTTGTATTTTTGAGATGGAGTTATCAACAAATTTTGTAGAGACCAGTGACAAACATTTCAGTGAAGGGTGAGGCTGAGGGGAGAGAGATGGATGCACATGGAAACTCCGTAGCTCCTCTTCCTACAGAGTCTAGTAGGCTTTAGGGTTACCATATAAAACATCCTTTCTTCCCCAGTGACTAGCAGCCTATGCATACACTGCCTGTACCCTGCTTTCTTGCATGCTCTCTCTTTTCTGCCCAGGAATCTGTACTTCTCTGGCATTCTTGCAAAACCAACTCTTCCTCTGTCTTCATTTGCATCACTTATGGTCCCTTATCCCTGGGCTACTGCTTTCCCCCTCTCTCCCTTGTCTTCTCCCATCTTGCTTTCTTCTTTCCCTTGATTCTGTGAAGCCTTTGCCTAATGACCTTGTCTTCAAAAATATATTTCTATTAATTCTTTGAAACTTGTATACATGCATACAATATATTTTGAACACATTCACCCCCACTTCTCTCCCTAACTCTTCCCAGATCTACCTCTAGCCCCACTCTCTCTCTCTGTCTCTCTCTCTCTCTGTCTCTCTCTCTTACACACACACACACACACACACACGTACACACACACATACACATACACATGTACACACACATACAGAGTGTGATTTGTGCCCTCTATATATTTATGAATGTCAAGCTACCCACTGGAGTCTGGTTGACATACCAGGAACTATGCACTTAAGGACAATCAATTCTTAGTTCTTTGAAACTGCCAGCTGTCAATAGTGCTTCACTTAGATGTGGGGACTCAGGCGCCCCTCCCTTCTCTGTGATGGACTGTTAACTGGCTTGATCTTGTGCAGGTCACTGTGAAATTATGAGTATCATGGTGCAGCCACGTGTTCAAAGGACAATGTTTTGTTGTTTTAGTCTTCCTGGACCTCTGGCTCTCACAGTCTTTTTGTCCCTTCTCCCCAAATGGCCCCTGAGCCTTGTGTGTGAGTGGCATGCGCTGACTCACTTGTGTGTGAGTTCTACATGTGGCTGAGCAGGCTAATAGTCCAGTTTTACTATCTTGTAATTCTTCCTTTTGCTGTTCACTGAATCTCAGTCTTAGTCTCCTTTTGTATTTATGCCCTGATCCTTTTTTTTTTTTTTAATGAGGAGGTAACCCAAACCTTCTTGTAGTTCTGAAGATGTTTATGAAGCAATATAGTAAGAGGTAAGATAGAGGGTTGTTCCACCCTGTCTGGGGAGCTATCATCATTAGATGAGAGCTGTTTCCACTGTCAGGCTATATGTAAGAAGGTAGGCAGGAGGCGAGGTGGCCAAGGGGGTGAGATTTTTTAGTTGCTCAATCTCCAGAACTCTTGGCAAGCTGATTCCCAATTCTCATGCTTGGCTGTTATGTTGAACGGAACAGAATAACCTTGGGATTTTGTCATGATGCTGTTGGCTTGGGAAGCCAATTATAACTGATGGTATATCTTCTTATTTTCTATCCCCTCTTTTTGCCTTGGTGTTAGCAGCTCAGGGTTCTTCTATATCTTCTCCCACATTTATTTAATCTTTCATGCCGGCTCTCAGGATGGAACTTTAGTTGCCCACCCTTCCAGCAGAGCAGGTCAAGGCAATCATGGCAAGGGATCAAGAATTGAAAAAGGGGTCTGTACAAAATCTAGTATGCTGCACCAAATGGGGCCATGGAAAGAAGGCTGGCCAGGAGAGAGTCACAGTAGCTCAGAACTGCTGAAAAGAATCTGTGTGAGCCTTTTGTGGATCTACCAATATTTGGAGCATTTTTTCATCTTCCAGGGAAGATTTTGTCAAGATAGTGCTCTTGGGAGTCATTGCCAAAATACAAGGTTTCTTTTGCTTGTTTGTTTCTGTCATGGATGAGAAGAAGCATATGATGTAGAGAGAACTATTCATTAAAAAAATCTCTTTAATCCCAAGAGTCAGAGCCAAGTGGGTTTCTGAGTTTGAGGCCAGCCTGGTCTATAGAATGAGTTCCAGGATAGCTAGGGCTACACAGAAAAATACTGTCTTGAAAAATTAAGCAAACCAAAGAACCTTCAAGGGGAAAAAGTAAGGATGTGAGATGACAACTAGTCAAATGTTACTTTCATGTCCCTAGAGGAAGAAAAAAATTATGGACTATCTCAGTGTGACACAAGGGATATTATACAAATTCAAGAAATGCAGACACTTGCCTACACCAATTCCATATACACAGATAATGTATAACATTCATATAAACATATCCAGAGAGAAATACATTCAAAGGCATAATGATTGCAATATACATTGACACACACACACACACACACCAATATATAGATAAGTACCCAAAATACACAACAAACACAGAGGTTACTCACTGGTATCCACATACACACATACACACATATTCACACAGAAGCATTTACAATCCAGTACTATAAACAGTTGGTATGTACATTGGTACATTCAGAAGTACACATCCCCAGAGAGACATAGAAGTAGATGTGGAAACCTATGTAGGCAATCACACACCTTTTCTCTGAGTAGCAGACATACCGGAAGTGGCTGCACTTCTTCCCCACCTTGAAGTAGCAATCCTTTATGTTATTTCATGGTTTTCCAAGAGTGTCTTTCAAATACATTAATTCATCTGAACCATGTGAAACATCACTATTCTCCCTTGGAGAAATTAAAAGCATGGAGAAACACACAAGTGGTTCAAGAGTCACACAGCTGGTAACGGGAAGAATCTGGATGGCAACTCCATCTCCAGTGCCCCCTCAGTCCCCTCTCAAAATGGGGATGGAAGAGAAGGAGTACATGACAAGATTTTGCATTAATTTTAATGCAGAAATGTGGCAAATAATTTAGTAGCAGCACATGACACAGACGTTTTTCCTCTCTCACAGCTGCATTGCAACAGACCAAGACAGCCTCTCCACCCCCTGATAATCACTCCAGACAGGGAGAGCAAGAAGAGAGTCTCTTACCATTCAGGAGGCTGATGTTGAGAACAAGTAGCATGAAAGCAAGTGCAGATGGCATGGTTCTCTTCAGGCTGGCCCCTTCTTCTTGCTACAGGCAATATATCAGAGGCTCCCTGGAAGAGAAAACACCAAGTAACATTTGTTAAACGACAGCCGCTCAGGCACATGCGCCACTTTATTCTGAATGCTTGCAACTGGTTCTTGCTCCTTGCTTAATGTGAGTGACAAAACAGCGGGAAGAGAATGTAGGAAAATGTAACACGGGATGGCTTGGCTAAGAAGCCCTGATTCACACTTGCTGGCAAAGATTTCACCACAAGAGGTCGTCAGGCAACAACAGAGTAGAGAGTTCAGGGGAAGTCTGGTCAGGAAGCCAGTTCAGGCTGCTGGCTTTTTATTTTATTTTTAATTTTTTTTCTGCATTCACCAAAGTTGTTTTCTTTTCACACCGTTGTTTAGCTCTCTAATCGTACATCACCCATTTATATAATATAGATTGTGTTCCCCACAGGAGAACCATTCATGGAGGGCGCTGGCTCCAGTATCTGGAGCATAAAACAGGTCAATTTACTGATATTGCTAGACTTAGTGTGTGTGTGTGTGTGTGTGTGTGTGTGTGTGTGTGTGTGTGTGTGTAGGGGAGTGTCAGGCTGGAGGTTCTTGTCTAAGGTCAGGCTGAGAAGGTTCAGAAAGTCTCCAGGGATATGGCCAAGACTATGATGCAAACCTCATAATGAATTTTAGTGACCCTCTATGTGGCTTCTTCCTCCCTTCTGTAAAGCCCCATAACAAGAGACAATGAACTCCAGTAATAATTTAAACCTCTTGGGTTCAGGGTATTAAGTCAATTTTGAACCTGCAGGGCCTGAGAGTTTTGAGCAATTTATTAATATAATTGTTTTTACTCTTTGGAACAGTTTTCAAAGCCTCTCAAGTTCTGTTTTTTTTTTTTTTTTTTTAAAGATTTTAAAAGACTTAAAAAAAGACTCATTAGTCTTATTAGACTTCAGACACTGCCTAAAAAATACTAGATTTGATAAACTACATGTAAATTTCCAGAAACATATAATTTTCATTTCCTTTTAAATTTTATTTTTTAAATCAAGGGAAGAATACCTAGGAGGCAAAGTTATCTATCATAGGCCACTCAAAGAGCTGTTTGATGGGCCCCTACCCTCCTACTCCATAGGACCAGAATCCATCCATTCCTCTTGATCAGACACATACCACTCAATGGACAATTTTTTGAAGGTGATTAACACCTGCCACTACTACTTGTGGAATCACTCAAAAATAGACATTTTAATGACACCAGAAGCTTGGAGTACATGGGTACCAACAAGCGGTGCCCTTATATTGAAGATTCTGGTTGAGAACTGGATTCAAATCCAGTGATGGGTTCAGCAAAGTGCTGGAGGCCTTTTGCTTGTTTTGCCTGGATTCCTTGCAAATAACCATCTAGGTAGCACCTTCTCAATCTGACCCGCTTTTTTTTTTAACCTCTCGGGGCCATCCTCTTCAAACCAAGTGGTCAGCAGCTTCTGATGGGTTTTAAATAATGAACTCGTTATAACAGGAGCTGGCATGAGTTCTTCAATCACTTGGATTTCATTTTGTCCCTTTCGTGGCCTCAATAAGGAGATTCTGGTTTCCACCAGCCCAGTTTAACAGGTATAGAAACTGTGTGTTGGAGAGATTAAATAGGCTGTTACCCACATGCTGACCAGCATCTGAGAAATTATGATTTGAGTAATATCTGTGACAGATAGTGAAATTGTTCCCTTCTATAGGGTGAGCAATTGACCCATAAGGAGTAATACACCAAGATATGGGTAACCAGCAGCAGGAGAGCTAGGGTGGACAGAGGTTAGCCCACTTATAGCTCTACTTGTGCTTAAGGGTGTCCAATGCTGTTGATCTGTCCAACCTTCTTATTTGTGTATGACCTGGGAAAATTCTCCATCTTGAACACCCTTTAAACTCAGCTTGGCTTGGAACTGGGATTCTGCTCCCTGGATGAAGGTGTTCTAAAATATCCCTGCATTGAAACTTCCCTCTGCCAGACAGGGCTCTGCCTGTTTTGCAGATGAAATACTCAGATAGGAATCCAGGTAGGCAGAAGCAGGAGTGAATTTAGTTATTTGTTTGGATTTCCTCTTCTGCCGGCGTTGGATCAAAAAGCCTTCTAATTAAAGTTTCACCTTTTAAAACCCACTCTGTGCTCTCGTTAGATAATTTTCTTCGACATGTGCTGGAATCTGGTCATACCTACGCACTTTCTAATGCCCCAAGCTGCCTGTGCCAAAAAAAAAAAGCAAGAAGAGAGAAGACGTCTGTGGATGTCCGTGTATCTCTAGCAGTCTAAGGTAGTTATTCTTATCAAGGTAGGTAATTGGGTTAACAATTCTAATTGTGTGGACCTCTTGTATGTTGAGTATTTGCTAATATAAAAATCCATTAAGATAATCTTTAAATATTAAGAGTCTTATTTCTACCAGGTACCACCAGGATGGTGGTCATTGTCCGGGGTTGAGCCAAGCACTATGAGGGTGGCAGAGTCAGCCCAAGGGCCATGCTTAGAGCCATGGAGTCCACAGAGCTGACCGGAGGAGGAAGAAGCCACACCATCTCCTGGGTTCCTGGCCAGTGCTCCTGGCCAGCCAGGGTCGCCCCATTAGTGCAGGATGCTAGAGAGGGAACAAGGTGGCCAGGCCATGCTGCTGCTTCTTCTAACACCTCCCGCTACAGTTTTTCTGCTCCAACCTGCTTTTTCTGTGACTGTGGTCTCTCTATTTGAATCGGTCTCCTTAACCCTAGAACTTAGAACTGTACCCAATAAATTAGGCAGAACATCTAAGGAGAAATATATAATGCTAAAATAGATATAAATATATATTATATATAGCAAAATATATATAAAATATATATAAAAATATAAAATAGATATATTTTAGCTCTTACAAGCTTAGTCCTTGATGGACAAAAGCAATTTATGATTTACTTTAAAAGAGTCAATCTTAAGTGTTTTTGCAATAAGTTATCATCAAGTGAATACGTCCATGCTTCCATCTAAGTTGCAAAAGAACACAAAGAATAGTTCAGAAATCCAACTGGCGCCTCCTCCTGATCTCTCTCCATGCCCAGCAGTACTTCCCTGACTTCTAACACAAAATCAGTTTTGCCAGCTTTCTGTAATAACAAGCATTTTAGGAGTGTGTGTTTCTGGCTTCTGTCATTCTACATTGTTGTATGATGCATTCTGGTTGTTGTACGTAGTTTCACATAATTTATTTTTATTTTATTTATATTTTGCTGAATGAGGTACTATAATTTCTTCATTAATTCTACTGTTCGGTGTTTAAGTTATTTTTGGCTTTTGAAAAACTTTAAAAGTTGTTTGAGAATTTCGTATACGTGTATAATACATTTTGATCAAAGATGCCCCCTTGCCCTCCCCGCTAATTTGTCACCAACCCTTCCTAACACTATTCCTTCCAAACTTCATGTGCTTTTAAAAATCCTCACTAAGTCCACTTAGAGCTGCCTGTACATTTATGGTTGTAGCACAATGTGGCAGAGCACAGGGAACTTACCAGGAGCCATGTCCCTGAAGAAAACAGACTCTTCCTTCCCCAGAAGTCAAGACCCTCATCAAAAGGAAGCCCGGCACACATAAAGCTCACCAACATTGTTTTTTTACTATAAGCAGTTAGTGTGCTGCCAGCCATACATCCTTCCCACTAACCTAAATCCATTTCTAACATCTTTCTTGTCTCCCAAATGCAAGCAAGACTCCACATTATGCAACTAATTTTAAATAAATTCATCTATTAAGTGTTAGGCACTGTTAGGTGCTTCCTTTGGGCTCCTCTGCTCACTGGATTGCCTCAACTGCCCCCAGCACTAAATGGCCAGAGGCTGAAATAACTGGGTAACAATGTTACATATGCACTTTGATTCTCAGGAGTCTGACTTTTCTTTCCATTACAGAATGCTAGCATTTAATTTGGAAAACAAAAGACATAATCTTCCCAGGGTGGAGAGAAGAACAGAAGGGATTAGCTCTTTCACACCATGCTGAAGATTAAGATTGTTGTACACTGGATTTCAGAGCAATAACTCCAGCTAGGAATAAGCACTCTGCATTTGTTTTGTTAAAATGAATCTAGTGCAAAGATGCTTACGCCACAGTGTGGTAATTTATCCTCAATTAAACTTCCTAGGAGATCTGTATCCCTGTGTACCAACCCAAGTCAGCTGCCATTTGGACAACTGCTCAGTGGTTTAGCTAGATCGTCATGGTTGTGTGAAAGCTATTAGCAATAACTCTGGAGATACTTTAAAACATTCACTTCTGACCCCATATACCCCATTCTCTTCCTGTTTCACAAACCCAAGAGGTTCCTGAGAGGGAGCTGTGCTGTGAACATCCGCGTGCTGTTCATGCAGATAGCTGCATTCTGCAAGATGCAGTTAATTAGCAGAGACAGTGTGGTCCAAATGGCAGCTGGCTCAGGTTGGTCCTGCATAAGGGTAGTTTCATAGAAAGATCTATCTTAAAAGCTAGCTGTGGCAAATGACAATTCAGCGGCATAGTCACCTCTTCACTAGGGTTACTTTAACATGTAGATGCTTACCCACAGCTGGAGGCATCTCAGCCAACTCCCATAATACCAACTCTCACTCAACTTAGAGTTCCTGCCATGACTTTTTACTGGAGAGCTTTGTTTTTACTTAACATTTTTTTGGCTTAAAGGAAAGAATAGGAACTGGGTAAGTGTTAATTCTCCCTGGACAGGGCAGAGTTTGGACAGATGTTGGAAAATTCATGTTGGCCTGAGGTCCAGAGGAACCAGTCACCCATGAGATCATCCATCAATAAATAACAGTGCAGGAGCAACATGTTTTGGATAGAATGTTTTGCAGCTAGCTCACCAAGCCACTCCGCAGGCTCCAGTGGCCTTCAAGCCACGATTCATGCTACCAGTGTGAGAGAGTTCTCATTCTTACACTGTGTACCCTGAGATTCTGAAGATGGTTGGGAATGCCACATTCACAACTTCTGCATTTGTAGCTTCATCAACCCCAGACTAAGAGCATTTGGAAAGCTTTGGCTTTGTTACTGAATATGATCTTTTGTCATTCCCTAAATAGGATAGTATGATAACTGAATGTGCCATTTATATTATATTAGGTACTAGAAATAATCTGGGGATGATATAAAGTATATGAAAAGATGTGCATAGGTTATGTATACATATTATACAAGAGTGGGGTTGAGTCAGAACCCAACCTTATTTATAGATGATCCTTCCTCCTCCTTTTCTATCTCTTTCTCTTCTTTCTTCGCCTCTTCTTCTATCTCCCTATTCCTCTTCCCCTATCCTTCCCTTCTTCCTTTTCTCTCTCTCCTCTTCCTGGTGTGAGTTTTAAACCTAGGGCTTCACAGATGCTAAGAAAGTCTGCTATCCCTAGGCATAGCTTCACTCCGCTCCCCAACTATTTTTGAGATAGTCTTGCCAAATTGACTATGTTGGTCTTGAACTTACCCTGTGTCGAAGTCAAGCTTTGAACTTGTCATTCTTTATAAGACTTCCTCAGTATCTTTATCAATAAAGGTCACTAGGACCCTATCTCCCTCAATACTAATGGATGATGTAGACTAACTTATTTTGAATTGGGTCCACTGAGATGCATGAACAACAACAACAACCACCACAACAAAGTTCTTCAGATTATTAGAAGATATACCCAAGGTAGATAACCACCAATAGGCATGCTGCTTAACATAGGAGCCTCTATTACAAGATCCCACTGACAGAAATGGAAACTGAGGCTGAGAGAGGTTTCTGAATGATCACCATTACACAGAGAAGGCAGCATCACAGAAACACTGAATTTAGTCTTTATACTCTGACTTAACATCGAAGGCAAAATGCTCAACCTTTTATTGCACTGTAGGCTGCAGTATATAAAACACTCTCTCTCACATTATCATATTTTATTCTTACAACATACTTTTAAAGAATCAGAGCAGCAATTATTGTCATTTTTATTACCATGACCACCCTATCATTTTCATATCCAAGACGAGGACACTGATGTTCAAAAGGGTAACACATCAAAGACCTTATCTTATGAACCTCCCAGTTTCTCACAACCATGGTGATAAAATGTGAGAGCCTTGTGTTGGACACACTTGCATACCAGGCACTGCTTAGTTAATTTGATTAGCTCATATGGCAATTGTGATGTATAGGGACAACTATTATTCTCATCTCACAGATGAGGATGTTGTAGCCCAGACATGTTCTGTGAACTGCCTAAGATCACATAGCTAGTGGATAAAGAAGATATTAGTAGTTATTCTTCAGATCTCCTATCATTTATTGCATGCTTTCCACTTTAGGTATTTATAGAGGACCAATGATCCTACCTTTAAGGAGCCCCACCCTAGACATACAAAATGCATGAGAACAGGAAAACAGGTAAGATGACCTTGGTACCACAGACTCTGAATTCTCCAAGGTTGTCTTCCCTCTTTTTGATAAGGTCCCCATGTTCAAACCCACTTCCAATGGTGGCTCTAATGCTGGGTGTTATGGGAGGTCAATGGTAGTTTTTTTTAAATAGTAGTAGATATTATATTAGTAGACCCTCACTAGGTAATATCTCTGACACTCAAAATAATAGTGTTGATTTCTTTCAGCTATTGCTGTTGGAGTAGATTAATGATCCAATCACTATTTTTGGAAAGAACTTAGAAATGTAGATTGTTAGCTATGACTGCCACCCTTACGAAACATTTGGAGAAATAAGTTGTTGGAGAAGCTAGGTTAAAATGTTTTTACCACTGGCTCTGATGTAGAAAGTCTTAGGTAACAATATCTCTGGGCACTGTCTTTAGAGACTAGTTTATACACACTATCTCCTGATGTAAATGTTTCTGGATGTGGGGCCCAGGAAGGGGGTATTTCAATCATGTAATTCTGTGACTGTCATTGGAGCTGAATCTTGAGAGCTCCTGTTAGAGGTAAAAGGAAGGGAAGGAAGATGTGAAGGAAGCAGAGGGGCTGGCTTTCTGTGAGAAATGCCACATTTGAGACTTTGAGGAAGGTCAGGTGGTGGTGGGACAGGCTGATTAGATTATTGTCCCCAAATATTTTCTTATTCCCAGCCATGGGGAAACATCTATCATTATAAGACATACTGAGGTATTACTTTGGAAAGGAACACACTGCAATCCAATTACTTTAGACTCATCCATTTGAAAGGTGGTGGCGAATGGGTGATACTTTGGTTGCATCCATCCATTCATCCATCCATCCATCCATCCATCCAGAAACAGTTGCAGGATGTGGCTGAGGTTTTCTTTTCTAAGTTATAGAGTTATAGTAGTGTATCAGATAGTATATCCTCAGTTTGGGTCCCAAAACTAGAAGGCAAAAGGAGCTCTCCAGAGCCCAGAAGAGACTAGACAATCCCAGAAGCACCAGTCAGCCTGCTGCCTCTTGTAAAAAGAGCAAAAAAATAAACGTTGCCTCAAGTCATGGAAATCTCACTGCAGTTTGTTTCTATGGCAAGCTTTTACTACCAAGAGGCCACTTGGAGTAGGCAAGAGGCCACTTGGAGTAGGCCACTAGGAGGCAACATATGTTTTTCCAGATTGTTAAAAAGAGATTCTATTTTACAGTGGTGTGTGTATGTGTTGTCTAACTGAACACAAAAGAACCTTAGATTTCATTAAAAACATTTACACACATGTAAATTACTGCTGGTAACAAGCTTATCTAGTTCCTATTTCTGTATGTTTAATTTCTTGAAACAAGCTTGGAAGTAAATGGAAAATTTAAAACAAAAATAAGGAAGATTAATTATTGGTTTACAGCCTCTGGCTGCCTGCTTGAGAATTTTTGGAGTTTTTGAATCCAAAAAACTCTAAAATGCACTGAAAGAAAACCAAAGACTTGAGAAAATCTGGTCCAGTTTCATCTCTACGCATGAGGAGTTTGAGGGAGGTCCAGTTCTTCTCCCTCCTCACAGTGACTGTGTGGCCTTGAGTAACCCATGACTTCCTTAGAGCATCAATAGGAAAATGGCCAGGTGTCTGATGGGAACATCTTTAGAGCATTGAGGATGAGTTGTATCCATATCTGAGAAAGCTAGTTAAGTCCAACAAGAAACTCTCCCCCAAGAAGATGTCGAAATTATCTCTTCTTTCTAAGCCGTACTTTTTTTTTTTTTAAAACACGTCAGTCAGGATATTGTGAGTCCCTCACAGGAGAAGGAACAAAGATCCAGTACCCATCACAGTTTGGGTCTGATCTTCCTTTCTCTCTATAGCTCATGCCCTTCTCATTGCTCCTCCTGTGGTTGCATGGGGTCAGGTGATTGAGCTCTGACATCTGAGAATGAGAGAAATGCTACATTTGTTTTTAGTCTAGTCTTATCCTTTAATTTTTTTTTTGTATATACATTCTGCCCCTCCTCCATCCTCATCTGCACATTCCGTTCTCTCTCCTGGCCTGCAGGATTTTGTGGTCCCAAGAGATCATTCAACAGAAGGTTAGCTCTGGAATTCCACTCAGAACCTACTGAACTTTACAGGGTTGTGAAGTAATGATCTAGTTAGTAAGCTTTGTAGCTGGAGACTGAGTATTGAAAATGCTTGAGTTTACTTAGCCTGGCTAATCTATGGATAATTTAGAGACAGCTGGCTATTACTGCTTACTTTGGATGGTAACTATAGTATTCAATCAAGTAGTACATATGAGTAACTAAACCTTTGATGCCTGGTCTGCTGATTCAGTGCCACCTTGAACAATATTATCAAAGTCACTTCGTTCAGCTTCTATGCCACCTACCCTGTCACTTTGCACACATTCACAGGTACAGTAATACTCGATGAATGACTGGTTCCTTTTAATGTTTTTCTTTTCTTTTTTTAAACCTCCTATGTAATGCCAGGGATTGAACCTAGAGTGTCAGGAATTTAAGGTGAGCAGTCCATCACTAAGTTACAAACTCAGCTTGACTCACTTATAGAAAACAATAAAGAACATATTTTCACCCTTTTCTCTCAGTTTCAGATCCACAAGGGTGGGGAGGCAAGCGATAACATGTACCCTTGAACCAGGGAATTCTTTTTTTCTATCAAGATGCACTTCAAGTGACTGAGGCCCAGCTCTGAGGCCTTATGGATTCCTCCAAAACCAATTCATGTGCATTAATTTGAACTCAAGGAGAGAGGTACTAAAAAGTACAATGAGATTTGGCTGCAGGGCAGCTGGTTAATAGCAAAAATACATAAGAAAAATAGTTATTGGAAATTGAAGGAATGTGCAGGCTTTCAGCAACAAGCGAAACTTCAAGTGTTCATCTTCAAATGAAAAAATGTTTATTTTTCAATGAAAACACATCATGGATGGGGCAGCTAGGTATCTAACTATCTATGTATCTAACTATCTAAAGCATGTCTCCAGTAAAAAAAAAATATTTTAATGAATTGGATACAAATACAAAAATTATTTACTTCTTTGGCTTTTTAATTAGAACACTAATATCATTTGTGAACATATCAGTTATAGTGAGATGGCATGGTTCCAGGATGTTATACAGAGAATAAATACAAACTGAAGATGTTTTGCTTAAACCAAATACCTAGGACTTGAGGCTCCTCAATGCCTAGCTATTTTCTTGTTGGCCTTCTTTTCTTCTTCTCCTTACCTTTCCATCCTTCATTGTTTTTGCTCCCTAAATATTTTAATTTAATAGTTAATAGCTGTTTTTGCTACTAACTCTCTTCCACTGGACCTCAACAGCCTCGTTCTCATCCATTGCTGCACTTTTCTTGTAAAGTTGGAAAGCAAAAATGAAAATTAAAATTTAGAAAATTAAAGTGATTGAAATGCTGACAAGAAGTTGCAAGGGAGGACCAGTGGAATTTTCCACCTGTCTTAGAGATGAACGGCTTTCATTGCATCTACTTGATCCAAATGTTTAATTGGTTTGCTTTCTGCATCTCATTCATGTTCAAGATAGTTGAGCTGCTTAGCTGAGCTTTAAATAGTGGTATAAGATAAAATCAAGAAAACAGGTCCCCTGCCCAAGAGGAGCTGGCCAAGTTAAGCTAGATTTGTTTTTTAGGTTTGTTTTTAATTGTTTTTTTTGTTTGTTTTGTTTTGCTTTGTTTTTGAGAGAGAGGGGGAAGAGATATAGATAGATAGATAGATAGATAGATAGATAGATAGATAGATAGATAGAATGGGTAGGGAGGTTGAGAGAATATGGGAGAGGGAATGTGATTAAAATATATGAAAATTTTAAAGAGTAAATAGATACATGTCAAAAGAAACCGTCAGTTGGAAAAAACAGAGCATGCTTAATGTCTTAAAACTCAAGTGTGTCTCTCAGTTATAGAATGAATACTTCTCTGTATCTCTGTATTTCTCAAGTCCTCCATGACACTGCTGTTTATCAAGCAAATTGGGGCCCCAATTTTTATTTGACTAGTAGTTTTTTTAGGCGAATGAAGTAGAACAGGCCTATGCAAACATCTACACACTTTTCTACCATAACAATGACCAGGCAAATCCCAGCAAATCATTCTTACTCTTTGCTTTAAATGAATAAAATGACTGCTTGTTTACATAACATTTAACCAGTGCTGCACAACTCTCTGAAACTATGACAGGGATAATTGTTGGGGATGTCAATACTAAAAGGTTAGTATTTTTCAAAAATACTCTACTTGAGCATTTATCCATAAAGATTTCAATCCATAACCTGGCAGGTATCTATTAGTGTAGTCCAACACTTATCAGCTTAGGTTTTAGAAACAGAAACTGATTTTAATATTATCTTACCAATGTGATTTGGAAAATAAATTGGTCACTTTGACGATGTTCTTAGTTCTATCAATGGTCAATTTATTTGAAACACAAAGTATAACATCTTAAGATACTTTTCTTAGGTGTCCTTAAGTGGCAGGGCTCACACATACCTGGGTGTTTGGCAAAAACCTCTGAGTGCCCGTTATGGTCTAAAGGATGACATTATAAATCCCCACTTGTTCTTTGAAACTGTAAGCTCATGTGCCAAGCACATGGAAACCTGGGTGTCCAGCAAATTAACATGGGAAGCGAAGCAGGTCATGGTCACTTTGTACCCTGTACAGTTCAGGGGAAGGGTTTCCAGTTTCAGCACCACTGTTGTGAGGCCATGGTAGAGCTTAAACATGACTAGAATGAAGGATGAGTATTGAGTGTCACAGCTTCCAGTAGAAGGCCTTTGTTTTCACCCTTCACCCATCTGGGGACCACACCCAGCCTGTTGTCATTCCAAGCATTAAAAAGAGCAAGGATTTGTGGTTTGACAGGGCTGAGGGGTTCTTTGGCCACCACATGTCAGATACTTGGCAAAAATTCCTCTTTAAGGATTTGTCTTGCACCTCTAACAGTGGCTATATTTCCTCTACACCCCCCTTATTTTTCCTAACACATCCGTAGAATCTCTGCCTCCTACTATGGTTCCAAGCAGTTGTACAGTCAGCCCCTGCTTTCATATCCAATTCATCAAAAGCTCCACTGATTTCTAGAGCAACGGTAGCTGTTTCATAATATTGGTATCTTACTGATCCTATCATGTAGCCTGTGAAAATAAGTCCTTGCCCACAAAGATGTCTCTTTTTCTATCCAGGTATTTTTAGAAGCAGCAAAGATAGGTTCATGGTCACCCAATGGGAAGACCAGACACCTCCTCATCCTCTATTTCAACTCCCATTCAGTAGACAGTTTAAGTCACACAAAGCTATTGTACAAGGTAGTACTGATAATTAATTTGACTTACCTTTATGCAGTTCCATACCTTTACAGTCCTTCAGGCTAAACTAGAAGCTCATTGAATGAGTGTGTGTGTGTGTGTGTGTGTGTGTGTGTGTGTATGTGTGTCAGTCCTCAAATTTAAAAGAAAGCTCTATACATGGGTACTCAATAAATGGTTCTGAGGAAGTAAACTGTATTGAGTGTCTAGAGTGTCTCCTGAATGTTGAGTGGTAAGTTGGCTAGGATTTTGGGCTTTTAAAGGCTGTTAATATCACAATATTTGACCAAGAAACTGGTATCTTCTACTTGGGTCATTTAAAAATAGATAGCATGGCAATGCTTCTTTTAATAGAATTTTTAGTTTTCAAAATATTTTCATATAAAATATTTTATTTCATTTTTTCCAACCCTGGGGGTTTCAGAATGGTATCACTGTGTATATAAATGCATTTGGATTAGTATCTTGGGGTTTGAGTGTAAATTGGATTAAGTTTTCTCATAATATGTTAAAAGTCTCAAGAATATTGATACACATTAAATCAGAAAATACACTTCAGAACTTTTTCCTGAGTGAACCTAGATGCACAGAACATTTCTTGGATAAACAGAGTTCACCTCCCCAGTGTTATTTACAAAAACAAATTATTAGAAAACAATCTAAAACTCAGATCCTAAAGGACGGTTTAATGAGATCATAGCATAGACAACAGTGGAATATTATTTGATTAACATTTCAATGATTTCCAGAGGTAAAGTATAGGAATAATTAGACACAGGAAGTAGACATGCCTGATCATAATTCTCACACTTGCCCGTGCACGGGTGCACAGACAATGGATAGAAAACACATTTATGCCAACACAGCAATAGTGATTTCCTTTGGGAGAGAGGATTACTCTAAATTAGGTAATGATTACTTTTCTAATATAAACAAAATAAAACATTTCAGTTTCTACTGCAACTGAGGAGGCACATTTGAATAGCACCATTAATGCAACAAAAACAGCTCACTAACAAAAACCTCGCATTTAGTGGTGTAAACAGAGGCTACCATATAGGAATGGGTCTCCGTGTTTCTGGCAATATGTTCAGTAGTGGCTGAGAGCCAACCTCCATGTATCATTTCTGTAGCTAAACATGTGCCTGTCTCTCAAGCTAGAGTGAAGGATTTCAACAGCTCTCTTGCCCACTGGCTGCTCAGTTGTTTTTAAGACTTCCTCCCCCTTTCCCTAATTGCATTACTGTGTCTGAGTACATTTAAAACATCTGGAAGCAACCACCCAAAATTTGCCATTCAGCTTCTGACAAGTACGTGAATGGCAGTTTCACAGAAAATATCTTTTTCAGGGGCCCTGAGGAAGGGCCAGCCCATCTTATTCAGAGGAAACTTCAGCAGGGCTCTTGGTTTGTGATTCTGTGTGTAAATTTTCCTCTGGCTTGTCAGCTTCTGTCAGGACCTATAATACAAAGCACTAGAAGCTGGCACTCTGAAGGATAGTAATGGGAGGTTCACAGCCTGGGCCAGGAACACAGAAAGTCTGCACATCTCTCCCATCTCATAATGCTCCGAACCAGTCCCAAAGACAACCCTTCCTTCTGTGTTTCCCTTAGGAGCACATCCTGTCTCTACCTCCCTGAGTCACCCTTTATCACTTATGAACAAGATGTTCTTTCAGACTTACTTCTGCATTCAAACATCTGGGCTACTATCTATCAAGATAATTACTTGCTTTTCCCTTCTCCCTTTTCTATTTTGTTCATCTTCCTTCAGAAGCAATCATCTTAGCAGAAAAGGTACCAACCCAGTCAGAGAGGTAACAGCCAGACCCAAGGCTAGTTCAGG
Organism: Arvicanthis niloticus; assembly: GCF_011762505.2. Taxonomy (NCBI): domain Eukaryota; kingdom Metazoa; phylum Chordata; class Mammalia; order Rodentia; family Muridae; genus Arvicanthis; species Arvicanthis niloticus. The sequence continues at coordinate 27,339,598 of NC_047676.1, forward strand.
GAGTAGAGTGAAAAATACTTCCATTATAGACTCATTGGGTGGGAATAGAGAGAAGTGAAGAGAAGAGATAAAGATCCACCTGTGAGTGTAGCGGGGTAGGTTAAAAAACAGGTAGATTGACCCACGTTAGTGGTTGTAATGTCTAGGTATCCATCCATCCACCCATCTATCCATCCATCCATCCATCCATCCATCTTTTCATCTAGCTATGTATACTTAGATGTAAGAACAGGACTTAAAATAAATCTTGTGCAGAAAGAATTCCTTTAGTATATACATACAGTCTTTCAAAGAAAGAGGATCCAGTAAAACACATAAATGACAGGTGTAAGAAAAATGCTCTGTAAGTGCCATGACTGTTGTCATGAATGATCTGACCTGGTCCAGGAGGTGAGGATGCTTCCCTGTGGAGGGTACCTCTCAGCTGAGAACAAACTTCTTTGTCTTGTCTTTGACACAGCCCTATGCACCCAATGAGTCTGGCAGGTACTTCAGGTTTCTTCTCCAACACCCACTTCTCCCTTTGTTTTTATGCAGAGTCCAGTCAGGCATCAGGTGTCCAGCCCCAGGGGATGAGGAAGTAGCAGGCTATACTAATCAGGGCCATTGTAATAATTTTTTGTCCATAGACTGCATTAAGAATTGCCATCCCACTAAATTCTAACGATGGAGGCAAAGCAGAAAATTTCCTCTCTGCTGAAAAAAGAGGGGAGAGGAACCCCCTCCCTTTCCCTTATCCTGACTCTGGTTCCTTGAAGTTATCATGACCTGCTAAATCAAACCTAAAACTGATTTTCTCAGAACTTCTTAGGAAAGAACTACATACCCAGTGTTTAATCCACCTTTAGCCAGGCATGCTATGGCTTGCAGCTCAAAGTATCCTCTCTAAGGTCATGCCACAAAATGATGCAGAAGAAGCTTAGAGTCTGGACTTATTCAGCTCTGGGAGAAAGTGGAGTCTCTAGAGCATGGTCTATTTGCTTTGGGCAGATAGCAAAACTTGACATAGCTAGCTCAGTAGTCTTAACTGTTCCATGTCATGGTTTAGATGCAGAGAAATGTTGTTGCCGACTGAAAAATGCTGGGGTTCTGTTGTAACAGAAGGAAAGGGGTGCATTGCTAGGTGTGGAGAACCACAGAAGCCTTAGGTGAGAGTGTCAAGAATAGATGAAATTCTGAGCGAATTTATATTTTTTGACATGGGTGCATCCATGTTCCTCAGACTCATGGGAAAGGCAAAGCCCACACCCCTAGTTTGAGCCTTAGAGGGATGGTAAAGCTTTCCTCCTGTCAAAATGCAATTGATGAAAGAAAGTATGTACAAGTAGTCCAATTGATCAGTGTGCGTAAAAACTAGCAACATAACTTCTCCTGGAAGTTTATGCCTTGAGATTGTTTACTAATAAGATTTCCTACTGAGACTAGATGCATTCTCCGTCTATATTCTGCACAGTAAACATGCTGAGGTTCCAGGTTGCTGCATAGTTGGTGCTGGTCTTTCAGAGTGTGCATAGCTTGGCTACCTTAGCTTTTCTGTATGTGTATCTGCCCTTTATTCATTGTCTCTTTGCTCTTAGTCAAGTTTCCAGGCCAAACAATGCTGGATGTGGCAGCTAGAGACATTGACCTATTGGGAAACATTTAAAGTGATCATTTTATTTTATGTTGCCATCGTCAATATTATTTTACCTAAATAGCTTTAGATTTAATTTCTTATCCAATTTTTTTAGTCAGCGGTGGATTTAGTCTCAGAGTTTATCAGACATAAAGGCCGTAGTTACTCTGCATATCTTTGCATGCTAAAGGGAAATATAGAATCCAGTTTTCCATGTAGCCAAGTATGCAAATGACTACATGTGCACTCAGCTTCTCTACTACAATCAAAACTAGTCTCCCTGAAGTTCCAAATCCATAGCCCTCCAAGATGGACAAGAAAGTCCATCTCATAAGCAAATATTTAAGCATAAGCTGAGGTATCAATCCTCATAAGCAACATTCCAGGTCTTTCTGTTCTGTCTTCTGTTGAAGAGTGAACCCATAGTATCACACATACTAATCAAGAAAGCCATCAGTGAACTACATTTCTACATGCCAAGATTAGCATACAGATTTTGAATGACACCATGTTTCAGTCAAAGTAGAAGCCCAAGTGGCAAGAATTGGGGGATGGTGGCAGAAAAATGGGATGTGTACAAATATAACGGGTAAAGACCTTTAGATGCACATCAAAAGACGCTTAGTGAATGGCAAATCCTCCTCAGTGCTCTTGGATGCTTCTAAGTGTCTTTGTATCTCACAAATCTGTCAAGATCCAAAGTCACAAGTGTATGTACAGGAGGTGCAAAGAATTGGAATGGGCAGAGCATAAAGGATACCAGAGTTCTTGTGAAAGGATGGATGGTGCCAGGTAGGGCAGTGCTTTGCTTTGCCATGCTCTGAAGTGATTACAACCAGTGGAACATAATTGAAAAGCTGGAGACCAGAAAGCAGCTTACAGAGCTCACAATAGACTGTGGTATTTTTGTCAGGGCGTTAGACAGGAGTTGAAGTTCTGGTCTTAATTTGAATCCTAACTGGGATTTTCAGGAACTGTTCTTTCTCTTGCATTCCTTTATGAACATTGGTTCCTGGATGTTCTTCTTATATTGAAACTGGGCTGTGTTGCTGTGTGTCTTGGCTTGTCTTAACTGCCTTCCAATTTCTGCCTGTATTTTCACAGATATTTACTGGCATCCGGATAATCTTTGCATACCACATCCAGGCTGGGTAAAGGGTGGAGGACATGGGACTAGGATGGACACTAGGGAAGAAGGTCATGAAAGGCCCCAAGGGTACCTAGAGATGAGCAAGCAGAATGCATACCTATGCATGTGTACTGGGATGTGATATTGGGGCCCCAAATCTCCTGTTCCAACCACAGGAACATCTGTTACCAACACTTCACCTGCTATGTACTGTTTGAAGTGGAAAAGATGAATTTTAGTTAAGGATCTATGCCTTTATGTTTAAAAGATTTGAAAAGTTAGTCAGAGGTAATTTTTTTTTACACAAATATGTGGTTAATAAGTAAGCACACATAAAAGTAAAAAAGAGTAATTTGCAGGCAAATCTCTCTTGTGTTTGCAACAGAGTTCAGACTCCTGTTTTCTGTACTTTCTAACGCACTTGGTGAAAGATTACTAAGATATTTAACATAAGGCTTTTGACTCTCAATCTGTCTATCCTTCAAGTACCATGTGAACTCAGGGGCAGAAGCCAAGAAAGAAGGAAGAATTACATAGAACTCTTGCAAGATTGACCCACCAGTCCTTATGTTAATGAATTGTCCAGAGAATGATATTAATGACACAGAGATCTCTTGTACCCAGTGTCTGGATGACTATGGCATCCATTTTTCAGACTTTTCCTGTGTCGTCTGTACATTATGTACATTCTGTATCCTGTGAATTTCAGTCTACTTAAATGAAAAGACAGAAGGTCCTTCCAGTGCTTAGGTAGCTTAGTGCTTGGTTTTTGGTAGAAGGGATTTTTGTTCCACATAGGAGACATCTGGCAGAGTCTGAACACATCGCCCTCACTACCCAGCATGCATGTTTTTTTCCTTTCACGGACCCTAAGCAGTGTCTCAACACTGGTGGTTGTTGAAGCTGGGTTTGGAGTGGTATTCTATTCCGAAGTTGCTGACTATACCACCAGAGAGCAATCTTTGTGACAAAAAGATCTTTGACTCAGAAGGTCTTGACAATCTTTGAGCATCCTTGGTCCATGGGATAGGCCAGCCTTCACTGGAGTGACAGATGACCCTTAAAGGAGAATCACCATTTCACCAATCACAAGGGGGTTCAAAGAAATCTTAGAAATGTTTCACTTAGATTTTTCTTCACCTAGTAACTTAGTCAATTTCCTATCTTAATGAGTTTTTCCCTTTCTCTGGAAGAGCAGGAAAGCATGGTCTCAAAGAACAAACACAATCTGCTATTTTCTTAAGTAGTCTAGATCTTTGCCTGTGGCATATGCAAAGGCAATCTGTGGGGGTGATTTCTCCACAGCCTATTTGCTGGCAGATGCTGGCTCCTAGGGCTTCTTTGTTATTAGTAGATGGAGAAAATTTGAGAGCCCACCACATATGAGTATTGTCATGTAGGCTAGCACAGATCAGGTTCAAGTAGTGACAATATTAAAGAGGCTGAGAAAAGTCTCAGAGAGTGGTGACAGAATAGGTATTGAATTGGTTGGAAAAATAAAAGCAGATGTAATAGTTCTCCTTCTGATCATAAAAGTAACCTGGACATTTTCCAAAAATTCTCCCAAGTACAGAAAAGTATAAAGAGAAAAATCTCCTAATTGCACCGCTAGGGGACATCAACCACGAAAAGCTTTTGAGAAAAACAAGAAGAGATAAGAGTCAGATTTTTTTGAAACAATCAGCTGAGGAGATTGAAGATCTTTTTTCTTCCTCCTTTTTTTGAGGACAGTGGTGTGAACGTTGGTGGTTTGAGATGATGTTCTTTGACAATCAAGAAAGCTGAGTTCCTGCCCTGGTCTGGATGAGATGGAAAATGGAAGGTAATCATGTGGGCACTTGATCAAGCCAAACTTACCTTCAGGGTTCATATGCAAAACTTCTGTGGTGCTCTCTTTCACCGATAAGTGTCCTTTAGCTGAAAGAGAAGATGACTCATTTTAGCTCAAGCAGGAAAAAGCAGGAGATGTCATTTCTAGCTTCCTGTGCCACATAGCATAGCTGGGCACCCTTACTTAGAAGAGCTGGACTTACTTGTTTTGGCAACTTCATTATGAAGTCATATCAATCTTAGAAAAGCATTGCAAAAGTAAATCCCATGTATTACACACAAAGACCACAATTACTATTATGTTATTCATCATCTTATGTCTTTTATGTACCAAAAATTATATTTTTCCCAAGTCATCAGAGAGGCATAGTCATCATGCCTCTTTTGTTCCTAATTATTTGAGTTTATTCTCCTAAGAATGGGGCATTCTTTTTTTTTCCTTTTAATTCACACTGTCAGAAAATTACCATTAATTCAGTATCTAATCTATAGCTCATAGACCACTTTCACCAGCTGATACAACTGGGATTAAACTATAAGGAATATATTTGAGGCCCTAGGTGGGCTTTTCTGAGGAATACAGACATGGCCTTGGCTGAGTTAGACTCACCCACTTTTATGTGAAGCTCAAGTTGAATCCTTCATCAGTGGTTCAAACATGCTTTGGCACGAGAAGGCTTTTTAGAGTGAGAAGCAGAAGGCTCACTGAAATGTAGGGTAAGGAGCTTCATCTCCTGGGATGCACCCACCAGTTATCATAGCCTCAATCTTATCCCAGCTAGCATTTCTGACTCTAGGCTTTTGGATGAAATTCCAGACTCTTGTTTCCTACTGGCTGGGGTTTAAGAGACACAGAATAGATAAGAGCTGGAGATGCCGATTTCAGATAGGAAAGAACTCTTTCAATATGTGAATGCAAACCAGGTCTGTATATGGCATAAACTACCTTATAAACCTGGCTTTTAAGGCTGGGAAGATGGCTTAGTGGGTAAAGCACCTGCCATGTGACTCTGAAACTGGATTTCAGATCCCCAGCACCCATGTAAATCCTGGGGAAGCATGGTGAACCACCTACAATCCCAGATGCCAGTAGACATGGGAGGTAGAGAAGGGACCCCTGTAGCAAGCTGGCCACTTGGGTCAGTCAACTCTAGCTAGATTAGGTAGACTTCCTTAAACTCTGGGTTCAAGTGAATGACCTCATCTTAATATATAAGGTGCAGACAAATGGAGGAAGACACTAGACATCAACCTTTGGCTTCCACATGCAAGTGCATATATACAAATGCCATATACACAGACATATATACACATATGTACACAGATCACATACACATGCAAAAACAAAGCAAAACATCCCCTCCCCTAAAATGTCTTTTATTTATGAGGATAAGTTCACAATTATTGTCCAATTTAGTTTCACAATTCCATCTGAGAGCCAACTGGCTAGTGGAACCAGCCAAAAAGGCTTTCAAATAATTTCTTAGTACTCAATTCCAGAGCCCTAGGAAACATCCCTTGAGGAAACTAGTGCTTAATGTTCTTGCTAATGCATCTAAAGAGGAGGAAGTGACCAGGGGACCTATGGTGGCCACCGGTGGCTCCATAACTCTGAAACACTCATACACAGTCACTACGTTGTCAACACTGCTGCTCTGACTAGAATGGATTGTGTCTTCAATCAAAGCCCATAATAGGATAAAAGCTATTTGAGTAAAAAAGATGTTCATTCAGAAGACGTTTGGTAATGAGGTGTCTGGTGAACCCACAGCTTATGACACAGATGTTTGGGGCAAGCTTCCTAGAAGTAAGCCACCAAATTTTCTCTATAACGTACAGTGGCACCACATTTTCTTTAAAAAAGAAAATAATGAATCTCTTAAATATTCTAGAATGCATTTTATATTCTGGAAATTATTTGAAGGCTCTTTGCTAATGCCCTAACTCTGTTCAGAACCACCCTTGTTTCTCTCTGTTCCTATCCATAATCTGTGTTCTTTTTGGAAACCAAGAGGTAGTAGCTGAGGGTGAAGCAAGGCACAGAGGCAGCAGGACACAGGTCAGAGGTGTGTGAGGTGGACAGTCTGAAATACCACTTAGTTGTAATGAGAGATTTGGAGCACAAACATATCAAGGGAATTGTAGTTTCAGCAGTCCCAAAAGTCTTTATTGAATGTTGGGTCTTGGGCTCTCATTATTTGCACCTCTGTTATTTATTCAATATGCATCAAATAACTGGCATGCCACTTAACCCTGGTCAATCTCTGTCCTCCCTTCCATGCTTCTTCTTTGCCTGTTCTGGATTTGATGTTTCTGACTGCTAGGCTCTCTTGCCTTCCAGAAGGTTGACTTCTGGAAGAGTCAAACTTCTTGAGGTAGAGGTAGAGGCATGCAGCATGAGAATGGGAAATGGGCACGCCAGGGTCTTCTTTGCTTCCACATCTACCTTTCCTGTGACTTAGTTTTAGTGGTGGTGTGTCCCTCTAGCTACATTATTCCTCCATGATTCTGCCTTATCATTGAGCCCCAGTGAAACTCATCCTTGCTCATTTCTTTTTGTGTTGATGAGTCAGATGTCCTTATTCTCTCAGCCCTGCCCACAGTAACACTGCATAGCCTCATTGCTCTCTCTTAAAAGAATGGCTTATCTGTTACTGTATGATCCTGATAGAAGCAGCATTCAGAAAGGTTCCTTCTGAATCTATTTCATGGAATAATTTGAGGAGTATCAGTGTTAGTTCTTCATTAAAGGTCAGGTAGAATTTTGCACCGAATCCTTTTGGCATTTAGACTTTATTTACTTTGAAGATTTTTAATTTCTCTTGTATTTCTCTAAGGGTTATGGGTTCGTTTAAGTTTCTTTATTCATTTTGATTTAACTTTGGCATGTCACGCACATACATGTTCATTTTTGTAGGTTCTCTAGACTTCATATTATACTTCAGAACTACAGCAGTAAAAACAGCATAGCATTGGCATAAAACCAGAGATGTTGATAAATAAAATAGAATTTAAGATGCAGGCATAAACAATCCACACACCATGAAAACCTTTTCTTTTTCTCCTCTCCCTGTCTCTCTGTCTCTGCCTCCCTCTCCCTCTCCCTCTCCCTCTCCCTCTCCCTCTCCCTCTCCCTCTCCCTCTCCCTCTCCCTCTCCCTCTCCCTCTCCCTCTCCCTCTCCCTCTCCCTCTCCCTCTCCCTCTCCCTCTCCCTCTCCCTCTCCCTCTCCCTCTCCCTCTCCCTCTCCCTCTCCCTCTCCCTCTCCCTCTCCCTCTCCTCTCCCTCTCCCTCTCCCTCTCCCTCTCCCTCTCCCTCTCCCTCTCCCTCTCCCTCTCCTCTCCCTCTCCCTGTCTCTCTGTCTCTGCCTCCCTCTCCCTCTCCCTCTCCCTCTCCCTCTCCCTCTCCCTCTCCCTCTCCCTCTCCCTCTCCCTCTCCCTCTCCCTCTCCCTCTCCCTCTCCCTCTCCCTCTCCCTCTCCCTCTCCCTCTCCCTCTCCCTCTCCCTCTCCCTCTCCCTCTCCCTCTCCCTCTCCCTCTCCCTCTCCCTGTCTCTCTGTCTCTGCCTCCCTCTCCCTCTCCCTCTCCCTCTCCCTCTCCCTCTCCCTCTCCCTCTCCCTCTCCCTCTCCCTCTCCCTCTCCCTCTCCCTCTCCCTCTCCCTCTCCCTCTCCCTCTCCCTCTCCCTCTCCCTCTCCCTCTCCCTCTCCCTCTCCCTCTCCCTCTCCCTCTCCCTCTCCCTCTCCCTCTCCCTCTCCCTCTCCCTCTCCCTCTCCCTCTCCCTCTCCCTCTCCCTCTCCCTTTCTCTTTTTCTTTCCCTCTCCCTTTCTCTCTCTCTATTTCTTTTTTACAAAGAAGCCAAACACACACACACACACACACACACACACACACACACACACATACACACACTGGAGAAAGACAGCACCTAGTCAAACTGGATAGAAGCTGCACGCAGAAGAATAAAAATAAACCTATATGTATTTCCCTGCACAAAACTCATCTCCAAATGGATCAAAGACCTCAACATAAGACCAAATACACTGAATATGACAAAAGAGAAATTAAAGAATAGGCTTGAACTCATTGACACAGGAAAGGACTTTCTGAACAGGATCTGGATAACACAGGGATTAAAACTAGCAGTTAATAGGTGGAGCTTCATGAAGTTAAATGTTTTTGCCCACTAGACACCATCATTTGAGTAAAGCAGCACCTACAGAATGGGAAAATATCTTTACTAATTATCCAACCCACAGAGGATAAGTGCCTAGAATACACAAAGAAAAAAGCCCTCAACATTAATAAAGCAAATAACTGAATTAAAACATGGGATACAGAAATAGAGTTATCAAAATATAATGCACAAATGAGTGAGAAACAACAATATTTCATCACTACAGAGACGAAGATTAAAAGCACATTGAGAATTCATCTTACTCCAGTCAAGATGGCCAAGATAAATAAAACAAGTGGCAGCAGATGCTGGCCAGGATAAGGAGAAAGAGGAACACTTATTCATTGTGGAGGGAGTGCAAATGTATATGGCCACTATGGAAATCAGTATGGAGGGTCCTCCAAAAGCTGAAAATTGATCTATCTCAAGATGCAGATATAAAACTCTTGGCCATATACACAAGGGGCATATACACAAAAGAGCCACCTGCTTATCCACGTTCATAGCCGCTTTATTCATAACAGCCAGAAATTGGAAACGGCCTTGAAGTCCATCACCTGGTAAATGGATAATGTAAATGAGGTACACTGATACGATGACATATTATTTGGCTGTTGAGAAAAATGAAATTATTAAATGTGCAGGTAACTAGATGGTCCTAGAAACAATCATCCAGAGTGATGTAACTGAGACCCAGAAAGACAAATATTGAAGGTTTTCTCTCATATGCCAGTGTTAGCTTTTATATATGTGTGTTTCAATCAGAATAACCACCAAGGTTAAACAGAAAGTAGGGTACTAGGATGAAGGAGGAGGATCTTCCGGAGACAAAGGATGGGTAATAACTATATTGTTACTACACAGTGAAGAGGAAATTAGAATAGGAAGATTAAATGAGAAGGGGCAATAGGTGCACAGGGTAGAGAAGGGACCAGGGACAACTTACACTAAAGATCCTTTGAAAAACCATACAGGAGTCTATTCCTATAGATACTTCTTAAAATATATGCATACATAAATTGAATTTAAATGGAGTTACCATAGAATGGGGAAGACAATGTTCCAACTGGACATCATATGCTACCGTGAAACCCATATCTGGGAACAGTTATATCTTTTTGAGCCATTGGCAAAACAGTCCCACAGACCACCCTCAAACACTACCAAGTACTGCCAATGATACTGATTACCTTCCACAACGTGATGTTAAGAGACTATTACTGAAGACACCACATACTTATGCTATTGAACATGGAGAAATCAAGGTGGTGCTCAATGAGTTTGACCTCTTACAACTAGCATTCATTGAGCTGGATGATAATATACATGTTCCTGGAGGAGAAAAGCAATTTTCAGTCTCACCCAGAGCTCCCTGGGAGCTTTAGCAGCAGTCTCTCTGCCAGATACACCTGCTGGTGCAACAGTAGCATAGATGTTATTGAAGGAACTGATCACCTTTTGATAAGGTTTACAGGCTGCTCTATGAGATGGAACACATGGCGGCACATCAACCACACTCCAGCGCAGGCCATGCTCAGGAAGAGTTGGACAACACAAAATGGACTCTTTTTTTTTTTTTAAAGCAAGGGAAAGAAAATGAGGTAGGTTGGGTAGGAAAGAGGGTATTAGGAGGGAATTGGGGCTGGGGAAAATATGACAAAAATACATTGAGTAAATTTATTTTTAAAATCCATCCATTCAGGAAACAATGAAACCTCCCCCACCCTCCACTTCAGTATTAAGTGTTAAAGACCAGCTTGGTCACAATACTAGGAGTATGGCATAAAGCACAGAAAATGGAAAGTGTGACTTTGTTAGTGCCTTTATTAGGTCACACCTGGAGTCCCATGTTTAATCTTTTGCTTTTCAATATGAGAGGAGACATGGTATCTGTATATCATGAAGCAAGCAAGTCAAGAATTTTACTTTTTCAAGAGCATAGACTTCACAGGTTTGGTCTTTATGTTACTAACAGATGAGATCGTGCATGGAAATCTTCCACAAGTCACGGGCTAAAAAGACAGCAAGTATTTCTTGTCTATCCAGAGCTGCTGGTGTCATTGTAATTGATGAATTTACCAAAGCCGTGCCTCATCTATTGATATTAGCTCAAGCTTAGGCCTCAGTGAATAAATTTTCAGTTATACTCAGAAAATCAGAGAGGCTTCAAGCATTCTGGCAACAGGTCTAGTAACTCATAGCAACCTGTAAACACAAGCCCTTGAAGGAAGAACACCCACATGTATCCAAGAAATTATTTGTGGCATAATTTTGGTGAGTAGCTGGGTCTGAGAAGATCAGACAGAGGCAGAACTAATAGATTCAGTGGGGCAGCCAGTCCCATATAGAATTAACACAGAAATAAAAGAAGAAAATCTGATGTTTGGTGAAATTCCTTCCCCCCCCCTTCTGTTCCTGAGATACAGAAACAGGAAGAACATCAGACCTTCTAGTTTTGAGTGATAAGCTTCAGTAAGAATACCAACTGTAGTTTAGAATGTTTGACCCATATGTGGCAGAGGCAAACCCAAAAACTTGGGTTAATTGAGTGGGCCTTGTTGGAACCAAAGGGAAATTACAAAACCTTCACTGGGCTGATCGAGAGGGGGGTGAGGGGTTGGGGATTTAGCTCAATGGTAGAGCGCTTGTCTAGTAAGCACAAGGCCCTGGGTTCGGTCCTCAGCCCTCAGCTCAGAGAGAGAGGGGGAGGAGATGGAGAGGGAGAGGGGAGAAGGAGAGGAAGAGGCAAAGGGAGAAGGAGAAGGAGAGGGGGAGGGGGAGGGGGAGGGGGAGGGGGAGGGGGAGGGGGAGGGGGAGGGAGAGAAAGAGGGAGAGGGGGAGGGAGAGGGAGAGGGAGAGGGAGAGGGAGAGGGAGAGGGAGAGGGAGAGGGAGAGGGAGAGGGAGAGGGAGAGGGAGAGGGGAGAGGGGAGAGGGGAGAGGGGAGAGGGGAGAGGGGAGAGGGGAGAGGGAGGGAGAGAGAGAGAGAAAGAGAGAGAGAAGAGAGAGACACACACACACACAGAGACAGAGACAGAGAGAGACAGAGTCAAATAAAATAAATTCAGTTCAGTTCAGTTCAGACATTGGGTTCAACAGGCAACAGGCTAGTGCTGACTGGGCATGGTACACTTGGCCCAAAGGTCAGGGGCTAACTAAACAGTACAGAGAAAAAACTGAAAAAATTTTGTGTGTGTTTTACTGGCGCCAGCACCAAGTGGTTGGTGTAGGTGTGGGTGGCCCAGTTAAAGGCACAGAGTAAGAATTGGATGCAATTCCAGATCTCTTTTCTTTAGCAGATTAGGAAAATGATTTTGAGATTAGTGAGCCTGAGGGCATCAGCATAATCCTATTTTTTTTTAAATAACTAGAAAGCAGAAGAAAATGATTAGTTAACACTTATTGACTGCAAGACATGGTTTTGTCTAATCTTCATAAGGACATTTTGAGAACCAAGCTTCTTAATAGAGACAGTTAATTTAAAAAATGATTAAAACGTACATAATGTTTTGGAGAGAACCTGTAGAAGGACATCATGGAAAATGAGCTGCAGTTAGTTGTTCATTTGTTCATGTACATATTCATTCAACCGATAGTTATTGATTATCTGAAAAATACTTGGGAAATATCTGAAGATTCTAGTATAAGCTGTCTTCTCTGTTTATGTTCTGTATTCCAGGACCTAGCTCTGCACAGTGCATAGCCTTTTAGGATGGGACATTAAAGCACTGAGTAGCTTTATATTCAATGTTAGTTTATGATAAATAGTTGCTCACAGTCTTCAATTACACATTCCTACTCCTGTCGGGTATGCATCATACTTACGATGCTGTAGAGGTACCAATCCTGTCCAGGCTTCAACCAAACTTCTCTATTGCTTTTAATTGAATTTCTTTGTCTTTTAGAGTTTTAACAGCGGCAGCTATAAATAAGACATCTATATTATATGCATCTCCCAGCTCCAGTAACCAGCAAAGAAGGATTGTAAGGGTCAGAGGTCAAGGAGGACCTGAGAAAAACTGCACTCTGGAGAAGACATAACCACCGAATTCCCGAGCTCACAGCAGTTGTGCTTATCTGCAAGAGATGTGCTTAAAATGCAGCTGGTCAACATTCCAGCCTAGAGCGGGGTTCATGAACTCCCACCATGGCCCAATGAGCTATTGATAGTTGCTGGCTGCTGGGTCAGGGACAGTCAGTTTTTATTAAAGGTGTGGCCTTTGACAGGTGGAGCATACTTCAGGGTATGGTCTCATTCCTTGAGCACACGGGCAGCAGAAATTGTATTAGTTGGGTTATAGAAATAAAAGGTGAACTTGACGTTGGAAATGGGTAGGGAGTGGGAGAGTAGAACAGGGGGGATTAAGGCAGTGGGGCTCAACCTTCCTAATGCTGTGAACCTTTACAACAGTTTCTCCTGTTGTGCTGACCCCCAATCATAAAATTATTTCTGTTGTTGCTTCATAACTGTAAATTTGTTTCTCTTATGGATGGTACACCATATATCCATGTTTTTCAATGGCCCTAGGTGACTCCTGTGAGTCATTTGACTCTCAAAGGGGTCATGACCCTTAGGTTTCGAACTTCTGAGTTAAGGGGAGGAGGAAAAAATAACATGATCCATGGTATGCATGTTTGATATTCTTAAAGAACTAATAAAGTATTATGTCACTTAGAATATAGTTAGATATTTTACTGATATAGAGAAATCCAATAGTAGGCTCTCTTATGAGGTCTAGCCATGTGTAGTTCATTAGGTTCCCAGTATCAGGCATGAATTTCCTCCTAGTAAGTGGGCTTTAAGTCTCATTAGATGGCTGTTGAGAACTCGCAAGGTAATAGTTCCACTATTACCCCTCTGGAGATGTCTTGCCAGACTGGTCATTGTTATCATTTATAGGCTTTATAGCTGGGTAGAAATATTAATTTCTTTTCTTCCTTGGCAACTTGCATATTACTTCTAGTACTATGGGAGTTTGTCCTCAGAAATGGGTCCTTCAGGCCAGTTCCAGCTTGATGCCTCCAAATCCTCATCTGAAGTACATTTGGACTTAAGGAGTAGGGTCTTACCTTCAAGTTCTAGGAGGCAATCAAAGCAACCAAGGGTCACGACAATGGTTCATGCTGTTTTATACTCACAAACAAGTATAGCTAGCTCTCAACCCTCATCAAAGAAGCCATCAAAGAGGCTATTACAGGGATCCACAGCTGGTCAAAATACAATGATTAGTGACTGTGAGGTGTACAGCCCCAACTGGCACATCCACGATACAACCTTTATACCTAAGGCTTGATTATTGCAGAAGATAAGGTGGAATGATTTGCAGAAGACTGGGATGCCTGCTGCTATACAGTATCTTCTAGACATGCCAGGAATGATGCTCCCATGAAATATCCACAAGGCCTAGGTAGTGACAAGATTAGCCTACATACCAATGTGAGTGGGAGAAATTTCACAAGGCTCCATCTCTAGATGAAGAACAATGGCTGTGTAGGAAAAATCAGACTTCTCCAGTGAGGTGCTCTGTGATAAGTTATCCAATCCCAACTAGCAAGACCTAAACATATGTATATAAAAGAAACACCAAATGAACTCAGGAAACGTATACAAACACATATGTGTAACTATCATTATAGAAGAAGAGATCACGGACCTTAGAGGGAGGAGGGTGTGTGTGTGTGTGGAGAATTAAAGGAGGGAAGGGGATGGAAAAAAGGATGTGAAAATAGGACGAATGTATGAGTTCTTCCAAACAATTTTTAAAATTAAAATGTTATATTAAAGAATTATAATCACTTCTTGACCTTTTGGCTAAGCTCAAGTGTAAAGAATGCAATTTGTCAGAGGAAAAGAAAAAGAGAGAGAAAACATAGAAGACAAGGGGGAGCCGAAGGTGGGAAGTCAGTATGTTCTCAAGAACTTTATGTGTTGTTCTGAGTTCATTCAAAATGGCTGTCAGCACCAGGAGAATATATTCAAAGGCGTGAGAAGATGGAGTGGATCCCCTACTTTATATTTTATAGCACTAGAGTCTAGGAAGTCTAAGGTCAAATACTCTTTCCACCAGCTGATGAGAGCCCTATGGCTATATCACCCAGTGGTGGAAGGAGGAAGTTCAACTCAGTGCATATCAGAGAAAATGAGAAAGAGAGGGCTCACACCAGAGAGTGAGCAAGAAAGCAGGTGGAACTTGCTTTTCTAAGAAAGCTTTTATGAGAGATGACCCAATTGCTTCTTGTTGGGCTCTACCCTCTGCCTTCCACCACAGACACACTGAGAAATAATTATCCAAAGTTTGAGCTGTCAAGGATACATCCAAATTACTGTCCCCACAAACTAGTGGAAATTACATGGCAGCTGATTTGGGTTGAGTAAGCTTTAACAAAACATCTTGCTGGACATTTTTCTTGTCTGTTACTGGCCAGAACTAGAATAACTTTCTAGCTGAGCAGAATAGCTTTTTAATCATTAAGGAAATCCAGGAAGATAAGGACCACTCTGATAAAATATGCTCCTTGTCACTGTGGATGTGTTTGCAGAGATGCATGGACTCTTACAGAGGGCTTGGACTAAGTAAACAAGACTCATAAGAAGACACACAACTTTTGGAATACTCTGTTTCTAGGATACTAGAGAAACTTTCAATTTAATCTCCACTTGTAATTTTTGCTGCAAAATTTGGGTAATTTTTCAATAATCTGCTGGGGAAAATTCATGGCTCTTTCCAGCTACTCATATCCAACCTAAATTCTTGTATTCATATCTTTCCAAGAAATTCTTTGTGTGGATTCTTGACAATGTGCTCACCTTTCCTTCTGCTTTTAGCACTTTGATGTCCCCTACTCTTTTTTTTTTTTACATTTAAGTAAATGTCAAAGCATTTTTGTAATTATATTATGATTACATATCCCCCTTTCTTTTCCTTCCTCCAATCCCTACCATGTAACCCCATTGGTTTTGCAAATTCATGGCCTATTTTTATTTAATTGTTGCTATGCACCCTACTCTTGATAAACATTTTTCCATTAATTAATTAATTCATTAATTTCCATTACATCCTGATCATAGCCCTATCTTCCTGTCCCTCCTCACACAGTTCTTCAGCTCATCCTCCATTCCCTTCTCCTCTGAAAACAGTGAGGCCTACCATGACACATCAAGTCATTTCAGGACAAGATACATCCTCTCCCAGAGAGACCATACAAGACAGTCAGTTAGAGAAACAGGATCCACAGGCAGGCAACAGAGGCAAAGACAGCCCCTATTGTAGCTGTTGGTAGACTCACATGAAGACCAAGCTGCACACCTGATACAGATGTTCAGGGGACCTAGGTCCAACCCTAGCTTGTTCTTTGGCTAGTGATTAATTCTCTGGGAGCTCCCAAGGGTCCAGGTTGGTTTACACTGTTGGTCTTCCTGTGGAGTTCTTATCCTCTACAGGGCTCTCAGTCCCTCCCTCAACTCTTCCACAAGACTTCCTGGGCTCTACCTAATGTTTGGCTCTGTTCAGTCAGCTGCTGGATGGAGCCTCTCAAAACACAGTTATTCTAGGCTCCTGTCTGCAAGCATAACAAGTTACTGTTAGTGGTACCAGGATTGGTTCTTGCCCATGGGATGGGTCTCAAGCTGGCCAGTCATTGGTTGAGAATTCCCTCAGTCTCTTCTCCATCTTTGTCACTGCACTTTTAGGAAGAATAAATTTTGGGCCCAAGGTTGTGTGTGTGGGTTGGTATCCTTATCCCTCTGCTGGGAGTCCTGCCTGACTAAAGGAGGTGATAACTTCAGGCTCCATATCCTCCACTGCTAGGAGTCTCAGCTAGATTAAGGTGGGAATTTCATTGAGAACAAAGAGACCATCACACTGTTACTCAAAAATGTCTTACCAGTCTGTGCTTTATCAGAGGTACCCAGGCATTTTTAAGCAATGTTTTTCCACATGCTAGCTTTGCTAGGAGCTGGTTGGTATTCTCAAAGGGCAGGGACTTTAATGGGAGAATATACGTGGGTAGATGTGCCTGTAAGAGAGAAATACTGAAAGGGTTTCATGCTTTCTTATTGTCATAACCTATTTATGGTCACATAACTGGTTGTTACAGTCATGTTGGAAGTGGATTATTTGAAATCCTTTTGAGAATGGTATAAAGTAAATAAAAAGTATGATGATGTTTAGTAAAGAACTAAAGTCCAGGGAGCCTTGATTAACCAACAGGGAATGTTACCATTCAGAGCTGAATTTTGTAAGCAAGAAAGTAGCTATACAAACAATTTAAAATCAGAATGGGAGGGGGGAGGAGGTTGTTCCAGTCCAGTGAATAACTGCTGCACAAATATGGTTCTTTGGAAGCTGGCCAGTGGTCATCTTAACTGGGGTGGCCATGGGTCAGTCATGGTAATGAAGTGACCACCAGCAGTGGACCTGAACGGAATGGCTTTCTGTTTATTTTACCTGAGAGGCTAGTGTAAGTCCACTTTTCAGATCAAGTGTGGGAACATTCACAAACCAGGGCCATGCTACTAATATGAAGAGAGCAGAAAAACCAGCAAGAACAGCTTCTAAGTGATAAATATAAATATTCTAGAAAACTCTAGAAATTGTTTTTTTAAAAAAAATATGT
Source organism: Arvicanthis niloticus (assembly GCF_011762505.2). Classification (NCBI taxonomy): domain Eukaryota; kingdom Metazoa; phylum Chordata; class Mammalia; order Rodentia; family Muridae; genus Arvicanthis; species Arvicanthis niloticus. Next base: position 27,356,957 of record NC_047676.1, read on the forward strand.
GAGGCTAAGACTACAGCTCGATGGTCCAGTGCAATCTTAGTGTGTGTGAGGGACTAGATCTCATTTCCAGATGCAGGAACTTTTAGCCTCAAAGAAAGCCAATTCCTCATTGATTGCAATATTAAAACCGTTCTTAAATGTCACCTGTGTCCTGTTCTTTAAATCACCATGAGGAGGTTTATAAAAAAGGTCCCTTTTTAAAAGTTGGAAGTCACTAAATCCCATGCACAAGGAAAGAACATACTCTAATTAATACAGAGAATTGTTATGGTCCTGGTGATCTGAACTGAGAACATCCCATCTTTACCTGGAAATATAAGAGAGTAAATACTTCCTCGTCTTAGTATCCAAGGGTTGGGATTATGTGGGATTAGTAGCTAAAACATTTTCATCTTTTATGTTGTGTAATGAGGGAGTCTGTTTAGGGAGGAGTGCTAGTGGGGAGATTCGTCTCCATTTCCACACTCCTTCTGTCTCATTAGGGAGCATCTAAATGGTATTTCTCTCTGGCCCTCGAACAAATTTCCCTCTCTTGGGACAACACAGTTAATGACCATCTCGGAGCAGTAAATTAGTAGCTCATGTCAACGGTGACTTGTCTTCCTTAGTCTGGCTGTTGGTTTCATCAATCTGATGTTGCCTTTTTAAGAGGCAGTTGAACTTATCATATGATACACTGCACGTCAGTTTGCTCTTTTGTCTTCCAGGTAAATTAAAAAGTGCTGCTGGTGGCTGAGTGGGGATAGTAATGCCCATCTTACATCACCAAGTCAAGAACTCTAGTAGCAGGGACACAATACCAATGCCTCAGCTGATGGCAGTGAGTCAGTGTACTCAGCGTGCTGAGGTTGTTTTTTTTTTACTTTGAGATGTTTCCAAGTTCTCCTTTCTGATTCCCCTGATGAGTTTTAGTGACATCAGTTCTTAAAGTGGTATAACTCACTCAATCGCTTTATGATTGACATTAAGTGGAAAAACATTCAAAGGTTTCTTTTTCTTTGAGTTTGCTGTTGTGGTTGTATCCCGATCTAAAATGCTGGCAAGCACCCAATGCATTGTATGTAGTCACCATGGGCCAATGAGTGGGCACAAGGTTTTGCTCCATCTGAAAGTATCCCAGGTATAAAATGTTGACAAGTCCAATACATTGTATGTAGTCAGCATGGGCCAACAGATGGGCACAAGGTTTAACTCCATATAAGAGTTGTATAAGTATAACCTGTACATCTTTATGGCAAGGCAGTAGTCTCTAAATCTTTAATGTAGGAACATATATAAACAGCTTTTTGGGTGGTTGTGAGTTTTGGCACACAATACACAAGAAACTGAAGTAACAAATATACATTAATGATCTTAATCATAATTACTGATAGCACACTCCTAGGAAACAAAGTCATCTTCGTTTGATGATGAAAACAGAAGACAGTTAAGTATTATCTAATACTCCAAAGACAAGAAACATCCAACTAGGCTCTCCAAACTTTGAGTTGTCCATGTACAAACGATAGACATGAAGGGTTTTTTCATTCTTAAGGAAGAACATTCTGAGTAGGAATTCTGGAAGAATCCTAAGATCTTTAAAAGCCTTTTTAGTCCATATATTTCTTTCTGTGCCTCCTCATTTTTATTCAGCCTGTTAGAAGATAAAGCTAAAATTACAGACAGCTTTATGTGGCTACTAGATCCTGGTTGACAATGCTGGAGACTGGCAGGACATTTAGTTACAGACATTTCAGATGAGCACTCAAAGTTAGGATCTGGATCTCACATATATTACAGTTAAACAAAACAAAATTTATTACATTTAATTTAATTACAAAAGGAAACAAATTTAAGTACCCTTGATTAAGATAGTTGAAAGCCACAGATATAGCTATCAAAATCTTTTTCATGCTGTCATCATTAGGGAATATTATAAAGACCCATTCTTCATAAACATTAATAGATTTATCTTATTATTGACAACACAACAAAGAACTTACATATAGACACCCTGGTCCAGAGACTTCATGATTAATTTGGTCTTTACCTTACTTTCTAACCTGTCCATCAAACATAACATGCACAAAAATAAATTCATAATGGATCAAGACTTTAATATGTATCTTGAATGTTCAGTTTACTGTAGAAAAAATTGGGGAAATATTTTATGATCTAGGTAGAGGTACCTAGATCATAGAGGTAGGAACTTGTGAAAAAAAATTGCAATAGCAAAGGAAAGTGGCTTAGTGATTGCCACAGACTGGGTACTGTGTGCTAATGAGAGTTGAGGTAGTAGGGGAATGAACTTTGGTTGCTAATATACACATTTTAACTTGGTAATATGTCCTAAAATTAGATTGTACTGACAGTAGTGTAAGTCTGTATATACAAAAAAACCCCATTAAAGTATATATTTTAAACACGAGCTTTAAGACATGTACATTTTATCACAATGAAGGTGATTTTTAAAAGGCTGCATTAGGGAAGACAATAGTGAGCAGGAAAATAGGCTGAGGTGGGTGGGAGAGAGGAGTGAGAGTGAATGTTACCAAGGTAGCTGACGGGCACAATGAAAATGTCACAACCAAACCCATGAATTTATAACAATAAAAAGTCAAAAGTGAACTAGCCTGTCAGATTACTGCTTACTTGAAGATATGGTAACACCCACTGTCCATGTTTATCATACCTGTCTTGAACAGATGACAATAAATAAGAAGCTATTTTACATATAGACACCCTGGTCCAGAGACTTCATGATTAATCTGGTCTTCACCTCCCTTTCTAGCCTGTCCATCAAACATTTGACAGATGAGAAGTTGGCATCCAAGTGATAAATGGCTCTCTTATCAAGTGCACCTCTCAAGACAAACCAAATCTGCCTCGTTTTTTGGTTATCACCAGCATCGCCTTGTTCTCTTTTCTTTAGTAAGTGAGGACCCAAGGAGACAAATCAAAGCTGAGTTGACTGAGAACATGACCTTGCAACTCTGTGACTTCTGAGGACAAAGGGTACCAAGGTCACTGGTTACTGAATAAAAAAGCAGAAACTGGCAAAGAAGATAAGAGGTGGGATTGTGTGTACTCTTTTCTGGATGCTGGTGTTGAGAATTTAGGTGGTAGGAGGATACTATTCCTTTCCTACTGTTACTGATTTGCTCAGTTTGGAGAAGAAACCAGGGTGGTGGCCAACTTCATCCTTGGGGTTGAAATGCCTCACTAGGTTCTTTCTGCGCATTTGTCCCATCAGAGTTTATAACCCACAAACCACCTGTTAGTGGTGGTTGGAGCTTGGACCTTTGGGAGTGATTAAGATTTAATAAGTCTATGATAATGAGGTCTGCATAATGAGTAGTGGATTTGTACTCAGTGGAAGAGTCACACAAGCCAGCATGGTTGTTCTGGAATGTGCTGACCTGGGGTTTGTGCACTCTCAGATCTCAGAGCATCTCTACCAGTGGGATGGTTCTTACCATATGCTGCCTTTCAGCTTTGGACTTCCCAACATCCAGACTTGTAAGAAGTGAAGTAATTTACTTCATAACTTCATAAAGTACCCATACTGTGGCATCCAGGAATAGCAACAGAAAAATGGATAAAACCATTTATCCCGTAAATATAGTGATTGTTCTGTTCATCTCTCTCTGCTCTGGTTTCCACACTCATACATTAGCTTTCAACAGAAGAGTCACAAGCAGTCATGCAACTCTGACATACCCCTTATTCTCTTGTTTGACCTAACACAGTTAGAGGATTTACATAAATGTCAAGATATCAAGGTAGCAAATATGGGGTTGGGGCTCAAGTGGCTTCAAGAGAGGAGAGAGCTCCAAAGTCTGAAAAGATTCCAGTAGCTTTGTCAAATCTACACCTGGTCTTATTTAGGGATAGGATCATATGCTATAATGATAATCCTTAACATTTTAATTCATGTTAATGATTTTCCCCAGTCTTTTGATACCTATTTCCCTTTCTTCCATCTATATCCTAGTTCTTTCTTAGCTGATTCTATGCTAATGACAGAGTAACCTGATTCTCAGTTTTTTTTTTTTTTTTCATTTACCTTAAAAAAGCACATAGAGTGCCAAGATTCAGGTGGAGGATTAAAATTTGAAAACATACTTTACCTGCTATTACTGCAGAGAACCTGGGCCTCATCCAGAAATAATAAATATCCCTTTTTGGCAGATGTAAATCAGCCAGAATCTTAAAAACACAAGTGACTTACCCAAGCCAGTTAAAGTTTGGGTGCTTGCTTCAGGAAATAGAAGATGAAAGCCATGGGCTTGCTGGATTTGCATAGGATGCTTGCTGGAATTGGTTCCTGGTTCTGAACATCTTCCAATGAGCACTGACCTGTGAGCTGACTACCCATTGGTTAACTGACGCATCAGGCAGATTATTATTTATTTAGAGATACAAAATGTCCTCAGTATCTCTCCCTCATTGCAGAAAAATTCAAGTAAGTGAAAACCACAACCTCCAACATAATAATTGTATAAAATACTTCTGATTGGGATTGTTGGTTTGGCCTAATTTGGTTTGTGGCTTTCCTGCTACAACATAAACATAGATTTAAAGCCATTGGGCTTTCAGAATCAGATGGAGTGGAAGGAGTTTTAGGGAGGGGTGGGCATGATGTAATAACAAGGGCAAGCTATAGGGGTATCATTAATTCTTTTCAGTAGAAACTTAGGTCTGTTGTCTCTATTGTGACTTTTATTTGAGTTCTGTAAAATATGCCATATAGAACAGGGTATGTGTTTCTAAAGAGTCTAGACATTGTTCTTGAAAGCATAGTTGGGATGCTGCCTGAACATTATTTCCCAGGCATGGCAGGAAGTAAATTTTAGCTCTTCATTTTTATAAAACCAGGAACTCTAGCTATGGTGAAAGATGCAAATGGAATCCATCTCACAATGTCATTTGTTTAGATGGCCTCGTGGTTTGAGTTGCTTCTTCCAAAAAGAGATGGTGAAGCCCTCCTGTGTTTCAGAACACAGCTTTATTTGGAAAATGTGTAATTAGTAGAGATGAAGTCATCCTGAAATAGGGTGGGTCCTTAATCCATGGTGTTCTTATAAGACATTGACATGGGAGAGATCACATATGAAGATGGAGATTGGAGGATGCAGCTTTGAGCCAAGAAATGACAAAGTAGCTGGTTCTCATGAAAAGTTCAAGAGAAACAAGAATGGATTCTATCTAGGGTTTCAATTGGAGCACAGTACCAACGAAACCTAGATTCTAAGATGTTAGCCTCTGAAACCTGGAAAAAAATAAGTTTCTGTTGTTTTAAGCTATCTAGTTGTGTTAACTTTACTATATCAGCCTTAAGAAGTGAACAGATTATTTGTATCACAGTGGGATGTATGATTATAAACACCTTTCTTATAGATAATTCTGACTTACTGATGAACCAATTGAATTTTAATGTTTTCATCAGTTAATAGATATGAACATAGTATATATTCTACTCTAGGCTGGCATCTATTTTCTTTCCAAAGAAAAAGTTGTAATGCCCTATGAAAAGCCAGTAAATGTGTTCCGAGTTCATTGGCACAATACCTTGTTCAGTTTTATTTAATAAGAAGTCTATCAGAAGGAAATAATAGAATGATTAAAGAATAACTGAGTTATAAAAGCAGTATAAGTACTTGTCAATATGTAAATTGAAAAAAGCATAGGATAAATCCATAACTGAGTTTAATTCAATCATAGAAATGAATCATTATCATTTTCAGAGAAATGAATGGACCGGACCCTCAGGTCATGGTGTCAAGCAAAATAAGCCAGATATAGAAAGACAGATAATATCACATTTTTAAAAACTCAAATGTAGAAACAAGAAACAAACAAAAAAAAAAAAAAAAGGAAAAGAAAAGAATATGTTGTGAGTGTATAAAACAAGGGAAATAGTGTGGAGGACATAGGGTAGAGCAAGCAAGGGTAGCAGGGAAGGAAAGTCCAATCTATCTACAGATACACTCCAACATAAACTTTGCATCTGTGTAATGAACACACATCAGACTATATACAAATGATTAAGGAGGTTATAGGAGCCTATAGGATAAATGGTGCCCACAAAATACTCAGAACTTTGGGACTTGTGCAGTAGCAGTGGAACGATGAGGCAAGAGGGCAGCCATAATGCCTTACCCTCAGTTTCCATTCATGCTTGCATGCAATTGAAGATACATTCTCAGTGAAGAGATCTAAATCTCTCAAGGCTTCTATCTGCTTCAGGATACTGATTTCACTTCACTAACACACACACACACACACACACACACACACACACACACACACACACACCACAGAGGGAGAAAAGGCAAATAAATACATTGAACTTCCACCTCCCAGATCTTCAGGGAAAGATTTGGTTTGCTTCTGAGACATCGATCACCTTGGCTCATGCCCAGAACACTCAAGGCCACCCATATATGCCTCCCCTAGGTCCCTGACACCTCCTTTCAGAATACAATTTTTAATGTGAAAAGTTGCCATCCCAAACAGCATCTTATGATGTCTGGCCATATTTTATTTTATCTTTATTCTTTTAAAATAAAATCACAGACAGGATATTTTATGCCTATTTAGCTCAATTTACATCTCTAGCAATCATGACCATATTCTGGAAAAAAAAAAAAAACATAGTAGTTTATACCCAACAGAATAACAATTTCTTGGTAAAATCTAATAGAGACCCAGTTGAAATTTTTTGCCACTCAAAATAGAAAGTGAATTGGAATTTAGTAAATTAATGTGTAAGTTGTGATTGGAGACATGTCCAGTGATCAGCTTTTGTTGACGCCTAAACTGGTCAAGGCAGAAGGTTTCGTGCCTTATTTTTGCATTCATAGAGCACTGGTGTATAATTGAGGACTTGGGTCTTATCCAGCTAAGCCTGTCTTCCATGAATGGGGATACTGGGGCTTCATGATTTTGTCTGACCTATTTTGCTTGACTAGGCTAAGAGGTACTTTGATAGTTGGTAAGACGCTATTGCAGAGGACTTGGGTGTTATCCAGCTAAGCCTGTCTCCTATGGACAGGGACACCTAGGTTTTAATTTTCTATGACTTAGTCTGCTTGACTAGGCAAAAGGTACTTTGGTAGTTGGTAAGATGCTATTTCTGGTGTGTCTCTGAGAGTGTTATTAGAAGAGAGTAGAGTTTGACTCAATAGGAGAATGGTTTTCCTCTTCTTTTCTTTCTTTTCTTTTCCTTTCCAGTCTTTTCCCTTTCCTTCTCCTTTCTTTCTCTTTCTCTCTCTCTCTCTCTCTCTCTCTCTCTCTCTCTCTCTCTCTCTTTCTTTCTTTCTTTTTTAGGTGAGTATAATCCAATCTTTTAAGGGTCAGAATAGAAAAACTAAGAATCTTCTGGATGTGAGATTCATTTTGTCCTGACACTGGACAGGAGAGCTTGTAGCTTTCACATCACTAGACTCCCCCAGGACTACATCAGTCTCTACTCTGTACGCTAGGTCTTGGCTTCTGAGTAGAAGGTATGTCATCATGAATCTATCACTTGAGATGCATAATGAGTTTCATCATTACCATTCCTGGGTCTCCAGATTGAATGTAAACTTCTTGGGTAATATCATTGCTTGAATCTCTTGCCATAAAAAATCTTTCTCATATATATATATATATATATATATATATATATATATATATGCATATAATATATTTATAGAATTTATAGAATAGGCAGTTGGTTCTTTTTCTCTGGAGAACTTTAATATAGGCCATGAAAGGCCATGTGACATGTACAGTCACATGGAAAGCTGGAGGCCAAGGCAGGTTTACAACCCATCCATTTTTCTGAGTCTCGTTCTTCAGCAGCCAGCCTCTTTAGGACTGGAGATGACACAGGCCCCTTTAGTATCCAAATCTATTATGCAATTCTGAATTTATCATCTCTGGCTCTCTGAACTCCCAATTAACTTCACTTTAAGATCATTTCCTCCATGGAAATAGATCTCAAATATCCCGAATGCTCTATTAATTGGCTGCACTTTTGGAAACAACCAGGCTTTTCCTATAAAACCAGGCAGCTTTGGATATGATCCCTAACTTAAAGGCTCTAGACCAACAAGTGATAAATCTACAAACTACCCAAAGACAGAGTTGCTTGGAACAAAAAGGCCACACTTTCAGTTTTTGCCAAGTAGACAGAATATGCCAGTAAACTGGACATCTCAGAAACAGTCCCCATTGGACTCCGCTTCATCTTCTCATCCATTTTTCTTAAAACAGAAACAACTGAGCTCCTCAGTAATGAGGATGCAGAGTAAATCAGGAGATGGAGCTTGGATTGGGTGAGCTTTAGATAGAGTCGCTTTGTGGGCAAGCAAGTGTGTAAGGGTTGTTGTTTGACCACTTTATTCTTGGGTCTCTATGAAAAGATCTGGGGCTCTGGAGATGCTACCTCTCTTCACTCACTCTCCATCCAAAGCTGTATCTGAATAATTTAAAACACCGAATAACAAGGTTGAAGATTAAACTAACAACCACTATTTATTATTTTGGCAGCAGGATAGCAAAAGGCTGCCTTGATGGGAATAAATAACTGCCCACTTGATTTAAAGTCTGACAATAAATTGAAATGCAGTGAATTGAGCTTTCACTCAATTAATCAAAAAAAAAAAAAAAAACAAAAAAAAAACAAAAAACCGTGGTTTTGGTTAAAATCTACTCATTGGTGAAAGGTTGTGTGGTAAGATAGCAAGCCAGTGGTTGGAATTTATAAAAAACAACTTGTTTATGTTCCCCAATCCCTTTGTATCTCATAATCATTTGAGAACCTTTCAGAGTAAGTTTGCCCTGGAAGCCCTACTTCTTTATAGAGGATCTGATGCCATTTGTGGTGGTTTGGATAAGAATGGTTCCCATAGGGTCAAATATTTGAATGCTTAGGGAGTAGCATTAGGACATGTGGCCTTGTTGGAGTGGGTGTGGCCTTGTTGGAGAAATTGTATTACTGGGGGTGCATGTTGGTGTTTTAAAAGACCAAGCCAGGTCCTTTGTGTGTGTGTGTGTATGTGTGTGTGTGTGTCCCTGCTGCCTGCAGGATCTAGAAGTAAAATTCTACATTACCTTTCCAGCATCGTGTCTGCCTGCGGTGCTTTCTGCCATGATGGACTAAACCTTTGAAACTGTGAGCCAGCCCCAATTAAATGCTTTTTTTTTTTTTTTTTTTAATAAGAGTAGCCTTGGTTATGGTGTCTCTTCACAGTAAGAGAACAGTGACTAAGATACCCTTTAGAGGTTGCATTTTAAAGGACAGCCATATTTGGGAATACTTATCTAAGATATTTCTTAGAATTGATGTTACCCAGTCTAGTCCCCCCTAACTATCTCAAACACTGGGGTAAGGAATGTGTTTTGTTTGTTTTTACCTTTGAATCTACTGGTCTAAAGAACAATCCATGCATATCTACATAAATACAAATGCAATTTCATGTGGTTTCAGGTTTTGTTATTTTCCCTTAGAGAGCGCTATTCTGTTGCCTTTCAAATTAAGAGTTGGGAAAGAAGCAATTTACTAGTTAGTGAAGAAAACAAAAGAATTCTGTCCTAATGAAGTTAGTGAAGGGGGAAAGTCATGAAAAAGAAACGAAGAGAGGGACAAAGGAAGAAGGAAAGAGAACCAGAAATAAATTAACCTGAAGAGTTTTCAGGTTACCAGATGAAGAGGAACTCAATGATGGGGAAAGGTAACTATGTCAGAAAGTCTCTAAAAGTAAGGTTTCTCAACATGAGTGACGTGTTATGTTGTTAATGTTGAGGTTCTGGCGTGTGCAAGCAAGGTGTTTAACCGAACCCACAGTCTATGGTGGCTCTGCCTTGATCATGTATACACAAGCCAGTAATGACTCAGTTGTGACAATAAGTATTTCCAGGGCTGAAGATGCACCTCAGCGCGAGAAAGTGTGCCTAACTAATATTCGAACATGTGGATGGCTCTGAGTTTTATCACTTGGAATGGAAAGGAAGGTGGAGGAAGAGTAAAGGGGAAGGGCAAGGGAGGTGGAGGTAATGAAGGGGAGAGGGGGAAGGATAGGAATAGGGAAAGGGAAAGAGGGAGAGAGGGAGAGAGGGAGAGAGGGAGAGAGGGAGAGAGGGGGAGAGGGGGAGAGGGAGAGAGGGAGAGAGGGAGAGAGGGAGAGAGGGGGAGAGGGGGAGAGGGGGAGAGGGGGAGAGGGGGAGAGATGGAGAGAGGGAGACAGGGAGAGAGGGAGACAGGGAGACAGGGAGAGAGGGAGAGACGGAGAGAGGGAGAGAGGGAGACAGGGAGACAGGGAGACAGGGAGAGAGGGAAACAGGGAGTCAGGGAGACAGGGAGAGAGGGAAACAGGGAGACAGGGAGAGAGAGATTCCATTATCAAATTCTCTTGAGAAACCATCTTAGTCATTTTTGGAGACCACTGCCCTAGACACGGAGAAAGGTAGCATCTGGATGAGAACCCATCAGTCACAGTTCCCAATGTTATTCCAGCCAACATAGATCTAGTACCCAGAGCCTGAGAGACCCAGTTCCTGTTATATTCCTGTTTTGGCTTCGGGATGCCCTACCCTCAATCAACTGCTTCCTGGATCGCTCTGTTCATGTGGGACCCTGTTAGGCAGCAGGGTCGGGAGGCTGGCTGCAAACTGTTTTTGAATCTTCCCAGGTGTTAGAAGATACAAATAGAGACCATTATCCTCATTCTAGTTATAAAGAAGAGAAGCTTGGAGCCCTTCGGTGGTTGGTTTAAAGACCACGTGTTTTCAATGATACCTTTTCATTCAGTGACATGCTTCCAGTGAGTCTAAATAACGAGCCTAAACTTCCTTCACGATCCAAGGCGTTTTGTTTTAAAATGCAGTATAACTTCTTCTCTTTGTAGAAAATTTTACATGGGATCCAAAAATACTGAAGAGTTGAGAGTAATCGAAGGACGACATGAAGGAGCACGCTGCTGCTCTCACCCATCAGGCCTCCCGCTTTGTTGGGCATTCGTAGAAATCCAGCAGGAAAAGCCATTGCCTTTCTCCAGGCTGCCTTCCCATTTGACCTGATGCTTCACTACAACCTTCCTTGCTAGGAATAAGCTCTATGATTTAGCTGCACGTTGGGATGCGCATTACAAAGAGCTATTCTTTGACTTCAAAGAAACACTCAATAGCAAAGCAAGACAAGGAGAGCCACAGAGCAACCGCGGCTGTCACACATCGGATATTTTAATGAACAACGACACACATGTGCTGCTGGAAGCCAACCAGTCAAAAACATTAAAATGACTGATTTAATTCTGTATGCTAAAATAGCTGTTCATTTTTTTTATACATACAAATTCAAAATGAATATACTTTGGAAAGATGTTTGAGAACACAATGGCTGTGTCTTGCCTAACCCTAGCCTTAAGCCTTGGAATTATTTGAAAGGACTGGTTAGTGCAGCGTAGAGATAAGCTGTTTCAGTTCTGTGTGATTAAAAAACTATGGATCTTCAGTAGGAACTTTCTAAGTGAAAGACACATTGATACAAAGAGGTTTCATGGCAGCTTTAGGTTTTCAAGACTAAAATATACCGGGGATTGTCATAATGGTGCGATTGTGCTTAATATTGCTTCAGCATGCACTTAAAATGATTAAGATAGTAAATTTCATGTTATACGCACATTACTACAGCAAACAGCCCAAGACTATTATTTTCCCAGAGTCAATGGCAGTCAGGAACTTTCTCATTTGCTCATGTGTGTTGTTTTGTAAAGGAGGAACAGTGAGAAAGGATTAGGAATGTGTGGGGAAGAGGACAGGATTAAAAAAAAATGGATGTATATTTTTGGTTTCCTTGGTTACAAGGAAGGTAGAGGCCAGTAAGGTTCATGGCTGAGAAGTATGGAGAGTCTTCTGTATCAAGAGTTGAAAGGAAGGGTGTCTGCACTGCACCACGTCTTAGTTCCCATTTTGCACTTCATTCTGCTTAGGATGTTAGAGGGTGGCATTTAGGGACCACAGTATAGTTCACAATTGCTTGCAATGACAAATTCTTAAAAGGAGAGCAGTATGGTCAGAGATGCACTTATTTCAATGTACCTATGAAGTTATGAGTTGCTGTATGTGCTGGTGAGTTTTATGACAGCCCGACACAAGCTAGAGCCATTAGGGAAGATAAACTCCATTGAGAAAATGTCTCCAGGAGACTGGCTTGCAGGCAAGTTTGTGTAGTACATTTTTTTGATTAGTGATTGATGTGGGAGAGCTCTGCCCATATGGATGGTGTCGTGGCTGGGCAGATGGTCCTAAGTGTTCTAAGAAGGCAGGTAGAACAAGCCACGGCAAACATGCCAATGAGCAGCGTTCCTCTATGGCTCCTGCATCAGCATCTTCTTCCAGGTACCTGCACTATTTGATTTCCAGCCCTGATTTTCTACAGTGGTAGACGGTGATATATGGACCTGTAAGGTTATTGCTATTCTTTCCCCTTCCCAAGTACCTTTTGGTTATAGTGTCCTTGTTATAGCAATAGAAATTCTAACTAAGACACTTACTAATTAATTAGCAAGAAAAATATCTTCTAAATAATTTATGATATACCAAAAATTATATGATGTGCTTTAAATCCAAAGATAATAAAAATATATTGAAATATTCTCACCAGAAGAAGAAGACTGCTAAAGTAAAAAATCACAGGGGAGCAGGGTAGGGATACTGGGTATGAGAAAACACAGGTCTTAGGAATTGACTTTTGATGCAGGGTATACTTTTGAAACAGTTTAAAAGATCCCACAGGGAATCTATTTAGAAGGGTACTGGCATATTCATATTTACTCAACCCTATGTAATTTCAAGATATGCTAGAAATTAAATGAGTTCTGCTTGAGAAGCATTTTAAATTGAAGAAAAAGCCTCATCTAGGAATTCAAGATGTTCTGAAGAAAGAAAATAATCTAGTATATTATCTGAACAAAGAAAGCCAGATCATGACATCCACATGGCTTCTCTAGGGCACTAATACGTATCTGTACTTCAAATATGAAAAAGAGACAAAGCATTAGGTAATGATTAAGTAACAAAATAAGGTGCTCATTATATTCTAACTTTCATATTTCATAGAATAATTTCAATGTAAGAGACATTTTTGTGGAAATAATGACTCAAAAGTAAGATTTACTGAAGCTAATTTGTATATTGAATATTACATGTATACTTCTTTCTTGGTAGTCCATTATCAATTATTTAAGTAACCTAGGATATACTCGCATAGCATTTCAAGAAATACATGAAAATATTACTTTAAAAATTAATTTGAAAAAATAAAACTATAAGCTTTAAAAATATTAACCTTTTGTTCTCTTTCTCTGAATCTTACGGTTACAGGATATTTATCTAGGTAGAAGGAAACAATACACTATTGTATGCATTACAGTTAGGAGCAAAAGATGCAACTCACTAAGGAAGTAACTGTATTTGATTCTTTTTAGAGATGGGTGGCTTCTTATTAGTTCTGTTCAACTTAATAAATGAAGATAAAAAGATTATGCCCTTTATTTTGCTGGAATCACTCTACTCCAGGCAAACCTCCTAATTCCCCTTCGTTTCTTAAATCCTTTGAGTACTTAAGAGCTGTGAGAAACATTCAGACTCTATGTCCATCCACAAGTTTTATCATCAGTTGTTCTGTAGCAGTTTGAATGATGTAGACATCACTCAAAGGAGCCGTTCATTCCAGAGAAAATGGAATCTGTAGTAACTGCGGTATGCTTTTGCCTGCTGCCCTTTCACTGGACTCCAAATGAATAATTTAGGTTTTCATCCCCTTTAATGAAAGTGAGCCCTTACTTGATAGACATATCACTTCCCAGAGGACAATAAAGGATGTAGGTAAAACACAATCTTGTCCTTGAAAGATTTAGATTTTGTAATACAGAGGAAGGAGTGATGAACCATATTTAATGACAAATGCAAAGCAGAAAACCCCAAGGCACTCATCCATTTGGGATGGCCTGCTTTCATTTGCTGCTGAATGCCTCTTCTGATGCCCAGTAACCCTGCTAGACGTGTTCATTCTGAACATTACATCACATTGAACATGTGAAGGTGATACCATCTGCCCATCCGATATCCCTCCTCTACCGTTTCATGTCCAACAGGAGCCTTCTTCTTCTGCTTAGTGTTTCAGTGCACCCGACTAAATAAATAACCACAAGACAGCCATGTGAGGGGCAGTCTTTAGCAATATACTTAAGCAAATGCCCCGAGGGACTTTTTTTGGCAAAGCTCTTTCTTTAGCTGGCCTTAGCATTCTGTTGTTTTTGCTGTTCACTTTCTTTCCTGGAGCACAGACTTGAAGCTGAATGTGGGATCTTATCTTGGGATCCAGGATGCTTATAATGGAAGAATCAAAGAGCTGATTCCCCGATACTCTCTCTTGCTACTTTCTCAACTAAAGATTGTTAACCTCACATTTTTTTAATGCATGAAAAAAAAAAGGATTGCTTTTAATTTGCTTAAGTCCCTGGATAATGAGGCTTGGTGTGACAGCTAACAGGATATAAGCCTAACAGAAGCATCATGCGGATGTTTAAAGATAAGAACTATCACATGACGCTGTACCAACCATAAACGTGTCATTAAATGGGTCGTGTCAAACTACAACATCATTGAGAGTATTATTATTAGGGTGAAGAGGTTGAGATTGAGGAAAGTTAATTATTTGTCAAAAAATTATATTTATTTACTACTGAGCATATGACATTTATTTTTTGCCTTCACTCAATGAAAAATTACAGGCTATTTGAATGGATCTTTACACATTTTTTGACATATTAAAAATGGATGGAGAAAACTAATTAAACAGATGCAGATGCAGGGCTGGGTGGTATCCCAGACTCTTCGATTTCCAATTCTCCTCCTTCAATCCAAATTTGATCTAATTTCCTTATTCTACCCTTTAGGAATCACATCCAAGTTTTACTTAGGTGCCATGGCTCTGGGCTTTTGTATCTCCCCATGTTCATTATGACCACCTGAGTCATTGTCTGTTCATTCACATTTCACAAAGCACAAGAAGGCTTCTAAATGCCAAATGGAGTCACGGAGATTGACAAATTGTTTTGGAATGGAGAGAACTCTACAAGACACCTTCCATGAGGGCGAGGGCCATGTGCATCTATGTGATTGGGCTTGCTTTCGTAGCATGCTGTATCTGTGGTTCTACTCTACGAGCCACATTTAGTCAAAGAGGGGGAAAAGGGCAACCCTCAAATGTTTATCTTTTCCATTCACTGCACACCTCAAGACAAGCAACTTTTGGAAACTTACTAAAAAAATTAAGAGTCTTGCAAGGCACTTGAAACCCAGAGACCTTTCCCAGATGTTCACCATACTTACGTGTCAAGAATGGGACTTTACAGGTACTTAGGGTGAACTGAACATCCCTAGAATTAGCATTGTGAGGTCAACGTGCTCAGATTTATACCCAGCATATCTGGGGTGTTAGTGGCAATCATCTGAGAATCCTGCGTCAAAATACTAAAGGTGTACAGAGACTTAGGAAGTATAGGGAAAGGGGACAACTGTGCTTGTTTTAAAGGTATAGATTCACAATGAATGAGTGGCTGAAAAACAATTTAGTATATTTAATAGCGATTACATTCAGATAATTAAAGAAACAGTTAGTTTGCCAGAATCAACAGTCTTTCTTTGCTCTCTTCTTCCCTCCCACTTCTCTCTTTCCCCTTCCTGGCCACTCACTTGAGTCCTTCTGTTTCAGACTCCCACATGCTGTCATTACAGGTACCCAACACTATGATGTCAAGGAGCATTCTCAAAAGTGCTAATTACTTTATTCAATACCTCTGAATGAAGCCTGAGAGGAAATCACTTGGAAATCACCTTCACATTTTAAATGCTGCCCAAGAAATAATAACAAAATTTACTTTAAAACAGGCCCTGAATGTTTTAGCTCAAGGTGCCTGCTTGTGGAAATTATGGACAGGCTATTTTAAGTAGGGTAGGTGTCTATGAAGATGATGAGGCTCTAAAGAAATAAACCCTAAAGACAGATGAGAATAGAGTTTCTAATGAGGTTGTTTGGTTTTATTCCTTAATGGCACCACTTGCTTGCAATGAGTTATTTTATCTGTGTACTCAGTTTTCTCATCTATAATATGGAATGATAACAGCACCCTCTTCCATCCCCATGTCATCTCTGAGCATTAAATGCCAGGCAATTCATATAAAGTAATAAAAGAAACATTTGTTACATTATTTTAACCGATATCAGCATCATTATCAGGTATACTTTAAAAGAGATTCTAGAAACTATTGGTGTGAATTCATAGAGCTATTAGAAAAAGAATAAAAATAAGGCAGAACTGGGAGGCAGCTTGCTCTGAAGGCTGAGGCTATCAAGATTGCTGAAACCTAGGAGTCCAGGTTGATCAGGGCAGCATAATAATCAGAATAAAGAAGCTAACAAAACAGTTCTATAAATGGACAACAAGACTGTCATATTTTCAGGTCTGCGGACCATGGTCTTGCTTGCAGCCATGAAACGCATTTGTTGTGGCATAGGATAAGCCATAGGACTATATAAAAGAACACATTTCCAGGACTTACGAGTTATAAAAGCAGATATCAGACTGTAGAAAAATACTTGTAGGTGAGCTTACTGGCTATAACTTGCTTATCCTGATTTAGAGGCATACCTCTATTGTCCAGGCAGAAGTATCTTTTGCAAATATCAAAAGCTATTTTGTATTCTACCTAAAATCCCCCTCCCCGCCTATGCACATGGTCAGCTTGCCCTGACAACCACGTGTATTTATAGAGACACCTCCCACCCACTTGTCTTCTTTGCGGCGTACGTCACAATGCCTATCTAGCTGGTGCTTCCCTTCACTGATTTACTCTCATTATCCTTTCATCTGAACACAAATTCAAGAAGAGCAGACCTTTAATTTCCTTTGCTTTTAAGAAAGACAAATTGATCTGAAGCAGTAGGTCAATGAATACTTTTAAGTGTGCAAGCAAAGAAATTACTGATCACAAATGACATGTATTCCGATCTTTATCAATCCATGTTAAGTCAATCCAGTCCACGCAGAGTAAAACGACTTGTTTACACTTAGTTCTAAGAAAACTGCCCTTCATATCTGTCTTCATACTCCCATCTAAAAGAATCAGCTCCTTCAGGTCTAGTCTATAAAAGTGGCTCTTTTGGGTCTACAAGTCTGATCATGTTTTGGTTTGGCTTATCAGTTTATGTCTGTTAATTAGACTCATACGCTCTGGCAAGCACTAGTGTTCTCTCAGCTCTTCATTCATTATTCATTTATTTCTGTTTATGGCATCCACTCCACAGCCTCTTCTGTCTTAATATGATGCTATAGGTTTTTGCAATAGTTTGAAAAACAAGAATGAGCCCGAGTCATAGGCTTCCATGGTCTTCATTGTTTCGAACATTTAGTACTGGTTCACAGTAGGTATTTAATATGCGCTTGCTAATGAATAAATAGATGGCTTCTTTGAGTCACTCTAGAAGGTTCTACAAGAAGATAGCAAGCAGAAGGGGTGATGCTATTGAAAAATACAGGTCAGAACAGAAAATAAGCAATACATCTTGTGTGGGCCCCAGAAAGTGAGAGTGGAAGGACTCTAAAATCAAATTTTGAGGTAATTTTGCCTTTGAGTTTTACAGCATTTACAAAGGCAGCCAGAGTTCCAGGAATAAAAAAGAGCAATGGGAACACTATGTCTCTCAAATTACCATATGTATATTATTTACCAGTACGGAGAGGCAAGTAATGAATATATTAGGAGACTATGCTCATTCTCTTTGTATTCATGATAAAATACCAGTCCTGTCAAATCATCTCGGAATGAAGACGACGGGCTACGGAAAGCTAGTTCGCACATCATCCCTATTTCAGCAGGCGCTGAAAATTGATTTCATGAATGCTTTATGCTGGTAACAAAGCAGAAGCACTTTCTGATTGCATAGACATACCTGGTTTTTTTTTTAAACTGACGACACCTATTTCTGGAATACTCAGTTGTCCTGAGGGTGATTTAACCAAAGGAGCACACAATAAAGAACAGAAGCATTTTCCTTTCCTATTTGCTCTGAGAAGCATTGGTCAGGACAGAACCGTGCCAACTCATAAGAAACTCTTTCCAGGGCTATAGGAAGCTTGGATATCCTGGGGTTCATAGACTCTTTGGCAGGTGCCTATTTCTACCAAACACACCTTTTAAGCTTCTCTCTGGGATACATTACAAGAGCTTTCACCTCTTCCTGTGAATTTCCATTGCTGTCTCTGAGCCCCTATTCTACTATACACACAGCATTGTTGTCGCACAGACATAATTTAGTAAGACACACAGGCTGCTAAAGCATCAGAAGGACAAAAGCTTTAATTAAGTTTGCGTTTTCCTAACTGCCTGGTGCTTGGCTCATGATAGGTCCTACAAAAGGTTTACAGACTGAATGAAAGTACATAAAAGAACACAGTGCTTTGGAACTTGTTTTTAGTTAGGAACTTCTTTATAGACAATATAAAAAAACCCTCATCTGTTTATATCTGTCTGTCTGTCTGTCCATCTATTCACCCATCCATATATATGTGACTCAGGAAATTAACATTGATGTAGGAAAATAAGTAGTTAAGCCTTTCATCATAACACACTTGATATTTACACGCAATTTTCTGTGCCCAAATTCATGTCATGTTCCTAAAATCTCTGTGTAATGAAAGTACCGTGACAGTAGTTTAGCTTTTAACCACTTACTGCCTTTCCTGGGCCACAGTGACTCACTAAATTTGTTTTATTTAATTTCTATTGAGGTGGTTTAAGTTTTATCAGCCTCTGATTCCTTCACCTAAGAGGAAAGAAAAGTAATGATGGTCATTGTTTCTATTGTCTCCTAGGTCTAAAGTTGTTTTCAGTTTGAAAGCCAGATTGGTCCTACTCAGTGCTTGGTGTCATTGCTTTGTCACTGAGAGAACTAGAAGGCTCAGACCTCTGAGGTATTATTATAAGTTTGATGCTCAATGCTGTGTGGGAAGTGTAAACTGTTTTGGAATTTAGGTAGTTGAGGGCAATGCTCATCAGTGTAAGAAAACATGATTGTTCTGGAGTGGCTAGGTTCTCACTTACTTTCTCAACTCTAGATAGTCATAAATATCATACATGTTGAATAAACATTTACGGTAATACAATAAAAAAGAATATCCTAAGGAAGAATTGGAAATAAGATAGCCTGCCTAGTGAGAGTTAGAGGGTTGAAGTCTTACATTGAAAACTTAAAAATAACTACTTAATGTGGAGGGTATTTGAATTCTGTTGGTGAAGAGAGACTTGCCCAAATTAATTTAGTTTTTCTTCACAATTTTAAGTTAACCTATTCACAACAATGGTAAGACTTCCTCAAGCACTGGTGCTGTGAACTGGCTGACAAAGAACCTCCATAAGCCCTGGTACAACTTTGTCATGACTTTTAGCATCATGGAATTCTTACAAAGTGACTTCTTCAGTTGATTGGTAGATTCCAACTCTATCAACAAAATAGTCAATTGCTGTAGGCATTCAATGGGAGTTGGCTAGCTGCAACTACTGAGAAGGGACAGTATCAGCTGTGTGTTAACCACACAGCTAGAGTGCAAGATAGAACTGGGGACTTTTAGGGACTCTCTTTATGGAGGCTTCAGAGTATGTACACTTAGAGAATTCTAAGGTGTTTATAAAGCCAGGTCCTCCACAAGAATGAGGGTGATGAAGTAGGGTGTCCAGCTGTTCTCAGAAAATCAACCTCATGTTCTTACTTAGTCTTTCTCTAAGCTTTTCCAAAATAAGATTTTTCTAACATTTTGGAGGGGAAGGAGATGAAAAGGAAGAGGGAAGTACAGACACACAACTGGACTGGAGAGACAAAAGAAGTCCCGTAGACCCTTCATTACTCCTACCAAATCAGTACTTCTCCCTTTAAATGTTTGGGGTCTAGTGGAGGGTCAGATGTTGATGTAGGGAACATTAGGATGCTGAAACAAGTTGGACCTTACATTTCCAATACTGTTCAATCTCATGAGTAATTAATAATCTCTTTTTATCTCACCATAGGTCATCCACATTGAATACAACTTTTTATTTCACAATACATAAGTTGAAAACGATGACAGAGATCTGAGGAGACATTTTGAGGGCAGGTCACCTGAGATGGGAAGGAGGATGGTCAGATCCCAGAAGAAGAGGTTCTCTGAGGCCAGTTATGCCACTGGTTTCTTTTCAGTGCTCTTTCCAGGTTCTAGGAGCAGTGCTTTCAGCTGT
This sequence comes from Arvicanthis niloticus, assembly GCF_011762505.2. Classification (NCBI taxonomy): domain Eukaryota; kingdom Metazoa; phylum Chordata; class Mammalia; order Rodentia; family Muridae; genus Arvicanthis; species Arvicanthis niloticus. Next base: position 27,377,258 of record NC_047676.1, read on the forward strand.
GCCTGAGTGACACTATCACACCTTTCATCTTTGGTGACCTGGTCAGTTCTTTCATAGGATCACAGGGGATTTGACTGTGGTCCCTCCCATTTCAAGAATCATAAACGCATACTCTCATAAAGCAGTTTCCTTCCTCCAGTGGAAATGAATGGCAGGGACAGTTCACTACTTTTTGTGTTCAGAGGACAAGTTGACAATTGTTGGGAGCCGACTTTTAGCAGAAAGCGGCTGGATTATCTTTGCAGCCATCTGGAACCATATACCCTGATAAGAGACTTGGTTTTCAATAGCCTACAACAGCTGAAGCACACTCTGATATCCCACATATTTTGTGTTGCTGTTTACTGCCCCCAGCTGCAAGGCGCACATGGTAGCCACGCCTGCAAGGCATTGCAGTTCACGGGCTGTCCACGTTCTATCTACGCCATACATGCTTATAAGGCGCACGGTACACGTGCTATCCACACTATAGACGCCTGTAAGGCTTATGTCATATCAACACCTGCAAGGCACGTGGCAAAAGCGTATGAATACCTCAGAATTCCCTTCAATAAAAGAGACTTGAGACCTGACCACACACCCTGTCTTGCCTCCATTCTTCACATTGATTGCCCCTCTAGCCCCACTCTCTCTCTTGACCAGAGCACTTAGCCCCAAAGCATTGAGGCAGGGTAAGGCCACAACAGACAATCAGAAAATTTATGTGTCGAGAGGCAAAGCCTAGAGGAAGAATGCAAAAAGATGCAAGATGGTGGAAAGCTATGATTATCAGGTGTATTCAAGATCAGCTGAGAAAAATGTTTTGTAAAATCCAGAGCACCAAAATAAACCAGTGGAGGCTAACTGGGTTGTCCATGAGATTTCAATGCCCCCCCCTTCCAGAGTAAGAATTCTTAGTTATTATTATATCTGCTATTCTAAAAACAATCACTAAGAGACTGGCAAAAGGAGAAAGACCAAGTGTGTACGAGACTCTATATAGGAGCAGCTGAACAAGGTAATCCAGAGTAGAACAGGTCAGAGGGCTCACTATGATGGAACTAGTAGATGCTGGCTCTTAAAATCTCATCAGAAAAAATATTTAATTTTTAAATATTTAGCTTATGGATGAGTTATAAATAGGAAAATGATCCCAGATTAATTTTTCCATGAATTTTAAAGGAATACACTTGTGAGGTATTTGGCTAAACTCCTTGAGTCTGTAACACCAACTTGGGCAGTTTTGCAAACTGGGCTGCTAAGTATCCTACTCTGTCTTTTCTTGACCGGAAGTGACTTCAACCTTAATTTCCAAAGAACACTTCCTCATTCTGTATTTTATTTCATCACCCACAGGTGCGGACCACCTCCTCAAATGTGTCAACAATATCCCATCCATTAAATTTGGGTACACACACACACACACACACACACACACACACACACACACACACACACACGGCATTTATAGGACTAATGTCCTTACTGTTTGTAACACTAATAAGGGGTATGAGCTACCCCTAGGCTCTGCTGAGGGAAATAGGCTCAATGCTACCAAGGGTGAATGGTCACTGTTTATTGAAAACTAGTGTGTGAGCTGAGGAGGGCTGAGGCTGAAGGGAGAGGCTGGAGGGCCATGGGCTTTGGCGCAGGCAGGACAGAGTTGTGATAGAATCCCTATGGTTGATTAGGCCTGTGAGCTCAACCTTATCTTTTGGCATCTGGAGTTTTCATCGGTAAAGAATTGTTGTGAGGACTGAAGAAAATTCTGTGGATGCAGAAGAGCACTTGACACACAGTGTACACCCTAGAAAGAGTTCCCCTTCTTTTCTAAGAACATATATTTTTTTTTAATTTTAAAAGTTATTTTCATTAACAGTTCAAAATCAAATTCCTATTTGATATTGCCAAGAAGGCAATCCCTTGCTTTAAACAAACAAACAAACAAACAAACAAACATGCCATTGTTTGGACACAGCCTGCAAAAGTATATTATAGACCCTCAGTAAGTTTAGGAAGTCTTAGAATTATATCTACATGCAGAGTTTTAAATGTATAAGACATATTGATGAAAATGTATGCATGTAAATAATCTACTTCATTTCTTGAGAGAGGATTAGGCTTTGTGGTGCTTTGAATAGCAACGGTCCCCATTGGCTCCTATACTTGAATGGCTAGTTACCACAGAGTGGAACACTTTGAAAAGACTTCAAGGATTAGAAGATGTGGCCTTGTTGAAGGAAGTGTGTCACTGGAGGGAGGCTTTGAGGTTTCCAAAGCCTGTGCCAGGCCCAGTTGTTCTCAACTACTTCTTCAGCACCACGCCTGCCATGCCTGTTGCCATGCTCCCCGCCATGATAATAATGGACTAAACTTATGAAACTGTATGCAAGCCCCCTGATGAAATGATTTCTTTCATATAAAAGTTGCCTTAGTCCATTGTCTCTTCACTGCCATAGAACAATGACGGAGACAGCCTTCAAAGTTCTTGGAGGATCCAAGCAATATAGCATTGGGCTATGGGTGTGTGTCTTGGACTGCAAAGCACTAAGTAAAGGAAGCTGATAAGCATTGTCTACCACAATGTAGCTAAGATTTGTGAGGGACAAAGGCTAAGTTGCTCAGTAACTTTCTCTGTTAGCACATCAGTGTCTAGTCTGTTTTACATCTGACTGAGACCTTAAAAGACCTGACATTTCATTTCATTATCACGGTAGGCAAAGTCATTGTTACAATGTTCATCTCCAGCATTGCATGTGGTTTTTGATAGTATCTGTGTCAATTTGTTCTGACTCAGATATAAATGAGATTTAAGGATTAAGCAGTAACTGATTGACCTTGTTTGACAGACCTAGGGAAGAGGTACCTGTTTTAGCAAGTTTAGGACTCTGATCATAAGCCTACACATTCAACATAGATGTGCCAGAACAGAAAACTGGACAAGTACTTGTACATAACGTGTGAGATGGGGTTTTCCATAATTTTGAATACATTTTAAAAGGTAGGAGTCTTTGACGAAGAAACTTAGCCATGCTGTTGTACAGTTTTGCCATGTACACATTTATTTAAACACATGTTAATAATATTACTGTAGCTCTAGTCTATGCTTCCAGTGGGTTCCACTGGTTATATTTCTTGTTAGATGCCTTTAACTAGATAATTAGGAAAATTATTTAAGTGACGTGCCTTGATCTTTTACCAAGTTTTCCATTATTTAGAGAGTTTTTATTGGAGCATTCTGCAGTACAATTTAGTGCCAGAATTAACTAAGCATGCTAGTGACTTTCTACACAGCCCATGAAGAATTTTCTCCAAGGCTGAGAGATGAAACAGTGTGCAAAGCCCTTGTGTCACAACACTGAGGAATGGATCCTAGGACCTGTGAAAAGTCAAACATAAAAGCACACATGAGTATACTCCTAGTCTATAATCCTAGCAGTACTACAGCAAGATGGTGTGCAGAGACAGGAGAATCCCAGAAGTCCCCAGGCCAGCTAGTATGCAGTGTTATACAATACCAGATTCTGTTTTGAGCAAGATGGAAGGGAAGGGTTGACATTTAAAGTTGTTACATCTGAGGAGGCACAATTACATCAGTGAGCACTAGAGTGCACGTGCACACACACACACACACACACACACACACACACACACACACACCTGATGTAAAACTTCAAGCAAATTAAATGCATCCTGTCACCTCTGAGCCTGTCCCAGAGCCCGCCTTTTCTCTGTTGTTTCTCATAGGGTATCCGGATTGTTTGACAATTTTCTATTATGATTTTCTCATTATAGACCAAAATATAAACCAGCCCCCAGCAGATATCACACTGGCTGCTCCTCCTCCTCCTCCTCCTCCTCCTCCTCCTCCTCCTCCTCCTCCTCCTCCTCCTCCTCCTCCTCCTCTTCTTCTTCTTTTTCTTCTTCTTCTTCTTCTTCTTCTTCTTCTTCTTCTTCTTCTTCTTCTTCTTCTTCTTCTTCTTCTTCTTCTTCTTCTTCTTCTTCTTCTTCTTCTTCTTCTTTTATTGTTGAAGTGTAGCCATAGGCTCTGCTTCTAAAAAAATACACTACCTTATGCCTGGATTTATTCACTACCTGTACTCTTAATATGTATATATCTTTTAAATAAATGAAAATACAAACCATGCCATCAGAGTGTGATGCAAGATAACTTTTGCTTGAAATGATTAAAGAAATAATAAAATTAATTGGGACACTGTTCAATTAATAGTATCAGAGATTACAAAAGGGACCTATGTGAGGATTATGAAGTCAGGGTTTTGACTAACAGTAGGATATACAAACTATAGTAAGTGACTGCAGGAGGTAAGGACATAAATAAGTGACAAGCCCATAAACCGAAATTCCAAGTGATTTGCAATTCCTGTCTTTCAGGGGAAAGACATACCCCGGAACCAGCTTATTGTGTTACATGCAGTACCCACCTAGTATATTTGCGGGATGGAAGAAGGCACATATGAACTGATTCAAATAATTACAAAAACTAGCTTTGAAAGAAACATCCACATTTCATCACGGAAGCAATGTCTTCAAGTGGTGACAAACAACACCCTTGACCAATATTTGTAGCTCTCTTTTGCTTCCGGGTACACAATTGAGACCACACTTGTGTGCTGAATCTAGGCATGGGTCCATGAGCCTTAAAATGCAGGCAGAAGTGATGTAAGTCCTTCCAGAGAGGAGATATTTAAATTAGCCCGTGACTCTACTCACTGCCCTTGCTCCTACAACAGAGGTAGTGGAGTTCTGGGCTGGGCGGAAGAAGGAACTTGAAACACTAAGCACCCAATGGCTGCGTTGAGAACTGTCTAGTTCCACAGCAGCTGTTGCTAACCATCAATCACTGCGAGCCAATTTGAATAAATTTCTAACAACATGTTCTTGCTTTTCTCCCATTAAGAGGTAAGTCAGGCCCTCTCAGGCCCTCCCTGATCCACGTGAAATGTTGCTGCAAGGATGCCAAAAATAGAGAAACCCCAAGCATGCACATGCGCGGTACTTCTGGAGCGTCTGCTCCAAGACCTCATGCCATCTGCATTCTCCTCCCCGAATTCAGAGATCGTAGAGGCCAGCCCTGCAGAAAGTCTATGTGGAACCACTCTTGTCAAGAAGCCCAGCTTCTTGACATCATCCTCGACAAACACCAAGAATGATTCCAGCCCCCAAGTCTTTGACTGTTCACAGCTGAGACCCCAGACATTACACAACAGAGGAGTCACCGCCGGGCAGTGTCTGATTTTCTGACCTACATAATTCATGAGTATAACAAATACTCATTGCTTTGCACCATGAAGTCTAGGATGGTTTGTTATAAAGCAGTCAGTGACAGGGACCCATTGGTGCACGCAGTTTGGTATCATACCGTGACTGAGTTCATCCTACTAGGAAGATGTTTTGCAAGGGATGCACAAAGCATAAACAACATGGTAAGATGGAACAATGCTATCTCCAGTTTTCTGGTGTGAATGCCTTCTACAGCACCCTGGAGGCATTAGTTTGCTTAAGCGGAATGTCCTCTTCTCTGTAACTATCAGTTGCAGCCGCACTGTCACCTTCATTAGACAAGCTTTTATAAACTGAATTCACTGGGGTGCAACAACTTTTCATGTTTAATTATCTCACCCAGGCAAGATGTATTATGAAAATAATCGCATGGGTTTGTGCCTCAAGGAAACTTATGATACTTTAAGACCTAGTTATACGTGACCAAGTACAGGAAGGAAAATTGGGAGGCACATGACCAAGGGCACGAAGGGAACATGGTGGCTCATCTTGTGAGATGACAGATCGATGTTTCAAAAACAGCTGGCATTTATGCCAGGACTGTGTTAGACTGACATGTCCATTAGACCATATGAGTTAGGAGACGTAGGGCGTATTTCCAACACTCAGATAATTAGCATGAAAGTCAACACAAACCAAGCACAATCACCTAAGACTTTGTATCATTACAAATTTAAAAACAGAGATGCTGGGAAGAGGCAAGCACAGAAGAAAATTGCCAATGTTGCTCACGATAGACAGTACAAGGAATTAATTAGTTTAGTTTTGAGGTTAAACAGCTCTAGGGTTAAATGGATATATGAGTTCACTGTATATATACATGAGTCCAAATATCATTTGAAACATTGTACAGATTACTTCTTGTTAATTAAGCCCGAGGGCTGGTTTTAAGTATTTGTAATGTGTGGGAGATAGTGTACCATGTAGATGCTTCGTTTGCAAGGTGGTAAACATTAGCCTATATCATTACTTTCTCACTCATACCCTGAGCCACGTACACTGTAGAGAAGCCACTTAGGGTCCACATGCTCATGTGATATGTACCTTTGCTAACAGAGGCAAGCCAGGGTATTGAAGAAGGCATGGGAGCTGTTACTGGGAGAACCCAGACTGAAGTTACATCTCTTCTATAAACTTGCAGTTTGGCTTTTAGGAAAAAAACATTGGAGTTTAGTTTCTTTCATTTGAATGTGGAGATAGTGACATAGCACTGCAGCGGAGAGGAGAAGTTTGTGTATGTAAAGTCTGACTTTCAGTGAATGCTCAATGAAGGGGGGCTCTCAGGTATAGAAAAGACAGTCAGCAGAGACTCCTTCAACTCAAAGCTACACAGATCAAATAACTCCTGGATTACAGAATCTAGTAGTTTATTAAATAACTGGTAGATTATAAAATCCATTATTGCACTCCCTTCTGGGTAATTTTCCAGGGGGAGTTATTAACTTGGGTGTAGTTAAAGTCTTTAGAAGTCCCTTTGTTTTTTCCTCTCCTGTGAGGCAAATTCACTTGAAAAAAATTCTAATAATTAGTCCCAAATGCACCAGTGAACCTGAGATTTCTCGTCTGTGAAGCCTGGATTCACATAAGAGCTGTGTGCAAGACTGGCCAGTATGTGGTAGTTCCCTTTCTGGCTTTTATCAGAGACACTGAAGTGATTCCTATTACAAGAGAGCAGCTAGAGGAAGAGATTAACAGGCTGATTATTCGCACAGAGAAACTGCGTTATCTTCTAGAGAGTCTGATTTGTTCAGATTGCATTGCTTTCTTTGTGATTGTCTTCCCCACTTCCGTTGCCTGCCTGTGTCCCTGTCAGCCCATCCTGAGCATTGTACACAGCACGCTCACCACCATGCACTCATTCTTCTTCCGGATACAGGAAGTCAGCTATCTCAACTCACTCAAGACCCAAAGATGATGCTCAGGTCTTAAGCCCTTTGTTCTGTGGCTGTTCCCCCTTTACTGACATTGTAACAATGTCTGTTTATATGCGTATGTGTGTGTGTGTTTTATTTTATTTTTGTTTAAAGTTAGTCACATACAATGGATGACTTCTTTAATTGATTCTTAAAAATAATTTCTCACTTCTAATAGGGTGCTTGGACAGCTTCAAATAGCTACAGCTTACCAAAATTGGACAGCAATGTTTAAAGTGAAACATGTAAATATACTTTTCCTACTAATAGAGCCAACAGTTTCCAGGTAGACACTAATGGTATTATCGAATGCTTAAGCAAAATGACTTTCTAGAAGTGATGACATCCAGTGTTTTCATCTGAAGAAAGAAGGATTCTGACATCTTGTACCTCAAGCCTAAATAATTTAAGGCACACAAACATACCAGTGTCTAGAGTTTAGAGTTATCTGCCTCACACTACCATCTTATTCTTCATTGTTTATATATTTATTCATTGTCATCATTATAAAGGATCTCATATGGCTCATGGATGCACATGCCTATAGTCGTAGCAACTGTGAGTTGGTGGCAGGTTAATTGTGATCATTCTTGGCTACATAATGAGTTCCAGGCCAACCTGGGCTATATAAGATCTTGTCTCAAAAAATACCATAATAAATAAATAATCTGAGGTTATATCCTTCAAATGTGGAAAAGACCTTATTGGATGATGTTTTTAATTACATTTTCTTAGGAGCAATGATAGATTTACAGTGTCTTGCCTTATTTGGCTCATTTTTGATGCTCAGGTCATTGTATGCCTAGGAAACAGAATAAAGCTTTTTGGAGATGCATGTAACAAAAGGTCCTTATTAATTTTACAGTTTAACACATTAAGCTCATTGGTTTCAACCTTTGCTCACAAGGGCCATAGCTAATAAAGTCACCTAAGTCACCTACTGTTTATAGCAAAGAAGAACATGAACAAGTACACAAATTAGAATACAGCTGGGACCAAATATTTGTTTAACTAAACTGCTCCCAGTGGAGGTCATTGGTAATCAGGGACACCTGGAGTGCAGATGCAGACACTGTTTCAGAACCTGTGCCACCAGCTTCTGTTGCCTTCATTTTAAGGTGTGAGACTGAAGTCAAAAGCAATGGAAGGAATTGCTGGAGAGTCTAATGCTGAGAGGGGTTACATCCATCCCCTGACTGTAGGACCAACGTTCATCTTACTGTACCGTCAAGCTTTAGCTTCTAGCCTTTTGAATAAAGGTACAGTGACTAACAGCTATGGCCCTTGTGAGCAAAGATTAAAAGCAATTAGCTCAATGTGTTAAATTATGAAATTAATAAGGAATCCTTATTACACGCATCTCCAAAAAGCCTTACTCTGTTTTCTTGACACATAATCATTTATAAAATGAAACAGAAAAGAATTCACTGTTTTTCAAACAGTATATATATATATATATATATATATATATATCTCATATGTATGCATCCATATGTATATATTATATATATGTATATATAAATATATGTTAGTATTCTGAAAAATACATATGCATACTTTTTTCTCATTGCTTGCATAGGCATAACAATAAAAGTTCATGGCTTTTATTTAACACAGTTTTAAACCATACTTCAAAGTACCCATGAACTTATTTTAACTGTCACAGAAATATACTTCCTTTTTATGTGAGCGAAGAACAAAGTAAAATACAACTGTTTACTTTTACTGTAGTTTCTCAGAACAAAATCCTTGATGGTATCCTTGACCTTTCTCCTCTCTTTCCATCCAATTTGGCAGCTAAAACTGGCGAAACCTGCTTCCTCTGTCTTTAGCTGTGATGGGTAAATGCAGCTTCCGATTACCTTTATCTATAGCACGCACTTGCCCTAACTGGATCTTTACCCCGGAGATCACACCAACCTCCTCAGTGCTCTCTCAGTGCTCTCTCTGTGCCTCTGTAGACTGTATATCTCCATCAGAACAGGCAGGGCAATACTTTTAAAACAGCACTAGATTATAGCACATCTCTTTAAAATGTGTCAGTGAACAATGAAAGGCGAGACGAATAAGATTACAGTAAAATAAAAAAGCATAAACAGTCAGGTTCAAAACTAACTGTTTTAGTTAGGATAGACGACAGAGGTTCTGGTTAGTCAACAAAATGATGGACTGGGTATTAGGATTACCTTGTACCTCACTGATACAAATAGGAATAATTATGCTTTAATTGTATTTTGAGAGAAGAGTGTTATTTTAACAGGAAGGGTGATATATAGGAGGTGCTAAGGGGGAAGGAGTACCGAGAGGAAGAGATGGAGTAAGGAGAGGAGAAGATGAAGAAGAGGAGAAGCAAGGTGATGAGAGAGAGAAGGGGGGGCATGGAGGCAGATGTCCATGTGTCTCCACCAGTCAAAGACAGTTTGTATATCTAGGTTGGGTATTGGGTTACACTTCTGATTGAGCAATACCAAATGTATAAAGCCTTTGACTAACACTTAAAAAATTGTATAAAAGCAAAAAGGAAAAGGGGGCATGGGATAGGGGTTTTCTAGGGTGGGGAAATGGGGAAAGGGGATGGCATCTGAAATGTAAATAAAATATAAAATAAAAAAAGCATAAACAGTAATGAGGAGCAAATCTAAAGCATGGGAAAATATTTACAAATTATACATCAGAGGAGGGGTTTTTAATACTTAAAACACATAAGGAATGAAACTGCCTGATAACAAAGAAATGTCTCAAAATGGCTAAATGATAGAATGCATATTTCCCAAAAGAAAAAAAAATGCTTGTGCCTAGTATGTGTATTTAAAAATGTTTTACATCACTTTTATTGGGAAAATGAAAGTCAAAATGCCAAGGAAATACTATGTCATTACTAGAATAGCTACTCTGAAAAGATAACATTTTCAAGAGTTGCCAAGGATACAGGAGAAAAGGGACTCTTGCACATCACTGGTAGAAATGTGAATTACTACAACCACTACAAAAAACATTATGAAGTTTGCTCAAATACCTGAAAGTAGACATATCGCTTAGCCCAGCTATCTCATTACAACATGTACACTAAAAGTACACAAAGTCTCCATCCGGTCTGGGCCTGAGCACTGAGCAGATCCGGGGAGCAGCTCTGCACCCAATCTCACAAAACCCAGAGGAAGCAGTTCTTCCAGGAGCTCTAACCTGGGCAGTATCTTAGGTAAGGAGACAGCAACACCTGCCCCAAACAGGGAGTAACTGGGACCCAGGAATTCACTCCTGGCCTGGAGCACTGGTTTCTTCCACTCTGCACCTGAGCACTGAGCAGATCTTGGGACCCAGCTCTAACCCCAGTAGTAACACTCACCCCACACAGTTTTGAAACAACCAAGATAGTAGGAAAGACAGGCCCCAGCCAGAGACAGGGCAGATAGCATTAAAGAGATCCAGATGGCGAAAGGCAAGCACAAGAACATAAGCATCAGCAACCCAGGGTACTTGGCATCATTAGAACCTAATTCTCCCACACTAAAAAGTTGTGAATTCCCCATATCACCAGGAAAGCAAGATTCAGATTTAAGATCACTTCTAATGATGACGATAGAGGACTTTAAGAAGGACATAAATAATACTCTCAAAGAAATTGAGAAGAACACAGGGAAACAGGTAGAAGCCCTTAAAGAGGAAACACAAAAATCCCTTAAAGAATTACAAGAGAACACAACCAAACAGGTGAAGGAATTGAACAAAACCATCCAGGACATAAAAATCAAAGTAGAAACAATCAAGAAATCACAAAGGGAGACTACACTGGAGATAGAAAACCTAGGAAAGAAATCAGGAGTCATAGATGCAACCATCACCAACAGAATACAAGAGATAGAAGAGAGACTCTCAGGTGCAGAAGATACCACAGAAAATATTAACACAACTGTCAAAGAAAATGCAAAATACAAAAAGTTCTTAACACAAAACATCCAAGAAATCCAGGACACAATGAGAAGACCACACCTAAGGATAATAGGTATAGATGAGAGTGAAGATTCCTAACTTAAAGGGACAATAAATATCTTCAACAAAATTATAGAAGAAAGCTTCCCTAACCTAAAGAACGAGATGCCCATAAACATGCAAGAAGCCCACAGAACGCCAAATAGACTAGACCAGAAAAGAAGTACCTTCCATCACATAATAATCAAAACACCAAGTGCACAAAACAAAGAAAGAATATTAAATGCAGTAAGAGGAAAAAGGCCAAGTAACATATAAAGGCTGACTTCTCAAAATTACACCAGACTTCTCACCAGATACTATAAACTCAAGAAGATCCTGGACAGATGTCATACAGACCCTAAGAGAATGCCAGCCCAGGCTACTATACCCAGCAAAACCCTCAATTACCATAAATGGAGAAACCAAGATATTCCATGACAAAACCAAATTTACACAATATCTTTCCACAAACCCAGCATTACAAAGAATAATAGCGGGAAAGCTTCAATACAAGGAGGGAAATTATACCCTAGAAAGAGCAATAAAGTAATCAATCCTCTTCCAACAAATCCAAAATAAGATAGCCACACAAAGATAATTCCATCTCTAATAACAAAAATAACAGGAAGCAACAATCACCATTCCTTAATATCTCTTAACCTCAATAGACTCAGTTCCCCAATAAAAAGACATAGGCTAACTGACTGGATACATAAACAGGACCCAGCATTTTGCTGCATACAGAAAACCCACCTCAGTGACAAAGACAGACAGACACTACCTTAGAGTAAAAGGCTGGAAAACAATTTTTCAAGCAAATGGTCCTAAGAAAAAAGCTGGAGTAGCCATTCTAAAACCTCCAACCCAAGAACAGAAAGGGAGGGACTCATGGCTCCACCTGTATAGGTAGTGGAGGGTGGCCTTGTCAGGCATTAGAGGAAGTGGAAGGCCTTGGTGCCTGAAAGTTTGGATTCCCTAGTGTTTGGGAATTCAAGAGCAGGGAGGCATTTTGCATTTTCTTTGACAGTTGTGTTAATATTTTCTATGGTATCTTCTGCACCTGAGATTCTCTCTTCTATCTCTTGTATTCTGTTGGTGATGGTTGCATCTATGACTCCTGATTTCTTTCCTAGGTTTTCTATCTCCAGTGTAGTCTCCCTTTGTGATTTCTTGATTGTTTCTACTTTGATTTTTATGTCCTGGATGGTTTTGTTCAATTCCTTCACCTGTTTGGTTGTGTCCCATTCCTGCCTGGTGGGAGCACACCCTCATATAAACTCCCAGAATTATATGGATTAGACATGATAGAGACAGGCCACCAGAAGACCAGATTCCAGAATTCAAACAAAAAATTATCTTGATACTAAAATTTGTTTTGAGAATTGTATATTGCAGAATACACAGCCTTGGTGTATCTACTCATTAAGCAAGCTAAGCAGACCTGTTAGAACCTTTGATGTCCTGGAATTCCAGCTGGATGCAGTGAAGACACAGACATCAGAAGCTTACCAATTTACTCTCCTCCTGCCCCTCTTCGAATATCTCAATGCCCATAATCAGCTTGAAGAAGTTAATGAAGAGTTGGTGCCCCTGTTCCCTGGGCTTGGGGACTGAGGTGGTTAATACTGAGCTGTCTTTCTAGGGAAAAGTAGTGGTTTTGGTGGAACAAGAAAGATTAGCTAGGATTTATTGCATAGCCATAGCCTATTGGTAAAAAATCTGTATAATTGTTATTAAGATGAAGTTATAATTTCTTAAATGGTACAAATTTTACTTTGATTTCAAATTTAAGGTTTTCATTGGTACAAGCTTCTTATTGATATAACGATTAATATTGTTACTCTCATAGGCATTGTGTCTATATAACACATTTAGGAACACAAGGCTTGGACCCAGTCCTTCTTTAACTTTTTTAACTGATTTGAGATGGTTAGCCTGTGAGTTAAGGTCGTATAGCAAATTCATGCCTCTGAGTTTATTGTTAGGGTGGTTTCTGTATTTTATTTAGAAATAGCTGAGAGGAATTAACAGACAACAGTCCAGATAGCCTTACATGGATAGTTGGTTTTCAAAATGTCAGAAGTCCACAGAATTGACGTTACAAACATTTCTGTAGTAATGTTCATTTTGATTAGAGACCTGTCTGCCCCTGACAGCTTCCTGTCTTGGATTCTAAGAAGAAATTGAGCATCTTTGGAGTTACTCCAGTTGTGGTGAGTCAGCCACTAGGCAAGAATTGCCTCTTTTCATCTACAGACAAATTACAGTCGAGAAAAGGACACACTTGCAGAATAGTCGACTGATTATATCTGCCAAGACAGAGTAATCAGCCCTTAATAATTCTGAATCACTTAAGTTTATCAGATGATTCTGGACCAGAAGGCTTAAGATCAGATGCTTCAATGTTTTGTAGTATAGGGACTGTCCAGGTGTTCAGCAGACTCTATAAATTGGCTAAGTTTTAGAAGCTATGCTTTGTGCTTCTTATAATTTCAGTTAATTCAGTCATTCTGGATTTCTGATGGGGTTGAAGACTTATAGTCTCATAGCCAATTCCAGCTATTTACTTTGAGAGAAAAGATTTGGGAGGATGGTTTTCAGCTGACATTCATTCTAAAGCCAAGAAAAAAGCCAGGTTCAGAACTAAGTCTTTTAGTTAGGGGCTAGATGACAGAGGTTCTGGTTAGTCAACAAAATGATGGACTTGGTATTAGATCTATCTTGTACCTTACTGACACAAATTGGTATAGTTATGCTATAATTGTATTTTGAGAGAAAATTTTATTTTAACAGGAAGGGTGATATGTAGGAGGAGCTAAGGTGGAAGGAGAAAGGAGAGGAAGAGGAGGAGGAGAAGGAGAGGAGGAGCTAGGAGACGAGAGAGAGGTGGGGGGAAGATGGAGGTGGATGTTCAAGCATCTCCACCAGTCAAAAATAGTTGATATATCTAGGTTGGGTACTGGGTTACAGTTCTGATTGTATAGGCATCCTGTTATTGAGCATTACCAAACTTATAAAGCCTTTGATTAACATTTAAAAAATGTACTAATATAAATAAATAAATAAATAAATAAATAAATAAATAAAAATAAAATCAATATGGCAAAGAGATATCTCATGTTGCATTGTTGCAACAATATTTGCTGTAGGTAAAATGTAGTCTCATGGTTCATCATGGCTGCATGGCTAGTAAAAATGTAGTATACAGGCCAAGTGAGATACTATTCAGTTACAGAAAGCCTTGGACAACAAGAATGACTCCAGAGAACATTGTGTTAAATGAAATAAGCCAGACACTGGAAGAAAAATGCATGACCTCATTCCTATGTAGAATCTAAAACTACTGCCCATATGGCCCAAGAGGACTTAGACTGTGCTCTTCAGGCTGTCGTGTTGGTGGGGAAATGTTGAAGACAAGGAACAAGATTTTAAGTGTGAGAGAGGAATATGCACATAAAACATGTTATAACCATGGTGGTGGCAATTAATATAAAATATTCTCATCACAAGACTGAGGCAATACACTGTAGAGCCAGTCATTCTATGATATATACATGTTTCTAAATAGCATGAAAACTCAATGAATACATATGTACCAATTAAAAGTCAAACAGCTCAATTGACAGGCAGGTGAATAACAATATATGACAGTAGCCCTGGTGCTTTGACGTTTGAAGCAAGAGGATTTTGAGTTTTGAATTAGCTTAAACTGCTTTGTGGAACATTGTGTCCAGCACAAACAGCAAAAGAAGAGGAAGGAGGCAGAGAGGGAGAGGGATCAGGAGCAAAACTTCAATTTCCCACGCCCCTGGCTTCCCATCTCTTCTACAGGAAAAGCCTCAGGCATCTGTGCTGGGATTATAGGTGTCTAACTAACACTGTACTTGACTGTCCTCACCACCATATAAGGCTCTCTCTGTTAGCTTCATGGTTTGAGTATTCAGAAGACCTGTGGGTTCTGCCAAAAGTGATGGTCCTTTGTTCTGAATGAAGGCAGCCTCCTGTGGAACAGTGACTCTGGCCCTGGCATCAAGGACTTTACATTCCCACCACTTCTAAAAGCAGAGGAAGATGAATGCACGTATCCCTGTCACTCAGTGGTAGTGAGACTGTAGAAACCACAGCAACTGCAGCCTGCTTAGTGTTCTCTTTACAGAATACTTAAGGCTGGGTAGTTTCTAAGGGACACATTTTTTTTTCCTACAGTTTTTGATGCTGTGAACTCCACAGCCCAGGAACCCACAATTAGTAAATGTCTTCTTGCTGTGTCTTTCCTGGTAGAAACAAAAGGCAAAGAGTGTAGTGACCAGAAGGAGAGCTGAATTTTATACCAAATTCTCACAGTAGCACCAACCCATCCATTGTCATTTGTAGTAATTCAGGTCTTCACCGGGAAGACTGAAGGCCCAGGAATGAGGGAGTAAAGAACTATCCAGAATCACATGATCACTCATGGAGTGGGTTCTAAGATGCTTACTGTTTGCAAAAGCCACATTCATATTAGCTACAGGAGTCGGTTGGTGTGTGCACAGCTTTTAACCATGAGTCTATCCCTCCTTTCTTCGCACCTACAACTTCTGTTGTTTGCTCCATTTTGTCTACTGGGAATCTAGAAATCCACCTCTGAAAGGGTCCTTCCCTATCCACTGGTGGGTCTGACAGTGAGCAATGACTGAAGCAAGGACAAAAAAATCTTGTCTACTGGGATAGATGTGGAAATAAAATCTCTTCCGTTTTAAGACTGCGAGCTACAAGGATTCTATGAGTCTCAGTAGGCTAGGGCTTGTGTGTCTTTCCACACGACACATGATGCCAACACCAAGGAAAGCAGAGAGAGAAGAGGTGGGTAAGTGGTGGCATGCTTAAGGTGGTTTCAGAATTTAAGGCTGAGGTGGGTGTTTCCTTATATGACTCTCTCGTTTTGCGTTTGGTTTCTGTCACTTGCAACTCACAGTTTCGATAACTGTATTTAATAGGCCCCACACTGCATCACTGTCGGGGATTTTAAAAAGTTGTTATGTTTTATGGCATCATGTAAACAATATTAGTTGATTTTGGAGATCTCATCTATGGAGGAAGTCTGGATGATGACTCCTGTGACCCTCTCACAGGTCTTCTGTGATGGCTCTGAGACAAAGTCACTGTGCCTTTCTCCTGGCTTCCAGAGAAACCACCTCTCAGTTTTTGTCTGAGGGTCAAGGAGCAAAACATACCCCAAACACAACACCAACAAGAACAAAACATGTTTTAGCCAATCTTATCAACTATTATAGGAACCTGGAGGAGACAAGGAAATTTTTACTTGTCTAATGGTTCTAAAGTTTTTCAAACTTTGTGTCTTCTGGTGTAGCAGGGCAGCTAAACCTATGTGACACAGAGAGGGTAGGGGCCAGAGAAAAGATGCAGAGAGAGTCTTCCCTTAGTGGCAAAGCTTCTCCCATGCTAATTTACCCATTCTCCGTGCAGACAATCATAAGGCAGGAGACGCCATGACCCAATTCACAACCAGTTAGACACTAAATCTACAAACACTATCACAGTGGCAATAAAATGTCAAACAAGGTTTGCAAAGGGAACACTCAAACCACAGCCAAGGGAAAAGCATTTCTGCCTTGGCTGAGACTTACCCCCCTCGCCTGTATCCAAGTTAGAACAAAACAGTGGCCTTCATCTGCTTGCTCTCACCCAGAGGGCCTTCTGCCCTACTGACACACATACACAGGGCCAGTCGGAAAGAAAGCTTGGCTGTTAGTAAGCTAAACAACCAGGCTGGTCCAGAGATCCAGCTGACTCAAGGAATGTAGCAAATTCCTTAAGACAGTTGTTTACAGGCAAACGGAAGTGCTTCCTTTTACCGTAGTAACCACCGACTTGAAGTCAGAGTCATGTTTAAAGGAACATTTGCTCCAGTCCTCACTATGACATTTATGATCATGTTCTAAACAACCCTTGCAATTATATTGACTTTAAGAAATAAGGAATGTTTGGGATGAGATGCATCAGTGACTAATTTCACAACGTAGGGTGACAGAACCCTTGAAAAGGAAAAGAGAGCTTGTAGAGTCAGCTACAAAGTCAGAGAGCCTGAGCAGAGGACAGAGTCCACAGCTCATTCTTTCCTGGGCTGGTTCTGTTACTCTATGCCAGACAAACTATTGTCCTAGGCAAAATCCAAGCCACTAGGAGCCAAGAATGGGTTTTATGTTGTTGAAAAAAAAAAACCCTCAAATATTTCATAGCACATGAAGCTGCCTTAAATTCGCCTTTATGTATTTATTAACAGTTTTATCGAGACACAGCCATGCCTGTTCTTGTGATTTTTAGATGTTTTCAGGCTACAACGACACGTGTGTAATAGAGAGAGACTATAGAATCAGTAACCCAAAATATTACTAGTTCATTTGTCTCTGTCTATCTGTTTCCCTGTCTGTCTATCACACTGTCTCTTGTTCTGCTTCACTGTTTTTCTGTCTCTGTCTCTGCCTCTGTTTCTGTCTCTCTCTCTCTCTCTCTCTCTCTCTCTCTCTCTCTCTCACACACACACACACACACACACACACATATGCATGCACACATACCTAATGAATCTAAGATCTTTCTTTGGAGGCTATGGTTTGTGCTGTTTGCTTGTGTCACATATCAGAGAAGAATCTTGATATGTTGAAAGAGCAGCCAGTAGCATGCCCAGCTACCAGTGTAACCCTTAAAAGTAGCATTACTCCTACAGGCTATACTTTCCCCTTACTTCTAATTGAGAAAGTGACAACTTCATTCCAACCTTAAAGTTGTCCGATTGCACAATGGCTTGCTTGCAAAGAGATGGTCTCCATGACTGAATGCCCCTTCACATCACCACAGGTTAATGCTATCGAAAGGATCTCTTTGGGGTCATTTTTATAAAAGGACACAGTACTAACTTCTTAAAACATACTTAAAATTCCACCTACATAACCTTATTTTCAATGGAGATTGTAAGCACAGAAAGCAAAGTGAAGGAAGAAATCTAAGGAATGACTAGCTGAAATCCAGCTTGTCAAAGATTTTCTCATGACATACCTAGTTGTGGTGTCAGTCAGGATACATGTCATAACAGCCTGCAGCCAGTGAGGCCCCTTGCTCTACCAGGCAAACTCGTCTTGGTTTTTTGAGTAGGTGGGGTTGGCTCAGGTCACCTGGATGAATGCCTTGACCATTCCCTGACTTGGCTAATGAACACCTAGCAGGAGCCAGCATTCTTGGCAGCCTGGATCCATGCTGGAAAACCAAACTTGCCCAGAGATAGTTTTGCAAGAAATAGATTTTTTTTCTTTGTGAGACTTAAAAATCACTGTTGACCCTAATCCTATTCCAAAAAGCCTGTGAGAAAGAGAAACATGGAGCTTGCCAGGTGATTTGTTTCTAAAGCCAATTTTCCAAGGTTCCAAAGCTTGAGTCGTTGTGGATTTAGCACCTAATTGTATTTTTCTGTGGATGGGTGATATGGTCACAAAAATAACCCCAGCTCAGTGAATCTTGCACATAAGAAAATTAGTATGCATGTATTTCTAACACTTTTTTCATAAGGTCTGATGACTTTTTCTCCTTTCAATAACAAAAAGCTTGTCAGTGACGTGGGTTGAAGAAGTGCTGGCTCCATTACTATTATGATAGGAAAAAGTTTCTGTATCTGAGTATTACTACCTTATAAGCTTCCATCTCAGCTCACCTTTCTCCCAGAGCATACAGTGTCTTAACTTCTAGATGTACTCCAAAGACCAATCAAAGTTTGAATAACCCAAGTCCATATAACTCAGACTTATCACTAATCAAAGAATCTATCTGAACTCTTGAACATATTTTCAAATTCTTTTCCTGCATACTTCAAGAATATATGCATGTATGTCATTTTTTTCCTCTTAAATAAGCAGAAACATAAGAGCATCATATGAATGAATTTTACTGTATTCCTCTCTGATTAAAAAGTGTTTGAGAATGTCAAGTATATAATTGCAAGCCCAACCTTTCAAGAAGATTGCTGGCTCCACCCTTTAGCCTCAGAATGTTATGCTTCTCAAATATAAGAGGATGGTGAATGAGATGTCTTCAGGATGAGTGGCTCCAAGGTCCTCATATCCCACGAGGAAGAATAGGAGGCCTAGAGGGGTGTGGTCTGCCTGTGTGAACAGCCTACTGTTCATGGGATTTAGAAGCCACCTCTCTACATGCCATGTACTTGTGTCTCATGAGCATGTTCTTCTACCTTGTTCCCATGGCAACACTTGGTTAGCAAATAACTGTTTTAAGAGACACTACTACACAAGCAGTAGGACAGTGTACTGATATACTGTCACAGACATTTGGAACAACCTGGCATGTCTGTATTTTCTGCCAGGAGGTCTTATTGGATCAGACTTTCAACAATTGAAGCTCCCTGGGAGCAATTTTACCTTCTTGTCACTCTCCTTGAGCTTTTGAAAGGTTACCAATATGATGTGGGTATTGATTTTTCTAAAGAGTAGAAATCAGAGGACACAGATGCTACCAGTCCCTGAGGAGCAAGCGGGTGTGAGACAGATGGAATGTACTGTTCTTTCACTGTCACAGCTGACTTACACTGAACTTGGTGGGAAAGAGGTGACCATGTCTTCTTAGTTTTGTTCTTAGCATCGATGGAGTGGAATTTGCAAGGCAAAGGGCAAGAGATATAGTAACTTCTATCTGGAAATGTATTTCACTAAATGAAGCATGTGTGTTCTAGAACTTACACATGTAAATTGAGTCACAGATTTCCGTTAAAACACCAAAGAAGGCTATCTGAATTCTTAACAGCTCCTCAAGTTACATGCCTTCTTAACTTCTTACGTTTCAAGTTTTATGAATTTGGAGAAGTCCATTTGTTTATATATGCATTAATTGAATATTTGTGGATTGCTTACTAGTAGAAGAATTGGCACCAAATTTTGGGGTGATCATCCTGTATTCAAGGGATACAGTAAGGAAACCATTGAAATGGCCTCTCCATGGTATGCTTGATAGTAAGTTTTTGTTATGAATCAGAGATAGTAGAAAGAGTCAAAGCAGGCTGGATGTGGCCAGTGCTCCTCTGAGAGAATGGAGACCAGCACACAGTGAGAGAGTAAAGAGGAGTGCAGGAGACAGAGCAAGAGTATAGTAAGAATAGCCAGGGTGAGGGGTAAATCCTCCCTGTAGTAAAGAGAACAAATGAGAATAAGGAGGGTGGATGCCTCAGGAGGCTGGTGTAGACTTTGAAAAGCGTACAAGTACATTTCAGTAGGGGCTGGAGGAGGGCATGGCGTTTAAACACAACCATAGGTACGTGTCTATGGAGCTATATGTTCCTTCTGCCAGAGATAAAGGAAGTGAATCCTTCTGGCAGATAGGAACTGGCTTCACAAATTTCTAAGGAATTCTGCTTCCTATCTAACTTCCGGAAATCATCCTAGAGTCCAATTTGATCTCCTTTCTGGACATGTGGACTGCCTGTAAGACCTAACAGCTCCTAGTTCAAAAACTTATTAGGATTAGAGGTAGTAATACTGGTTAAAATGGAGGAATTTAATATATAGTTCAGGCAAAAAGCAATAATGTTTTCTAACGGGATGGATGTAAAGAGTGGAGAAAATATAGCAATTATCAATGATGTACATATCTGGTCAATGCTCAGATTTAGAGATGTAAATTTACTAGGCAAAAAGAAATAGGAGTCCTTCGTGTACAGTTTTCTGAAATGTCAGTTAATGGACAGTCTACATAACCTTTAAAACCTTTTCAGATATTAGTTCCTAATAATTTCTACAATATGAAACAATGTCAAAACTTAGCTGTAGAGTGACTATCTTGTGTACTGTATGGGTGTATCACCTGTCAATTAAAAGATCCATGGCTTATGGCTTAGGCAGGAAATGGGAGGTGAGACATCTGGGGAAAGAAAGAATTCTGGGATAGAGCCAGACAAAAGATCCACCCAGGAAGATGTGAGGAGACAGGCACATGGTACTTGAGTATAGGTAACCAGGCATGTGGCAAAATGTAGGCGAAAATAAATGCGCTATTTTAAGTTATGATCCTAGTCAGAGAAGAACCTAGCTATATGGCCAAGGTATATGGAAATACATTTTGAGTCTGAGTCTTATTTCTGGGAACATGAGCCTGGGAGGAAAAACTGGAAGTAAACTTAAATGCTTAGAGCCCAATGAGAATTCTACTATCAACTTCTAGTAGGACACAGACATCCCATACATATTCCTTCCTTCTTTCAGCCATCAACTTGCCCCTGCCAAAATCATTCCAACACTCAGCTCTTGAAATTAAAAGCTAATATACTAATTATACACTTCTAATTAGTATATAATTAGTATATTATACACTAATAATACACTTCTAATTAGTATATAATTAGTATAATATACTAATATACTAATTATACACTTCTGGCTCACATAGCTGTATAATAAAGAGCCGCTCTAACATCATTCTTGGACTACCAAGCGGCTCACCTTCTCTCAAGTTTTCTGCATTGTATGTATGATAGCATAGGAGAAAGCAGCACTACTACACCCCCCCCCCAGTTTTTCTTTACGGTGATAATAATTTTTTTCTTTAACATTGATTCTTTATGAGTTATAGATTCGAAACATACATTGCAACTCAAGTTCTCAGCAAGTTTTAAAGATTATTTCATTCACTGAATCCCTATGGGATAATATCCTGTGCTGAAAAATGTATAATGACTGGTTATACTTTGGTCCTAGGAAATATGGCATGCGGCAAGCTCAGTTATGGTACTCAAAGTCACATGTTGGTATAACTACAGTGTGGGCAGAAAAGACTTTTTTTTTTTTAAAATTCTGTGTATTTACCATTGCTTTCTTCAGACACACCAGAAGAGGGCATCAGACCCCATTGAGGATGCACAATGTAGTTGCTGGGAACTGAACTCAGGACCTCTGAAAGAGCAGTTAGTGCTCTTAATCACTGAGCCATCTCTCCAGCCCAGCTAATTCTTATAGCAAAATTTATAGAGGGTAAGTTCTAGAGAGTATGTAGAACCCAACTATTATGTCTTGAAAGTCTTTATGTAAACATAATTACAACATAGAAGACAAAAACAGGACAATGTTGTCCTGTAATGAACACAGAAGTGAAATCATATTCTCTAAGAAGAGAATTCTATAACTTGGAGTAGTCTGTCTCCTGGGATAAATTTTGTTAGACAATTATTCAACCATCTGCTTGGAAACCTTGATTCCCATGTGTACACTTTCTTTATATATTTGAGTGTATGATGGTGCATAGTCAGAAATGTCACCTTTTAACATTTATGCAGCCATTGTAAATATGAATTTAGAGCTCTGTTCACCAAGGCTGAGGTAGGAGGTGGAACAAAATATGCTTTGGGACACTAGGATGGGACCTCCCTCAGTCAATTCTTTTGTTTGCTTTGCCTTAGCCTAGTTTCTCTAAATAAATAGGAATTGTTGTCCAAGGCTTTATGGTTCTGCTCCACAGAAGTTAATTTCACATTGTTCTGTATGTGTTTTAGGCTACTCAAGTCTTCACAATGTTTGCAAAATTCCCAGCCATAGTCAGCTCTGGTTTGGATAGACTGCCCTGTGTAATGGGCTTGGGTTATATGAGGACAATGTCCATAAAGGAAATTCTTGAGAAAAATAATTCACGACAATAACTACAGAACCTGTTGCTTTTCAACAGTCTTATCTCAAGTTTTCTCAACTTCATTCTTTTTCCCACATTCGTTAAGAGGTCAGAGTTAAGAAACTGGTTCAGATTGCCTGAATAAATGAGCCTTTGGGTTGAGTTTACTCAAATCCCATAGCTGCAGATTCCTTGTATTAGTGTTCAGTGTTCTTGTTGTAATCTTGAAGAAAAACATTAGATAAACTTTTAGTATTCCGTATGTGCAGACATAAGACATAAATATAAACTCCTTCCTTCTCCCTCCCTCCCTCCCTCCCTCCCTCCCTCTCTTTCTCTCTCTCTGTCTCTCTCTTTCTTTCTCTTTCTTTCGTTCTTTCTCTTTATTAGTACTGGAGATTGCACCTAGGGTATCAAGCATGCTAGGCAAGCATTAAATCACTGAGAAATATACCTACACCTGTTTTTTACTTTTTATATAAGATAAGGTACCACTTAGTTGCTTGAGCTGGCCTTGAGTTCATTATGTATCCCAGGAAATCTTGAACTTCCAACTCTCTAGGCTCAGCCTCCCAGATATCTGTGGTTATAGGCTTGCAATCTTAGCCCCACTTTATTTTTAAAGATTCTTAAATTAAGCTGGTAATAAATACAAGTTGTGATACATAAAAGTAATGGCTGCATTACAGAGATTTCACAATTCAGGTTTATGTATTGAAAGCAGTTCTTGGCATCTCAGTACTATCAGGAGGCTGTGATTAAACTTGGTGACCAATACTTACCATTAAATAGATGATAAGGAGTTTTTTTGCCTTTTGTGTATACAGAGTATTGTCTGTCCACATGACAAAACATATAAGCATGCTGTATAATAAATTTAGTGTTATAAATGGTTTTATAAACAAATTCTACTTCTAAGTCAAGATAAAGTTGCTTTCTTTGTATTAAAATCATCACTGCTACAAACAACAACGATCTATCTATCTATCTATCTATCTATCTATCTATCTATCTATCTATCATCTATCTACCTATCTTTATCTATCTATCTATCTATCTATCTATCATCTATCTATCTACCTATCATCTATTTATCTATCTACCTATTATCTCTCTGTCTACTATCTATGTATCTATCTATCTATTATTTCTAGCTCTTTAAATGGTCCATTTGAACTGAGAAATCAAGGTCTTGGAGGAAAATGAATGAAGCTAGGTGATTTTGATAATGGCCTCAGAGATTTTTTTGGTTTGTTTGTTTGCTTTATTTTTTATTTTTTGTCTTGGGTGATTTGTTATTGGTCAGTATCTCTGGATAATTTTTAGAGCAGAGACAGATACATAGTGAAATAAATGTCCTGGGATTTGAGGCCATTCAATTGAGTCAGGGTGCCAAAGTGACTGAGTCTTAAATGGCAATAACCAAATTTTATATAAAAGGCACTCCACAGTGGAGTGCCTTTACTGGAACTCAGAAAACACGATTCTAAATGAAAAAAAAAAAATAAACGCAATAAGAGTCCTACAGGCAGGAAAACATAACCACAGAAGGATGATAGTCACACCAGAAGGAATAAAAATAACCAGAGTAAATATTTGGTAAATTTTAACATTCATTGATCATTTACTACAACAACATTTTGTGACTTTAACAATATATGTGGGAAACTGTAATAGTAATGGAAAGCTGAGAAATATTTGTGACACTAAGCTGTTGCATGCTAGTTACATTATCCATTATTCATTAACATGGTGGGGATGTAGCTCAATGGTAGCTTGTAACCTAGCATAACATCACTCTCAGGAGGAATTTCCAGGGTGAATACAAAGTAAAGCAAAAGAAAGACTAGCTTAAAGTAAACTGTAACAGGTCAAAGACAGAATGCATAATCCTTCGGTAATGATCTGGAGAATCATGATAGAGGCTTAATTAACAGGACAGTAGCCGGGCGGTGGTGGCGCACGCCTTTAATCGCAGCACTTGGGAGGCAGAGGCAGGCGGATTTCTGAGTTTGAGGCCAGCCTGGTCTACAGAGTGAGTTCCAGGACAGCCAGGGCTATACAGAGAAACCCTGACTCGAAAAACAAAACAAAACAAAACAAAACAAAAAAAAAAGAAAAAATTAACAGGACAGTAAATAGAGCAAAGAGAATAGGAAGACTTGGCATTGATTAACATTTTTAAAAACTCAAGAAGTATATAAAAGAATAAAAGTGACAGAAGTAAAAGAAATTGTGAGAGATAGAAGTAAAATTTAAAATCCAGTAAGTACATTAACTGTAAGTGGATTAAATAATCCAAAAGAAAGCAGGAGACTGAAAATAAAGTAACAGAAAAAATAACACCATCAAAACATTAGCCAAAAGAAAGCTGATATAGCTACATCTAATATCAGATAAAGATAAAAATGGCAGAAAATTTTGTTATTTATAAACCATGAGTTTCAGTAATTATAAAAGGTTTATTCATCATAAGGATACAATTTTACATTCATCTAGTTTAACAGTGTCAAAGTACATAAAGTTCCCAAACACCAAACAGCCCAAACGGAAAGGACAAAGATTAAAACACACAAACCACTATGGATGTTAACACAATATTTTAACATGCAAACAAAAATCTTAGGAAGGGGAAGCTCAAAAACCAAGGACCAAAACTGTCCACCAAGGGCTTAAGGGGCAAGACAAGATGGAAAGAGAGTATGTTTAATTCAAAGTCACTGAACATGACAGCAGTTTACTTCACTCCAAAGAGATAAAGACAGCATATCCTGATAAACGTGAAGATTCAGTGCCTAAGATAAAGAGTTTCAGTGAATTCTCTCAGGCCTCTCCTTGAAAGTTAGAGAATTATTGAGATGAAGAAAAGATGTGATTCCAGTTTATCAGGAGCACATTAGGGGAGTAGTGGATTGTGTAATAAGTTAGATATTCTTTTTATATTTTCTCTTCTCTCAATCTTTAAAAAAAAAAACCCCACAGGTTTTGTTTATGTTTAAAATAAAAATTGAAAGCTTGTCTCTTTAAAACATCTGCTAATTCAAATTCTAGTGTTCAATATTCATTATTGGTTGTTCTCATGGTGCTGACTTCTGGTGGCCGCAGTTCAGTTTCTTTTGTATTGCCTTCTTTCCATCACTTTTGGATGAGTACAAAGAGGCCTTCCTTTCAAGGACCGAGCATTTTCAGGTTTGTGATGATAAAGACAGCAACCAGTGTAAGCTTTCATATGACAGTCCAATTGGCCCTGAAATTTTAGAATGAGTCGACTTCACACTGAGGCGGTCATTTTCAGTGGGAGATGGAAGTTTTTCAGAGAAAATTGATCTTTTCTCAGCTAGAAGCTACTCTTAAACCCTGAGGGTTTGGACCCAAAGAGGAAGAATATTAGCTCTGGAGTCAAGTTGAGGATAGAGACAGTGCCAGTAACCACTAACCCCAGGAGAGCTTCACCAAGGAGAAAGTATGAGAGAGCAAACCCTGGTAAAAAAAAATCTCACGGAAGTTATTATTCATGAAGAAATGTGGGTAGCAGGATTCCACTCCTTTTGATTTTATTTGTACTTTTTAGACATGGATTTTCAATGGACATTTTTGTACTAGTTTAATTAATTATAATAAAGAGAGGGTGGATGTGATGGGGGTCTTTTAGAGGGATAACTGGGAAGGGGATATCATTTGAGATGTAAACGAATGGAATACTTAATAAAAATTAATAATAAAAAATGAAATAAACAAGATTTGCTAAAAAATTACAGACATTATACATTATAACATGACGAATACTCAATTGAAATGTTCAGAGTACAACAACCAACACTTCTGTGCACCTGGAATACACACTCAGGCAGAATATAAGCTGGTACCTTGGTTTAATTTCTGTTGTTGCAATAAAACACCAAAGAAGAAGCATGGGAGGAAAGAGTTTATTCTCCTACAACTCCAGATTATGGTCCATCACAGAGGAGAAATCGAGGCAGAAACTCAAGGTAGCTCAACACATAAAATCTATAGTCACAAGCAGAGATGAACAAACAGGCATGTGGCCTGCTTGCTTGAGGTCCTCTTCTGCCTTAGACAGCTCACCGTCCTCTGACTCGTGAATGGTACTACTCACGTACAACACCACTTAGCAATCAAGACCATTTCTCACGGACTCGACCACGGGTCACTCTGATCCAAACAAAATTTTCAACTGAGATTTTCTTTCCCGGTGATTCTAGGTTATGATAACTTGACATTGAAAGCGAAACACCGCAGCAAGATACTGAATTTCAGAAAATCTCTAAGAGTCAAAATAGAATATGCTTGTAACTAAAGTAGACCCGAACTATGAGTTAATATTACAAATGTAATCAGAAAAAAATCCAAATGTTTGTAAGTCAGTCAATATATTTAAAGTTATTGTTTTTATTTGGTGTATGTGTGTGTGGTGTGTATGTGTGTGGGGGTGTGTGTGTGTGTGTGTGCCATGGTGCACATGAAAAAGCCAGAGGACAACGTTCAGAGTTGCTTTTCTCCTTTCTTGGAATCTAGGAATCAAGCTCAGGTCTCAGGCTTGTGCAGAGAACACTGTTAGCCAATGAACCACCTTTCCAGTCTGGCAATGTACTTTCAATAAGCAAATAAGCACAAGAAGAAATAGTTTGGAGGTGTGGATGGACATCATGGATACATGATGGATGCATATACAGAAATATCACATTGGACTCTATTAATTTGAAAATAGGTGCCAATAATTCTGAATAAAAGCGGAACATGAAGACCTAAAAATTAATATGGAAGAAATTACATTGGGAAACAGTTTGAGTTGGATGATGGCAGTTTTATATTTCTAGAAGAGAAATTTAAGTGAAAAGGTTGAAGGAATGCTTGTTCTTAGGAAAGAGCAGGAGGGAAGTGAGGGAAAAGTGTAGAGATTTAAATAGTCCTGAATAAGTCTCCCCATGTACACATGTGGATACATACCACCCGTTCATGTGTACCCACCAACACACATCCATAAATACAAAGAAATAAATAGGAAGTGGCACCCTAATGCCATGCGTTGTTGTGGAAGGAGTAATAAATCATTGAACAAACAGCCAATCTGTTCTTGTGAAAGTTCAAAATTCAGTAGCCGGGAAGGCTTGCCTAAGCACGGCAGAGGAGATCGGATGCCAGGTTTCCTAGCTTGCTTGTGTCTGCTTGTCCTGAATCCACTCGACACCTCATCTTACCCCTAGCACAAGCAGAGTGTTAGAACCACTTGAAGAGGAGCAGCAATAAGTCTTTCACTGGCGCTAAAGTCACCCTGGAGAAATTCTGCTGAATTTACTGTCGCAGAACACTCCAATATCTCAGAGGCGGCAATAAAAACGCCAAGACAGGGAATCAAAGAATAAACAAATAATCACGAGAGCCACTCTGTTTACACAGTACCATTAAGACCATGGTGTCTGGCTTCAGTGAGACATTCAAATTTATTCTGGAGCATTTCACAGGCACTCCCTATGTCTGGGCAAGGGTCTGCAAAAAGAACCTACCCAAAGCAAGGCAAAGGATGTTGACCAAGTAATTTCTGTTCGTGCATATGCCCAAACACTTGAACAACTGGTGCCCTGGGCACTGACTCCAAACAGTAGCACCTGGATGAGTAAGGCAGCAGGAGGAAGATTCCTTTTCACCCGTAAGGGCTCAGGTAACTGGGGAATTTGGGAAGAAGAAGCTAAGGTAGCCACTGGGGCAGATTTAGGAATGTGAGGCACATGAATGTTTGCCACCTTGAATAGGCGTTATTTCATCACAGTTATGGTTTGGTCAAGCTGGGTTTGTGGGACATAGATTGATCAGTTGTCTTTAGATGGCTTTCTTAGAGGAAAATTCGTCTTTCTCTAACAATTAAAAAGTACTAAATGAAACTGGGTTACATAGGGTCATTTCCATGCAAGCATGTCATGGTTTTGAGCATATGTGCTCACCATTTCGCTTCCTCTCCCGTCTCCGCTCCACTTCTGTTAGTTTCCCTCGACAGTTCACTGTATTCTCATATCATTGGAACGCACATGATTTGTATCTAAAATGATCGTAACTGAATACAATCATGGTAAGTGAATCGAGCCAGTCTCACAAAGACACTCATATTTTCTAAATAGCCCCTCAATTTATATATTTAAATGATCCCTCATTATCTAAAAAAATACCAAATAATTTTTGTGTGTGAGGCAAATAGCTTCATCTAAGTAGGAGTTTTGAAGAACCAGGGCTTCTTGAGCCAGAACAATGCTTTACTGTTCACCAAGCTACGACAATGCTGCAAGCAAACTGTTCTGCCTTTGTGTGCGTGTCTGCATGTGTACGCATGTGCACTTGTGTGTGTGTTTAATCCCAAGCACCACAGTCAGATTGCTTTGCATGAGGGCCTTCAGTGGCTTAGAGGAGTGCGCTTTAAAGACTTACAAACCAGTGAGGAAATAAAATGCAAACCACATGATTTCAGCTTGTGTGCCTGCTCTGTGAACTCCAGAGAGGCGCTCTATCTCAGAGACACGCTAAAGACTCAGAACAGGATGTGGCAACCATCCATTTACCCATGTCTACAGTCCCAACTAGGACCAGGCTGCAGCTGGCAAATGTTTGTGCTCTCCCTTGGCCCCTCCTTCTTCCAGGTTTCCTGCTTCCTATTCTGAACTAAATGGTCTGCACATGAGTCCTAATGCCTTCTGATTTCCACTGTGAACTAAAGGTGTCAGGAGCCTTGGCAGGAAGAAGCCCTGCATAGGGGTTGGGAGAGGTGAGTCTGGGTTATATCCCTCCTACTGCTGCCGTACAAGAGGTTGCCCTAAGCTGATAAGGAATATCAAGGCAGCCTGTTCTACAGAATATTCCCTCCAGGGGTTGTGTGCATTGATCCTGTCCTCTAGCCTGTCAGGCTTAAGCTGGTCCTAGAACTTGAAAGTTGCTCACCATTTGGTAAATTCTATTATTTTGGTATTTTACCCAAATCCTTGAGTTGCCCTGTCTCCTTAGAGCACCCTAACTCTGGGTCACCTCTGCCCTTCAAAGTGGTGGCAACAGGAGCTCCCTCTCCTCTGGACCTCACTTCACTACCATTGAAGGAGAACAGAGACTTGAAGTCTTTTTTTTTTTTTTTTTCCCTGCTGTGTCTTACTTTCATTGCTAGGGTAAGTAGATGGCACTTTTTGGTTTTGAGGAAAGGGTTAATGCTTTTTATTTAAGGCAAAATGAGTTCTGGTTCCAAAAAGGATTCTGTAAGAACATAAATTCATTTTAACTTTTTTTTTTTTTTTTTTTTTTTTTGATTTGTGGATAAGAAGATGGCATCTAATGTGTATGCTCTTGAGTTTAAAAACAAGGTTTGGGGTTTGTATTTTTTTTTCTTTCTTTAAGATTTCCAGAAATGTTAGTCTCTAGAAATTTGTCTGGTTAGCATAGCACATCTTACTCCCATCCCTTGCCTTTCTATGGCCCTGCTCCATCAGTTTTGTTAGTATTCTCTTCTCCCTCCATCCATCAGCTTCTCCTTCCATCTCCCACCTGTGAGACAACTTATCAAGGTCTTATTTTCCAGGACATCCTCAGAGTGCTGGCTGACAAAACCCAATATCTCAGAAGAGTGCTTCATTTTTATGAGAGCCACTGATGGTCTGAAAGTGCCACTGTGATTGGCAGGCTGAGAAAACTGAGTTACTGGTTTGGGCATAGGATGCTGCTTGCCTTCACTTTCCTCTTCCCAGATCTTGTTCCCTGGGAAACTAAGCAGTTTCAGCATAGCCCGGTGCTGGAGGAGAAACGCTCTTGCAGAATCACTCAGGGGGAAGACACACCTGAAGTCTGTGGCTCTTTATTTAAGGGAAACATTGGGTAACAAACTGCACAGACCTGCAGTGTCTCCTGAAAGGATTACCTTCCTGATAGGAGGCTAAGTGCTTCCTGCTTCTCTTACATATTTGGCAACAGAAACTTTCTGCCTCTTAGCTCTTCAAAAGGGCTGGTTACATCCAGCTGCAAACCTCCTGGACTGATGGTTCCACAGACAAACTGTGAAACAAACACGGAAGAAGTTGCTGCCCTCCATCTTTTAAAGACGGTTTTTGAAATCTTTCATTCCTATGTTACGTGCAGTTCTGGTTTACTATTGTTTTTTCCTGCTGAAAATTTTATTATTGGAAAAAAATGCCATGATTAAATTGTCTATACACCCTACAATAAGTTGTTCCATGCTTTCCTTTCCTTACGACTGTGATGTGAACATACCTGAGTCTCCTGCCAGATACCAATACACATATAGCTTTCTTGCAACATCCACCATTATGACTTTTACATAGGGTGTTTTTTCCTCTCTCTCTCTCTCTCTCTCTCTCTCTCTCTCTCTCTCTCTCTCTCTCTCTCTCTCTGTGTGTGTGTGTGTGTGTGTGTGTCTTTGTTGCCCCATATCAAGCCACTTCTTTGGGACTCCTTGATTCCTGCTGAAGAATCTTATATCATTCTGTTCTGAAACCATGACTTTGCTTGACTTTGCCCTGGTAAATTCTCCCAGCATGGGTCTTTTGTCTGCATCTTTCAGCTCTAGCCAGAAAGTTATGGGGAAGAAATACACCCTGCATACCACCAGGGCTCTGGAGACTTGCCTAGTCTGGAAAAGACTTCTTTTCTGGTCCCAGGCCTGACTGAATCATACTCTCAAAGAGTTGGGGGGTAGAACTGATGTTGCCAACCGATGATGTTGCCAACCGATGTCATAACGGCAGCTCATACTCATAGGGTATAATCCAAAGCTTATTTTAAATTTAGTTTGCATAGGGCAGTAATAAAAGTTAATTTTCCAATTCTGAAAGAGACAATGAGTTCTGGAACTGCCATCGTTTTTAAAAAGTCTAACTGTAAGCTTTCTTAGGCTTCCTTCCATACTTCTTGCTCACCTGTAAAAAATTCATTGCATGTGCAAACCGAGAATCCAAATAAAAAAAGGGACTTAACCGCCCCTGCCTCCAAACTTAACATTTGGTGCTATGGTCTTTAAGAATCGGCTGTGGCGGCCTATATATGAGCTGCACATACACACATGTGGAATTAAGATGCAAACTAGCTGGGAAGAAAAAGGAGATGACTAGGAATGGGTTAAGAGAGGACAATGAGGGAGAAAGTGTTCACAATCTGTATTGTATGAGCCTGAAGAAGTCCGAACTCTCTCTATATATAAATATTTCATGTATAACAATGTACGTGTCCTAAACACATACATGTGGCCCCATCTGTATTTATCGGCTTGTGTTTTAATGGACCTTAATCTAGTCTCTACTGTACCTTGCTAACACACTATGGTCTCCCTATTTTCCTTTTGTTTTTAAAGATTTGTTTATTTATTTTTTGAAAGTACACTGTCACTCTCTTCAGACACGCCAGAAGAGGGCACCAGATCTCATTACAGATGGTTGTGAGCCACCATGTGGTTGCTGGGAATTTAACTCAGGACCTCTGGCTGAGCAGTTAGTGCTCTTAACCCCTGAGCCATCTCTCCAGCCTGTCTCCCTATTTTCTGATCATCCAAGCTTTTCTTACAACATCTTCTAGTTACATTCTTAATGTTTCCCCCAAATCAAGGCCTGACTCCAGTGCTTATGAACAAATCTGCCCCTAAGTTCACACAGTTTACTTTCACCATTTGCCCGCTTCTAAACATTCCTTTTTTCCTTTAAAATTGAGAGAACTCATATAACAGTTACCTTTTCAAAACGTAAAATTCAGTATCTCTTCTATTTTATTCATTGGCTTTGCATCCACTGTCAAAACATTTCTATTACAGCCAGAAGAGCTTATTATCCATCCACACTCAATTTTGTCTTCTCTTCAGCCCCTGGCAAACACTAATCTAGCACTTCTCTCTTTGGATTTACCTATTCAGGTCCTATCAGATAGATAACAAATAATTGACTCTTAACATAACATAGAAATGTTGATCCTCATCTGTGTGCTAGACGGCATCCCTACATCCTGTACTTCATTCTTTTCTACAGTTGAATACTATTCTATCATGTTACTTAGCACATTTTATTTCCATATTCTTGATAGATGTTGAGCTGCTTTTACCTATGCATAGTGTTAGAGTAGTGCTACAAACACTTTTATATATCTGTTACCAGTGTAGAGAAAGACATAGACAATAGTGGACTCCCTTGTTCACATGACAACCTTATATTTGAGGTTTTTGAGTGATGTCTAACAGTCGGGCTGTTTTGTGAAGTGGCTACTGCATTTTACATGCCTACTATGAGGGAGAGAGAGAGAGAGAGAGAGAGAGAGAGAGAGAGAGAGAGAGAGAGAGAGAGACGATTCCACCTTCTTTACAGCCTTTCAGACAGCTATTGTTTTCTGCCTGTTATATTATAAACATATATTGATTCTCCTGTTACTTGGCCAAATATCTGAGAAAAAGAAACTTCAGGGAAGAAGATTTATTTTAGTTCAAATCTCAGGAGAGATAGTCCATCATTGTCAGGAGGTATGGAGGGAGAATGACTTCTGCAGTGGTCACAAGAGACTGCTTGTCAACATCATGGAAGATCAGAAAGCAGAGAAAGCACACAGCAGGACTCAGTGGCTCTCTTTCCCCTCTTTTTATTCAGTGCTGCCTCTATTCAGGGAGCAGCTCCCCACCCCCAGCTACTAATTGTTTCCGAAAAAAATTCTTACAGCACACCCAAAGGTGTACCTCACCAATGTCTTTGGCTTTCTTAACCTAATAAAGTTAACAATTGAAGTCAACCATCACAACAAACATCTTTGTAAATATGTGACAACTCACTGTGGTTTGATACCCATTACCTTAATGAGTTATGGTGCTGACACTTTACTTCTGTTTATTGGCCACTTTTGGAGAAATTTCTATTTTGATTCTTTGGGCATTCAGAAATTACTATTTGAAGAGCTGGCCGTGGTAGGCACACCAACAGCAAGGAAATGGTTTTCAGTACTTAACAGGGCAGTTGTACTGATGAAGTCACAGTGATTGTGTCAGCATACATGAGAGCAACAATCCCAACATGGGAAATGGAGTGGGCATGAAATCTCTTACTAGCTGAAGAGATATTGCCTTTGTTGGCTTTGGAGAGATTTCCTTACTGTTGTGGTCACATATAGGTCAACCATTCTGCAGGGATAGGCCCTCCACCCAACACTAGTTGGGTAACACAGACTGGACTCAGTGGAGGGATGCTTGAGAAGGGATGGGAAGATGGAGAGGATAATTGTGGGAGAAGTTAGGGTGGGGGGAGGTGAATCTGTTCAAAATACATTAGAGGAAATTCTCAAAAAATTAAAAATAATAAGAGTTTCTCAGTTGATTATCCAGGACCAAGTGGTTAACTTTAAAATAATATAATAGAATTAATAGTATACAAAATGGGATTATATTTATATATATACATATATATGAATATGAATATTATTATGTATATGTAAAAATAATTAGAGAAAAGGGGGACAGAGTCTATGAACTTGAGAGAGAGATAGAGAGATAGAGATAGAGAGAGAGAGAGAGAGAGAGAGAGAGAGAGAGAGGATAGAGGAATACATTAAATGAGAAGGGTTGGAAGGAGGAGAAAGTGGAAAATGATATAATTATATTTTAATCTTATAAACTACTGTTTCCAAGGCTGACTTTTTGAAACCAAAATTTTGCCATTCAGTTGCATACCAGTCACTTACCAAGTTAGATGTAAACCTTAGAACTGAGTACATTCAGCTCTTACAAATCAGAAACACTAACATTTAAAGTCAACAGGTGACCAGTTTGTCAGATGGTTTCCTGACATGGGGAGTGAAGACAGACATGTAGCCTATGGAGAAAGTAGGTTACAACTAGAGCGCACATTCACAGACTCCCATTAGATACCAAGAAAAACAACTGTTCCCTGTATGTTGTATGAAGAACCCTTTAGGGCAGTGGTTCTCAACCTCTGAGTTTTGTGGGTCTCAACTCCTGTGGGGATTGAATTATCCTTCTACAGGGGTCACCCAAGACCATAGGAAAATGTATATTTACATTGTGATCCATAACAGTAACCAATCACAGTTAGGAAGTAGCAACGGAAATAATTTTATGGTTAAGAGTCACCACAGCGTGAAGAAATGTATGAAAGGGTTGCAGTGTTAGGAAGGCTGAGAACCACTGCTTTAGGGAGAGTATGATTGTGATCACAGTGTTCATTATCACAGTGAGTGAATTGATAAGAGTGTAATGGCACAAATTAATACTCAAGAAGTTTGTTCTGTGATGAATTCAGTATGACTAAACTATGCCACTGAATCATGAAATGAGGGAATAATCTGCTAGAAAATAGTCTTGTCTGTGAATATATCAAAGCCAATTTCTTAAAATGTATCGAGTCTTTTTAGAAGCACCTATCTACTGAAGGTAGCATATTTATGGAAAATCACAAAGCATTCAAATGTGTGTGTGTCTGTCTGTGTGTGTGTGTGTGTGTAGCTAAAAATTAAAGAATAAAGGTTCTGAAGTTTGATCCATTCCCAGAGATTTTGATTGTGTGAGCTTGTACCTCAATATGCTTGAGGTTTTGAAGTAGCAATTTTTTAGTGTGTACAACTTGGTTAAACTTTTTATCACTAATGGGTCACCTACCTCCTAGTAATGAATTCATTATAACTTCTGAGATCGGTCCAGTGACTTTTAAACTTGACCTAAATTAAATTCTTTTGCTTTTTAAAAAAATTCATTCAGGTTGGGTTCTTTATACCCACTGAACCCAGTCCCTCACAGATCACTAATTCTGACAACGCCTCCTCTTACTCTATCTAGGACATCTGCTTTGTTCTCCAAATCTTTCTATTGAGAATAAGAAGCCATCACAGACATAGGGTTTCTTTCCTCCTGAGCTCACAGTATCCAAAGTGTCAACCACATGCTGAGGGATCTATAAGAGAATGTTTTTTGTTACAGTATAGATATTGTTTGAGCATGTCTCTTAAAAGTTCATATGATGGATAGAAACTTGATTCTCACTGATGTAGTGTTGGAAGGAGGTGGATTCTTAAGTGATAGAGGCTAGTGGGGTGTCACTGGGAGTACTTTTCTTGCAAAAGATTAATATAGTTCTTATGGAACTTTGGTCAGATTCTATAAGAACAGAGCATTGTGTTCTTATCCAGATCAGCTTCTTGTTTCACTATGGGATGTTCTCCTTCAACACACACTTCCATCATGGTGCTATGTGCCATGATGTGATTTGGCCGGAAGTTTGTCACCAGATAGCCAATCAATATGACTGCCCAATCTGGATCTAGTTTAAAAGAGACCCCATACAAGATGCTTTGTTATAGCAACAAAAAATCAACCAAGATGTTGACTGAGGAAAGGAAGTGATATGTTAA
Source organism: Arvicanthis niloticus (assembly GCF_011762505.2). Lineage (NCBI taxonomy): Eukaryota > Metazoa > Chordata > Mammalia > Rodentia > Muridae > Arvicanthis > Arvicanthis niloticus. The sequence continues at coordinate 27,413,470 of NC_047676.1, forward strand.
TTCAACCTTTACTTCCAGTCTTGGAATAGCTGTTCATCCTTATATGAAACATCCATGGCTGTTCAAATTTTCCTAGCTTTTCAATATTTACTTTTTACTATATAGCTTCATGTGAGCTATATTCTCTTACTGATTGATAGTTACAGGCCAAGTGATCAAAATAGATTGTATAGTAGATGAAGTAGAGCTTTGTTCAAATTTAGATTCCATACCCATGCCTTGGAACAACAATAAGCAAGTGGATAGATACATTACTTTCTGACCATCATCACAGATGCTTAGGGGACCCAACTTCTGCCTTGGAGTGGGTCACACAATGACCTAACGCAGCACTCTTTCGTGCTTCTCAGGAGTGTGTCATGTGACATTTATGTGTGCGTGTGTTTCTGTACATGTGTTTGAAAGCAATGTTTCTTCCATTTCTTCAAGATGATGATGATTATCATTATTATTATTATTATTATTATCATTTTGAAGAGCAGTTGCCTAGATGTTCATCAGCAGATGAATAGAAAATGTGGTGCATATCTACAGTAGGATTCATTCAGCAATAAAGATAAGCAAAATTACACATTGTATAGGAAAATGCATGGAGGCAGAAAACATTACATTGAGTGGGGTAATGCAGACTCAGAAAAACAAACACCCCATATTCCCATATCCTTTCTCATGCCAATCTTAGCCTTTTACTGTTAAGCGTGTGTTCCTAAGTAGAAGTAAATATGGGTAAAGCCTAGGTAATGTGAAAAGGGTCCATATGACTGAAATAAAGATGTTAAAGAAGGGCCGTGGGGAAGACAATAGAGCAAAGAAGAGGTTAGGTCCATCAGGGCAGGGGAGACATGGAGATGACAGGGGATACATGGGACGGGGATGAATAACCAGGATGAATATGTCCAAAAACCCTATGTGAATTTGTAAGCCATTAACACACACACACACACACACACACACACACACACACACACACACGAGAGAGAGGGAGAGAGGGAGAGAGTTTTTGTACGAAAGTAACGAACAACGCATTTAATTAAGTCACAAAATGGCTAATTCTTAAGATTTTGTAGGAATGAAGAAGAACTGTTCAGCACTTACCTGTCTATGTGGTTGGATATCTAGTAGTAGGCTAGCCTCTGTTGACAAAGTTTGCATTGAAACTCACTCACCAGTCTATTTGACCAGGAGTGATCTCATTAGGAACCAAAACTTGTCAAAGTCACGCCCAATAATTGTAGCATTGTTTTGCACTAATTAGGTATAGAGGTCAGCTACAGTTTTGCCTAATAGAATGGTGAACCACACCTTCCAGCAAAGGAAAACTGAGAGAATGGTTTGGCACCCCTAAATTCAGAAAGACAGAAAGAAGCACTAGGTGTGCTTGCATTCACTTCAAGTTATTTAATGCATAATAATGTTCAGAAACATTTCAAGGGACATGCTGACAATCATAATGTTATACTTCTAAGTCCTTTCCAACCCCTAATATATTTCATAGTATCAGACTTAACCATGCAAGTCTCCTCGTCTCAGAACTCACTTATGGGTTAAGATTAAATCTCTGTAAAGAAGGAAGAAAGAAGAGGCTAAAATAATTTCGATCCTGTAATTCTTTTTTAAAATGATGAATAGGACCAGACCAAAGGTCTTTCTAGCAGAAAAAGATTTAGGAGAGATAGCTGGGGCAGTCATATAAACTCCCTGTGCGTAAAAATTTTCTATGCTGCCCCTTATTTGGTCCACACAAAATTTGTTTCTGGAGGTTTTTCTTGAGGCATCCTTTCAGTAGTCCTAAGGGGTAGTTTAAAGTCTTCAGACTTTTGCTAGATTTGATCACACATGATCTGGGATGATCTGAATCAGGTTTAGCTATCATAATGTTTGGATACTGGATTTTCTGCCAGAAAAAGATATTGATTCAGATAGATTAATTTACGGAGCAGCTTAGTAATGTGATCTAGACAAACCGGGGTTAGGGTTAACCAGTCCTTTCAAGCCAAGTCTTACCATCAACAGAAATGGTCTGTTTCTCTGAGAAGTACATTAGACAATGCTCTGAGCAGCACACATTTCTATTCCAATAGGTTTAGTTGCTAGTGCCATAAGCAATAAATGAAGAAAGGAACACATTAAAAAAAAAAAGGGAAGAAAGAGCAAGGCTATCACAAGGAACAACTTCCAGCTCACATTTGTAGATTCCAGCCCATATTTTCTCTCCACTCAAAAGCTGAAGATTGGAATCATACACCAGATACTTGAACCCATGATGATGGGGATACTCTGTGTTCCATGTGCAGCTTTGGATTTGACCTGACTGAGCAGTGAGGGAATGAAGAAAGGACAGACACAAACGCATGTACTTGGGGTCAGTTATGCTATGCTCCTTTTAATGAAGGGAACCAGTTACTGGAGCAGTCTGGAATCTAAGTGTTTTTGTTATGTACAAGACAGGGGAAGCTGGATAGCTGTCTCCAAAGGAGGTTGAGCTACCTCAGGCAGTAAACCTCTGAGGGGAGGAAGCTGCAATTGCTAGTTTTTGCACATACTAGTGAATTGTTAGTGAACACCGATGTTTGCATGAACTGTCAACAGTTATACTCAGACCAGAAGAAGGATTTGCCAATTATAAGTCTGACCTGTATGGGGAATGTTTTGCCAATTTCCCATGGGTCTGACACATTGCATGCATCTTGACAAGGAGATATCTTTGCAAATAATACACATTGCCTCCTTTTATAATTCCCTCCAGACTTCTTCAGTTATGTGTGGATGATTGGCATGTATTTCCCATGTGCTGAATCCTACCCTAGAGCATGCCCACAAAACATATAATTGTCAGGATTTTTAAATAATGTTGGTCTTATGGATGATCCAGAATGATGACATCAACATAACTGCTCATTCTTGCCATCATTCTGTTTCCAAAGAGACTAATTGGAGTTGTCTGTAGGGTAAGTGTATCGACCTAGGATGTGAATAAGAAGTTTGTTCTGACACACAATTGGTTGTTTAGGGTTGGGACAAAGCTGCCATATTTCTTTATTTCACACAGAAACAAATCAGTGTCCCTCCTAGGAGTGGAAACCATTTTGATTGACAGCAGGGGTCTGCTGCTGTTCTCCCATTGATATAAGTAACTCCATAAAGGAACAGGATGACTCCCAAGAGCCAGAGAATGTGCCTTGAGAAGGACATTGCTGACCTTTCTCCCTTTCCTTTCATTAGCTGTCAGATATGTAGAGTTCAGGGCCCAAGTGGTCCAAGGAACCAAAGGAGGAATAAATGGCTCAGAGATCCCCAACCTCAGTATCAACAAGCAGTACCCAAGGAGAGACACTCGGTCCCCTTTGTATCTTTTTCTCTCCTGTTTCCTATGGTCACATAGATGTGTCTTGTGATGAGACAGAAAGCTTAGAATAGGGCTAATGAAGTTGTCAATCCACTGTCACTACTGCAGTGTGAACATGGGAGTGGCAGCACCTCTGCACAGGGCCTTGATATTTGCTTCTCTTGAGGAAGAAGCCCTAACAGTCACACAGGATGGGAATTCCAGAAATCTTACTCTCTGAGCTTCATGAACCAAAAAATCTACACTGGAGTTGATTTAGGTGTTTTTTTTTTTTTTTTTTTTTTTTTTTTCCATAGGAATAGTGGTCATTCCCTAGACCAACAGGGCTTATCACTTTTGAACTGTGTTCTAACAATAATAAAAATTCATCTGCATTTAAGTTTCCTTTCATTAGCTCACAATGCAAAAGAGACATATTCTCTGTATTTGCAAGCTGGAGCCTTTGAAATTCTCACATTGGCTTAAGAAATAAAAGTTGCACTTCCTTCTTTGAGAATCATCTCCAGCATGTGCTGAGTGCATCAGGAATAGTTGTAGGAATGATAACTGATTAAAACCAAGTGAGAACGGCAGGGGCAAACATTATCATTTCTATCTCCACACAAAAGCGAAGTTGTAAGTAAATTATGTAACAGCGCCACATTCTCAGGATCCAATAAGAGAAGACTTGGGGTTTGAACCCTCTGGCCTTAGCCTCCAGTTCATGTTCTTAACCACATTATGGTTCTGCTTATTGTGACCCATTGGCTTAGCAAAGAGTGTACTTACAACATACTTTCCTAATGTTCTGTTCTTAATGCTGAAGCCACCAAGCAGTTCAGATGCAGCACCAGAGGCTCCCAAGCTGGAACTGACATGAAAGCCTTTTCCTTGAGGACTAGATTTCATGGTATAAGAAGGCACCATGCAAGCTTCCAAAAGAGAGGAGCAGCCAATAGGTCTGTGACACCCATGAACTATAACACACACACACACACACACACACAGAGAGAGAGAGAGAGAGAGAGAGAGAGAGAGAGAGATATTCACACACACACACAGATACACACATTCACCCATATACATATGTGTGTGAATATATATATAAACATATTATGTATAACATATATATGACACATATATAATATACACACATAACATACATATTATATCTATTACACACATATAACATATATGGTTATCACTATAACCAGCATGGCATGGTAATACATAAGGTTCACTAGTAGTGGCACACATACTTTGGTGGTAATAAACAGTTCTCTAACTGGACTTAAGACCACTTGACAAGATGAAAATCATGCCTGGTACTGGAAACCTAGCCAACTACCGAGGGCTAGTGAAGTCATGGAGGAGAACCTACAAGCAACCCTTTGCTAAGCCAGCATAGTTTCTAAATAGAGACCTTAGACTCACAGATAATCCTAGTGCTTTACCCCTGAGCTTGCTCCTCATTGAGGAAACTTCTTTTTGCAACAGGCAGTGAGACCCCCACAGCAAACCACAACCAATCAAAATGTATAGAGGATCCCAGTCCCAATTTACAAAAGAACTCCTGCATCTAAGGTTCAGGGATCATTGTGGAAGAGAGGCAGAAAGATTGCCAGAGCCAGAAGATCAGGGAATTTACTGTGAGAGTATGTTTCCTAGTAATTTCAGAAGTTACACCCTTACAGTCTCACCAACATCACTGGCTAAGCGTGAGCTGAACAAGGACAGCAGTAATACACATGCTCAAGTGGATGGGGTAAAGCCCCTGGTGCCTGATTTTATTTTTAGTTTTATTTTTAATGTGTGGGATGTCTAAAGTAGAACGTCATAGTTCGTCCAACATCAAGACCAAAAGCCCGCTTTGTTTGTTCATTCACTTAGAATCCACAAAAGAGCCTCTTTGCATCTCTCTAACAGGCTCTTTAGTGCCCCATCAACTTCATGGCTGGTACCCCTGTTCTCCATCATGCGCCAAGAAAAGCATCACCTTAGAGAGCAGGCAGCTTAAAGGACCCAGGGTCTCCTCCTTGTAATCATCATTCAGTTCACTGTTCTGAACTTAAATAATTTTCTTTACAATTATTTGCTTACTTATTTATTCACTTGTGTGCATATGTGCATGCACACACATATTTGTATGTGTATGCGTGTGTGTGTGTGTGTGTGTGTGTGTGTGTGAGAGAGAGAGAGAGAGAGAGAGAGAGAGAGAGAGGGAGAGAGAGAGAGAGAGAGAGAGAGAGAGAGAGAGAGAGAGAGAGAGAGAGACTGCATGCATGATGCATGTAGAAGTAAGAGAAGAACTTGAAACAGTTTTCTTGGCCTAGCTCCTAATGTTATTATTTGAAACAAAGAAGACCTTTACTATAGGACTTGCCTTTAAATACTAGTTAGGCATTCAGTTTCTCTGGGAGAAACATCCTAACTCTTCCTCAGAGCTTCTAGGTTTCTCACTGTGTTTCCTTGGAGCCCTACACTGACCACACTTGAAGTTGTTAAATGCACCTTGTTAGAGGTACATCACCAATAAAAGGCTTTAAATAAGCCCTGGTCTTAAGTTTCATGTCCTCTACTCAGGCCTCCTAGCCCACAGCATGCCTCCTATGACCAGACAGCATCCTGATTCCAGGCCCACGTCTCCCTCTAGAGGATATCACCATACTGTCTTTAGTTAATTTCACCAAATCCAAGGAGCTCCAGGACATAGCAAACAGGGTCTTCAGGATTCAGGTGTATTCTCTGCTCCCTCTTGTATTCTTATTGGAAGAAAACCACAGGGAATAAGTGAATTAGTTTGCCTGGCTATAGACAAACAGATATTAGCAGATGACAACTCTTTGCTTTAGGTTCACAGCCCATTACTGGACAGTGTTGCAACTTCAGGATTATGGAATAGTTTGTGTCTGCAAATAGCAAGAAACGTGAGTTTTGAAAAACTTCAACTTCTGAACTAAAGAATTTTCAAAATACTTTTCTTCAATGGAAAGGACAGTCTCCAAGTGACCTGAATTCTGTAGTACTTGTAATAGAAAAATAAGTCAAGAATGTTTCAGTCTAGACAACAAATGGCCATCTGGATATATGGACTGAGTCCTAAGGCACTAGCAACTTGGCCTTTGTATGTTTGTATGCCCTCACTTATAAGACACTGAAGTCCTGATAATTGTCAGATTATCAGCTAATTAAAAGGTTTTGCTCCAGAAGAACATTTGTTTTATGTTAGAAGATAAAACTAAACCAACAACTCGGGTGGACTAGGCTGGTCAGATTTGGCAAGATCCTGGTACCCATCTCATTACATAGTCTCTTGGATATTGTCTCTGCCTGGGAGAATGACCCTACCTGGACCTCACTGCCTTCAGGGCATGATGCTACCTGAGCAAAGGCAGGACTCACAGTGTTGGTTTAATAGATGTCTAAAGTACCTTGACTGTGCTTATTCAATCTTCCTAATAAGGCAAGAACCCTTACCCTGATTCCAAGTGAGTCACAGGGCTCTGCACTTGTGGAAATGGAGTAGCTGTTGAGTTAGTCGGGGCCACACAGACAGTAACTACCCAACAATTAAATCCTAGTTCAGAATGACAGTACTTTGACGTGACTTAGGCCAAAGTCACATTACATCACTGGGAAAAGCTTTGTTTCACATAAACCAAATTTGAAGGAACTCCTACAGAGACTTTAGAGAAGTGAGTTTGGGGTATCCAGAGCTCCTTGGGTAGAAAGCAATCTGTACTTCTCACTGCTAATTTTGCTTTCTAGGCTCCACCTTTGTCTGCACTTCAGAGGCCTCATGCATATTCTGGAATGGGACAAAATTTCCACATCCCCACTATTCTAATATCCAGGGTGTGTACATTTCACTCCTTTGTGTCTATGTCATTAGTAAATCAAGTCTCCTGAAAGCTTACCCTCCATTACAGTTGCTGCATGCAATGGGTGAAACTATCTATAAATTTGCCAGAGGTCATGGCTGGCTACTTCAGTTTCCTCTTAGGTAGTGTGATTTTCTTTTTCCCAAACACCTGTCTGGTTGAGGGTCAAATAGGAGGAACACCCACTTTCCTAGAGAAAGCTTTCGAATGTGTTCTCCAGGATTGGTAGCTTGGAATTCTTCTAATAAAAATACCACCCCCATTGTTTGTGTATACACTGTTCTGACTTGGAACCCAGTGGGAACAAAGTCCTTTTGGACATGTTGTAGGAAACTTGGTAGCCTTACAGTGACATCTTGCTGCGGTGCACTGTGGATTTGTTTGTTAATAATTAACACTGGAGTTCTACCAAGAGAAGGCAGGTGTCTTATATGCTCACTGCTGAAAACTAGCATTGGAAGTATGTCAAGGGACTAGAGCAGTCTGGAAAGCTGCCTGAGACTGGCTCATTGATGCTTTTGGGGAGGGATAGCTGGCTGGGGAATGGTCTGTATTTTCCTGCTTATTTCTACTCAGAATCCCTAAAACAGAACGAGTGTTTCCAACCATGTCACTGCTCTCTGGCACATCAAAGATCTGGTTGGAAAGATACCCTAGATACCACAGGGCTTAAAGCACATATCCCTGTAACAATGGGCTGTCCCGAATGGCAGTAGACGCCATCTGAAGTATACCCATCATTACTGAAGGGCACACAATTAGTGTGAAATTGATCCTGGATTTTGAAGGCTTAGTGTGAGGAAGGGAATAGTAACCCACTGATTTATACTATCACAGATAACTTTGGATGACATTTGAATGAACAAAACAGTTAAGAGCTGGGAAGACGGCTTCATCTGTTATGCGCCTGCTGCACAACGTAAGAGGACTTGAGTTCTGCATCTGCAGCATCCATCTATAAACCCAGATTAGAGCCACATGTCTTTGATCCCTTCTGTAGTATTTGTAATAGAAAAATAAGACAAGAATGTTGCCAGGGATTTGATTAGGTAGTCTTGGCAAATTGGTCCAGGTTCAGTGAGAGACCTTGTTTCAAAACAAATAAACAAACAAACAAAACAACAACAAAAAACCTGGGGGACCAATAATTTAAATTATCCTCAAAGCAAGCTACAATATGCTGCTGACACCAAGCCATCTAACTGGAACATAAAAGCCAAATTCACCCTGGAAGGTATGACTTAGTCACTCAGAGGAGGCGTTAATATATGGCTAAGTCCCCAGTTTACCCAGAGGAAGCAACTTTTCTTTTAGATTTTGAGAGGTTTTGATGCTGATCAGGGATCTTTTACTTTGATGCACCTGGCTCTCTAAGCCAAAGACAGGGAGGGCAGGAGGAGGATGTTGAGCCAGGAGAAGCCGATCACTGCGGAACATCCAGTTAGCTCCCACCCAACCTGTGCTACCATGTTTCTGCATTCCATTCCACATCAGATCATTTAAATTCCTGGTATCAGATCCTAAAACAATTCTTACATAATAATATCTTTCATCCATTGTATAGGAGTTTCCCTTGGGAAACTGAGCACTGCTTGGAATAAGTATTCTTGTCTGTCTATCTGTACCCTCTGATGAACCTGCCCACTCATAACAATCAGATTCTTGCTTCTACTCAGCTTGAAGCCAGTTAGAAAAAGAGAAACTATGGAGGGAGGCATGCAACCAGGACCGCAGGAGGGTAAATGAAGGTAGCAGGAAATGTGTCTGACATGTAAGGTTCTGACTTTTTACTCAGCAGCTGGAAGTCATTGGCAAAACTGGCTTGCACAAGTCTGAAACAGGAATAACACTATGTACTTCAGAGGCTTCTCAGGAGGAACAAATGTAGCTTCTGACACCAAGGGCCCTTGTGTAATTGGTTCTCGGTGAGAATGAAGATATTCAAGTTGTAGGCACCTTGCCTTTAATAGATTAATTTCATGACAATCACTAAATCTCTCAATCCAGCCTTAGTTTCTACAGCCATAAAACTGGTCTAGGTTTCTAAGAACCATTTCACTCAGAAGGACCCATGATTTCTGGCACTCCAAGCCTCTCAGAAAATGAAGAAAGACATTGAGTCCAGAAAAGTTTAGCTACTTTTCCAAGGTCACACTGCTTTAGAACAGCAGATTCGGGGCATTCTTGCCCTTCAGAGCAGTATTTTCCAGCTCAAATCAGAAGTCTCCCTGAGCATCAGTGAAAGTAGATAGAGGAATTCCAGAGGAAGAGAGCTCCATACCTTGAGAGGCCTTAGAGGTCAGGGAGTCCAGACTTCTGAAAAGAACAGTCAGTGCCTAGGGAAGTCCATCAGAATCCCTCTCTGAATGATTACTCTTGTAGGTTTCCAAAGAATTCAGCTCAGCTTGACTTTGCCCCCTTGAGTCAGCTTCCGTCTTTGTCAGGCAAGTGTTCTTATTCTCTTGGCACTGTAGTCCCCTGGAACAGCCGCACACAGCTGCCAGGGGCTATGCCACAAAATTGTCCAGGTGCAGCTCTTGCTATCTTCAGCAGCTTTGCCCTCTGATATTCCTTATTCCTAGAACTCATTTTGGCCCACCAGATTTGTTTAACCATCTGCACAAAAAATCAACATACCTTATTTATTTTTACAAAGGCTGATTCTGATGTGATCTGGGGTGAGTAAACACTTTGATTCACGTCAGCTATTCCCGTAGGCAGCATGTGTTCATCTTATCCAGGACACATTGAAGTGACATTCTTCGATTCAGTATGGTGGTCCTATCCAGGCCCATATGAACAAGGCTCAAATGATGAATGATTGGTTCTCTGGATGCCTCAGGAGGACATAAGGAGGAGCGTATTCATTTCATACACTCTGACCCAGTGCACCCAAACTACAAGCATTCAGTGACAACTGAAAAATCAGTTGTATTTCAACATACTTTCTTATTCAGGCACCCACATTCATAAAAGAAACTTTACTAAAGCTCAAAACACACATTGAACCTCACACAATAATAGTGGGAGATTTCAACACCCCTTTCTCACTAATGGACAGAAACTAAACAGAGACACAGTAAAACTAATATAGGTTATGAACCAAATGGATTTAATAGATATATACAGAACATTTCACCCTACAACAAAAGAATATATCATCTTCTCAGCACCTCATGGTATCATCTCCAAAACTGACCATATAATCAGTCACAAAACAAGCCTCAAGTTATACAAGAAGATTGAAACACTATATTCAACAAAACTGAAAAATCTAGATGAAATGGATGATTTTCTAGACAGATACCATGTACCGAAGTTAAATCAAGAGCAGGTAAATTACCTAAACAGGCCCAGAGCCCCTGAAGAAATAGAAGTCATTAAAAACCTCCCAACCAAAGAGAGGGGAGACAGGGAGGCAGAGGTTCAAGTATCTCCACCAGTCAAAGATAGATGTTATATCTAGGTTGGTCAGTGGGTTACACCTCTGATCGAACAATTCCAAACTTATAAAGCCTATGATTAACATTATTTTTAAAAAATGTATAAATGCAAAAAGGAAAAAGGGGGCATGGGATAGGGGTTTACTAAGGGGGGTGGGGGGGGAATGGGGAAAGGGGATGCCATCTGAAGTGTAAATAAAATATCTAATAAAAAAAAGAAGAAAAAAAAAAAAAAAAGCCCAGAGACAGATAAATGGCTTTAGTGCAGAATTCTACCCGACCTTCAAAAAGAGCTAATACCAACACTCCTCAAATTATTCCATAAACTAGAACCCGAAGGAACAATACCTAATTCATTCTATGAAGCCACAATTACTCTGATACCTACACCATGCAGGGAGCCAACAAAAAAGGGAACTTCAGACCAACTTCTTTTATGAATATCAATGTAAAATACTCAATAAAAGTCTCACAAACTGAATCCAAGAACATATCAAAACCATCATTCACCACAATCAAGTAAGCTTCCTCCCAGGGATGCAAGGTTGGTTCAATATATGAAAATCCATTAACATAATCCACTATATAAACAAACTCAAAGAAAAAAATCACATGATCATCTCATTAGATGCCGAAAAACCATTTGACAAAATAATCACCCCTTTGTGTTAAAAGTATTGGAGAAATCAGGAATTCAAGGCCCATACTAAACATAATAAAAGCAATATACAGCAAACCAACAGCCAATATCAAATAAATAGAGAGATAGTTGAAACAATCTCACTAAAATCGGGGACAAGTCAAGGATGTCTACTCTACCCATATCTATTCAATATAGTACTTGAAGTTCTAGCTAGAGCAATATGCAAACAAAAGGAGATCAAGGAGATACAAATTTGCAAAGAAGAAGTCAAGGCATCACTATTTGTAGATGATATGGTAGTATACGTAAACAACCCCAAAAATTCTACCAGAGAACTTCTACAGATGATAAACAACCTCAGCAAAGTGGCTAGATATAAAATTAACTCAAAGAAATCAATAGCCTTCCTTTGTACAAATGATAAATGGGCTGAGAAGGAAATTAGGGAAACAAAACTCTTCACAATAGTCACAAATAATATAAAATATCTTGGGGGTAACTCTAACCCAACAAGTGAAAGATCTGTATGACAAGAACTTCAAGTCTCTCAAGAAAAATCAAAGACCTCAGAAAATGGAGAGAACTTCAAGGTTTTTTTCTGCTGTGTTTTTTTTTATTTTTATTTATTTATTTTATTTTTACTTTATTTATTTATTTTAGGTATATGAGTATACCATTGCTGTCCTCAGACACACCCTTTACAGATGGTTGTGAGCCACCATGTGGTTGCTGGGAATTGAGGTCAGGACCTCTGGAAGAGCAGTCAGTGCTCTTAACCTCTCAGCCATCTCTCCAGCCCAAGGTTTTTTTTTAAATAGAAGATAATTTATTTAATTTCGAAATCATATTAGGTGGTATTTGGACTGAATTGTATCTGTCAATGTACAACAAATTCTTATGTTGAAATCTGAACACTTGACATCTCAGAATTGGATCTTATTTGGAAATAAGGTCATTGCAGATGGAAGCAGCTGAGAGAAGCCCATTATGATGGGCTTTGCTTCAATCTAACTTATTAAAAGGGGATAGCTAGGTCTAGACATATGGGCTCTTACTGACAAAGATGCACCTCCCCCCCACAGAGATATCAAGAGAGAGATACAGAGCCAGAGTTAGACAGAAACAGAGAGATAGAGACAGAGAGACTGGGAGAGAGACAGAGACAGACAGACAGACACACACAGAGACAGAGAGAGACAGAGAGCAAGAGAGAGAGAGAGAGAGAGAGAGCCAGAGATAGAATCAGAGTGATAGAGACAGAGAGACAGGGAGAGAGAGACAGAGACAAAACACAGAGAGACAGAGACAGAGAGATACAGAGACGGAGATAGACAGAAACAGAGATAGAGACAGAAGAGACAGAGAGAAAGAGAGAGGCAGAGAGACAGAGACAACAGAAAGAGAGACAGAATGACAGACAGACAGACACACACACACAGAGGCAGAGAGAGACACAGAGCGAGAAAGAGTGGGAGGGAAAGAGGGAGGGAGGGAGGAAGGGAGAGAGAGAGAGAGAGAGAGAGAGAGAGAGAGAGAGAGAGAGAATGAATCATGTCAGCATGAAAAGGGAGGGCAAGGGTTATCTTTCTATAGGTCAAGGAATGCAACGGGTTCTTACTAGGAGTGAAGAGAAAGACGTGGAACAGATTCTTCCTCACAGACCTCAGAAGAGAAGGTAGCCAAGCTTGCTACCTTGATAACTTGGATTTCTGTTTCGTGGCCTCCCAACTGCAGCTTCTTGCTGTCACTTGAGATCCCTCTGTTTGCTAGGCTTGGCTATGGCAGCCCCAGCAAACTATTAGAGATCATGTTTTTGTTTTGTTTTCTGTTTTCAAGACAGGGTTTCTCTGTGTAGTCCTGGCTGTCCTGGAACTCACTCTGAAGACCAGGCTGGCCTTGAACTCAGAAATCCACCTGCCTCTGCCTCCCAAGTGCTGGGATTAAAGGCATGCGACACCACTGCCTGGCAAGATCATGATATTTTTAAACTAAGTCTCAGCGGAGTGCTGCCCCTCATGCCTCACACTAACGAGTGTCAAGCCATTTTCTCTAACATACTGCTTCTTTAAAGACAGCATTTAAAGCTAATTCTACTTTGGCTTGAACAATCTTGGGTTTGAAATGAAACCTAACTGACGACACTGCAGTGCGAGGTAAACACACAAAAAAAGAGTTTCTCTGGTAGTTATTCTCTTCCTCTGTGCTAGAACAAACATCAAGGCAATTGCGTGTCTACTCATAATCAAAGAGAAAACTTCTCTTCACAGAGGCAGTGAAGAAATGCCAGGTAGCTGTATCCCTCAGCCTAGTGACTGGCAAATGCTGAAGGAGGCTGACCCTTATCAGTAAGGACTATTTACATGATAGTGCTGTTGATGTAAAATAAAGCCACGATAGTCACTGATACCACCGAAGTGATGTGAGTAATGAATGAACTCTTTCAAGGAAGTCTTTCTCACCCGCCATCAGGAGTCCTGAGGTGACAGGTGTAGACAGAAACTTCCTAGGAACACTGTTTCCCAGCCAGTTCATTTCAACAGCCTCCCATGTGTTTTCCACGTCTTCTGTCTTGTCTCTTTTAAACTATTCTTCACAGTCCATCTAGACCTTTCCTTCTGCAAATGCTAATCTCCTTCCATGCCTCTTCTATCTGCAATGCTTTGATGGTTTTTCTTAGTCTCAACCTTCTTACATGACTTAAGTCCATCCAGAGGGCTGGCACTGCCTCTGCTCCAAGTCTCACTTCTCCCTGCGACGAATATCACAATTTCCTTTGTTTGACCTGCAGTCTTCCAGCTACCACTGTGTTTCCTCTGTGTCTCTGTTCTATGCTCTCTGGGGCTTCTCTTTCCATGATAACATTCCCCACAGACATCTTCCACTCAGCTTTGTCTTTCCTCTTGGCACTGAGGAGCTCTACCATCTATTACAACGTGGTCCCAGGACCTCTTGAGCAGACCTCATTACAAGTTTCTGTGATGTGGTCCCAGGTCACCATACTTTTTGCCACCATGATAGACCCATGAGGCAATCTCACCTACCAGTTCTTTGGGGGAACAAAGGCATCTACCTTTGTATTTCCAAGTCTTTTAATGTCCCTAAAACTGAAGGGCTTCTGTGGAAGAGATTGTGTCCATCTCATGACATTCTTTGCCTTGTGCTCTGCTTTTTACACCCTTTCCATAACCCATGGGGGACCCTGAGCCTTACACTGGTGTTTTTCATTCATTATAGAGATACATAAATGTGTCCTGTTTCTGTAGCTGAACAATATCAGGCAGGCTGGAGAAAAGGGCATGAAATAAGGTCAGAAGAATGAGGTCTAGGAAAGGTTCTGAAAAGTCACAGAGAAAATGTGAATGGGAAGACTACGGAGAAGGTTTTTCTGGAGAATAAGTCACATTCCCAGGACACAGTATCTTGTTTTCTCTTCCTCTCCCCAACTACCAAATGTTGGACTTGGCCCTAGATTTTTCATGACCAATCTCTTCTAGACATAACGGAGAATGTGAATGAGCAAGGAAGTAAGACGGGCGTTCTGTTTGGTTAGTTCCTTGAAAACAAAGTCTTGTGATATAGATGTACATTTCTCACAGAAAAACTTGGAGTAAATTATCTAGCACCATACACACAGAAAAAAAGGACATGAAAGTGGGACACTAGTAGAGAAAAATTCCAGCAGAAGAAGAGAGAGACAACAGGGGGAATTAATTGGTGTATGAAACCATCAAAATATTTTTAAATATTGGAGGGTGGGTCTAGACTTCCCCCAGTTTCTGGAAATGAGGCCGGCGCTTTGTACAAGCAAGACAAGTTCCTTGGCACTGAGCTGCAGCTTTAGCCTAGGGACTACTTGCTCCTGTCTTAGGGACTCTATGTGCAGGAGATGCTCTAGAGACCAGCCAATTGAACAGAAGTGGCTAGAAGCTGATACGTTAGAAGAGGCAGCTGCTCCCCAAGCTGATGCTGTGTTGGAATCAGAGTGTGATTCTCCTCTGCTCATTTCTCATTACACGAAAGTTGCTTGAGCTGTTTCTATTGCCCTGTGGTTTGAAGATCTCTAGGTCAGCAGGTGTGCACACAGAACCAGTCTAGACTGTCTTTCACATAGCTATCTCTCCCTCCTCCAAGTATTCCCATCCAGGAGCTTTGAGTGGGATCGAGAGCTACACCTTGCTTATTCCTATGCCTCCAAATCCATCATCCATTATTAACTACAGTGACAGTGAAACCCTCTTGTTATGCAAACATAAATAGAGACAAGGAATATGTTGTAAGTCTATGGATGAGTTCCACTCTACAGAATAGCCTTTGGGCAAAGCAGTTTCCAGATTTATTATCCTGTGTAGAAAATTCTCAGGTGTTCTCTAGCCTGTGCTGAGTGTGTAAGTCAACTGAGCAGAGGACTTGAACAGCTGCAAAGGACAAGATCCTACCTTCATGCCTGGTCAATTCCCCATTTTCATCACACAGTTAGAAAGGAATCTGAGTATCAAGGAATACCAATGCTGTGCTCTGGCAGAGAACCTGATTTTGAACCAATGCACTGACAGGTCTAGGTGATCTTTTTAGCATGGCAGCACCATTGAATTAGCAAATTGACTTTGGATTCTGCAAGTCCCAGCTGGCCCATCAGTTTCTCCGGACTGCTACACAGCCATACTGTAAGCTGTATCCCTTCAGACTGGGCTCCTGCATCATTGCATGTGGGCTACTGATGTTGTTGCCTGGATGTTCTCTGCTTTAGAATGTGGTGAAGGCATAGCTGGCTCATCTTCCTCTCATAGCCTTTGTTGTTGTTGTTGCATAGAAATCGTTTGGGTTATTTCTGTAATTAGGTTGAAACCTGAGTTCTTTGCTTGTCCTCATGAATTTCATAAGCCAAGGTCAAACAAAGGTTATCAAGGGAATATTGTCTTATCCTATGACATGCAAAGGCTCATCAAACCAAGCTGCTATGTCTTGCCTAAGATGGCTTGCATAGGGCTTCTGAGCCAATAAGCTGGTGCCTTGGGGAAGCTTCTTTTTAGAAAAAGTCTTGGAGTTTAGATGGTTCGAAAAATATTATGGGGTGCCTACCATGTGTTGGGCTTTCAGGTTGAAGGTAATGTGTCTCCTACTCCATATGCTTAAACAAAATCTGGCAACACTCTATGACATTTGGCCTCTAGAACCAGAACTCTTCTTTATCCCAGATCAGACATCTGTGCTGGGTAGTTTTTCTAGGTAGTTTTTCTACTTCTTTAAAATCTCTGTTCTTGCTTTCATTGTGTCTCACTATTGCCACTTTCTAACTCACTCCTTTAGTTGTTTCTGCTTTCTACCATGCTAAAACATTTGCTTAAATGGATACATTTGCTATAGACTAGCCACACAATCACAAGTTACTCAGTGATAAAAAGGAATAGGCTATTGAGCCACGGAAAGATGGAGTGAAAACTCAAAAGCATATTACTAACTCACTCCAACCCGCAAAGACCACATTTTGCTTAATTCCAACCATGTGACACTTTAGAACAGCTAAAGCCATGGAGTCAGGAAAAATGGTCAGTGGTTTTTAGGAGTTTGGCAGGGTAGTAGGGAAAGAAGACTAGGTAGGACTTTTAGGGTCATGGAACAATTTTGTACAAGTCAGTGATCTGACATTATGTATTTGTTAAAACTCATAAAACATCTGAGACAAATACTCAACCCTAATGTAAATGAAGTAACAGCTTAAGTAGATAGGGGTATGTTAATGTCGGTTCATCGTCATAAACGTGTCACAAGAATGCCACGTGTAACAGCAGAAGAAAGTCAATGAGAGAGGAGTGAGTATTTGGAAGCTTTCTAAAGAAGACAAAGTTATTTTAAAAGAGACTATTGCAAAAAAAGACAAACCCCCCCAAAAAAACAAAACAAAAAACCAAAGTCTGTCAGAGAGAGAGAGAGAGAGAGAGAGAGAGAGAGAGAGAGAAAGAGAGAGAGAGAGAAATAAACATAACTCACCCAGACCTTCCTTTGGCGCAGTTTGTAGTAATTCTTTCAAATTTACCATTCAACCTCTCTTTGCCTTTGAGTAGGATCTGGAGATGTTCCCAAGTCTACACTAATTCATCTTTATCCTCCCCAAGGACTAGCCTATCATGTGACCACTGCTGTTACACTGATCTTTGCTCCTGTAACTGACACACATTTTTCTCTCTGAAACTCTGAGTCTTGAAGGAGTCAGATGCATCTTGGCTTGGTTTTGTAAGTTAACAAGCAGTTCCAGTGCTCATCTCTTGTTGAAACACAGGTCAATCCACAGAACCCCCTTTCTGCCACTGATACTATAACCACACCTTGCCCCTGTTCATTTTTAGTCCACACATTGGAAAGGTGAGAAGAAAGAATCAGAATGGATAGAGAAACAGAAACGAACAGGTATTCCTTACCTGTGTTTGTTCAGACACGTCCCCTGCATGTCAGACTGCAGCCTGCTACATAGTGGTTATGAGGCTTACAGGCAACTGACACTCTTCTCTACCCCACCTGTCTACCCCAAGAAAGATTTCTGAAGCTCTGATTTCTCATTCTTTACAACCCAGTGAAAAGTACAGCCCATTGTTAATGATTGACTTACGTGCTAAGGTATGGAGAATTGTTATCAGCACTCACTTATGGGAATAGGAAACACAAGACAATCCCTTAATGAAAATCACAAGAAAACGTTTTGATTCAGTTTCCTGCGCTTCAGATTGTTGCTCAGGGAAAACTTGCTCACATGTATCTAATCAGACAAGACTAGTTTTTATCAAGCTTTAAGCAAAACAGCTAAAGTGAATCTTGAGGGAAAGCATTAATTTTCAGGATCTTTGGGAGAAAATCCGTGCCAATTATAAATCTTTATACATCTACATTATAGCAAGAATCCAAAAACTTTAACCCTGTCTCAAAATTTTAAAAAAGAAAAAATCAATCAATGAATGAACAGATGAATTAAAAAGACGGTTCTCAAAAGAAGTAAAATAGCCAATAAATACATACAAAATTGTTCAACATCCTTAGCCATAGGAAAATGTAAATCAAAGCTACATTGAGGCTGTGGAGATGGCTTAGCAGTTATGATCATAATACTCTTGCAGAAGACTCAGGTATAGTTTTCAGCTCCCACATAGTGGTTCACAACTATCACTAACTCCAGTTTCAAGAGATCTGGCACTCTCTTCTGACCTCTGCAAGTACCAGGCACATATGTGGCACACACCTGTACACATACATACAATAAAGGCACACATTCATACATGTAAAAATAAAGAAATCTAAAGAAAAACAACTTCAGAAAGGTGCAATGAAGTCGGGTTCGTTGGCATACAAACAAACCTGGAGCATCAAGGAGAGTTTGAGGTTAGCCTGGTCTGCAGTCTATATATTGCACACTAAGCCATTCCGGGCTACAGAAAACCCTATCTCAAAACAACAAGGCAACCAGCAAACAAAACTGAGATTCCATCCCACTGCATACACAATGGCTGAAAACAAACTCAAAACGGCAATAAATTCTGGAGCAGATGTGTGGGGGAAGAGACGTTCATATTCTACTGTAGGAAATGTAAACCAGAGTAGCCATATAGAAATCAGTATGGAGGTTCATCAGCAAAAAAAAAAAAAAAACAATGAGCATATGACTATATGGTACCATTCCTAGGTGTATACCTGAAGAAATCAGAGGCAGCACATCCTGTTCATGTAGCAGTATTTACAGTAGTAAAGATATGGAACCAGCATGGGTGTCTATCAGTAGATGACTGGATAAAGCAAATGTGCCACACAGACATAGCAGAGTTGTATTCAAATGTAAAAAATAAAATCAATCAATCTATCTATCTATCTATCTATCTATCTATCTATCTATCTATCTATCTATCTACCCACCTACCCACCCACCCACCCATCTATCTATCTATCTATCTATCTATCTATCTATCTATCTATCTATCTATCTAAGAATGTCATTCTGAAACAGGTTGTATGCTAGATGGAACTAGAGAGGCAAATAAATCAAAGAAGTCAGATTTAGAAAAAAGAAATACTACATCTTTTCTCTTATATGCAGAATCAAGGGGGAAAAATCTGAATGAGGCTGGTGAGATGGATCAGTGGTTAGAGTCTCCTTGGTACAGGCCTGATGACCTGGGTTTGAACTCTGGGTCCCACAAGGTGGCAGGAGAGAACTAACACTGGAGAATAGTCAGCTGACTTTTATGTGCACAATGTGGGACATGCATGCCCTCCCCTTCCCCAATAAAAAGAACCATTTGATATGAAAGTAAAAGGGGTCTGTGTGAGTGTGTGTGTGTGTGTGAACATATATATGACATGGAAACAGAAGAGGAATTGTTTGTGGAAAGGAGGATTAGAAAGGGGGACAAAAGAGACTAATAGGGTAAAATTAAGAAAAGTAAAATTATCTATCTATCTATCGATCTATCTATCATCTATCTATCTGAGAATGTCATTCTGAAACAGTTTGTATGACAACTGAAAAATAACAAAACAAAAAAGTTTCTTGTAAGCATAGTCCACTAGGTCCTATGAATCATAGACTCTTATAAATAAAAAGCAAGAGAGCATGTCATTCCAGGGCCATACTCAACAGGCCTACCAGGAACCTGGACTCCATAGAAACACAAGCTCAGTCCTTTCAGGCCTGAAGACTCACTAGGTTTTCTGGGTAGCCAAATGACAGTGGATATGGAAAAATCAGGAGAGGAGGTCAAAGGGAAACAGACCATGAAAAGGAAATTTAAAAACAGACCTGTTTCGCTGTGATTTCTTATGAATGTGCTGCCTGCCCGGACTCACACAGAGGAAGGGGATTCCATAGGACAGTCACATTCTGAGGTATTTCAGGCCAGTTTGGACTCTAGAAGGAAGTCTCCATAGCATAGCTTCCCCAGCAGAAGCAATTCCATGTAC
Organism: Arvicanthis niloticus; assembly: GCF_011762505.2. Lineage (NCBI taxonomy): Eukaryota > Metazoa > Chordata > Mammalia > Rodentia > Muridae > Arvicanthis > Arvicanthis niloticus. The sequence goes on from NC_047676.1 coordinate 27,433,702, forward strand.
ACTCAGCTTCTCACATAGCATCTCTTCCTCACAGGAAAGCAAGCCAGCAAGGAAAATAGTCCCATCCCCCAGGGGGCTTAGCGGCCTGGGGGACATCATCTTTCCTGAGGAGACAGCCTTCAAAGATGGAGGCTCTCTCACTCTAGGCTCACTAGGCCCCAGGCTTGACACAGGTGTGGCACTTACCTTTGTCTCTCCAGCACCAGGTGTAAAGGTTAGCTGTGGAAGGAGCACACAGAGAGGGGATGACTGAACATCCCTCAAGTTTCCCTCAAGCTGTTTGTGACAAACTCTTTCCTCAGAGGTCACTAGCCCCTCCTTTTCTTCTAGTCACCTTGAGGATGATCATGACTGAGTCAGGCAAAGCATAGAGATGGCAGTGTGAAGGACTTCACTTCTGTCTCTTCTCCCATGAGAGGATGCCAAGGCATGCTAAATCTTCACAGTACTGGGAGAACGGGTCCAAGTTTTCTGAGAGACAGGCAGGTTTGGATGATATACTTAACACATCCTCTGGTTTCTTGAGAGAAACACAAGAACTCAACTAAGTTTTGCTAACGAGAGTAGAAATGCCCAACACTGTCCATGGCTCTGGTCACCAGAATGTGTTACTTTCATTAGTGTTTGAGAGAAAGCCTGTTCTTCCCTTTGTGGTATCTCCCATTGTTGCCCTAATGGGAAGACATTACAAAATTGCATTGAAATGTGAAACTGGTTTGACCATGGCCTGGTTTGCCTGATGATAGAGGAATCACACATGGGAGAAAGCAGTTGTTTCTATCAAAGGATGAGAAGGCAAGCAAATATAGAACTGGGACCCCTGGGTTTTCTCCCAGGACACAGTCTGAGGGCTTTTTGTGTCCTTGAGAGGCAGACAGAGAAGAAATAATTTTCTGGGCCCCTTTTTATGAGGATGCTCGTGTCACTCACAGAGCATCATTTAGTATCGGTTTAATCAGTCACCTAAGGCCGACAGCATATCATGCCTAGGGTTTTAACATGAATTAGGGGGACATATGTCCGTTTAAAGGATACAGAGGTGTAAGTCTTAGAAATCACTTCCCTCTGACCTTTACACCTTGGCTTATTTTATTTTAACTTAATGTGAATCACTTGTCTAAGAATGGATGCCATGATAAACAGTCAAAAGTCTCAGGTAGGTGAGAGGTAAGGCTGGCCCTGCCCATTTACCTGAGATACATGATACATATGCTTGTTAGAAGTGTATAAAACTATAATCTTTGGTTTTTGATTTGTTTTTATTTTTTAATTTTTCTATCTCTAAATGTTAACAATAGGGTCAACTTCTCTCTGTAGGGTTACTTTCCAGATTTGCCCATGAGCTTTAATCTGGCCATGAGCCCTTAATTAGGGATCCGGTGACGAACTGACTCAGCTGAATCTTCCTCCTCCCTTCCTCAATCCTTCAGTCCAGTCTGCTCCCATCTGCTCAGATTGTGAGAGAAGGACCTAAGGGTCTAATCTTGGAGGGAGCTGAAGATAAGCCAGCCAACTGACAGGTGGTGTTATCTTCATGGAAACACTCTCCCTGGCCCGGGGCTGCAGCTTCTTCCCTAAGGAAAGCTTCCCACTAGTCACCCTTCAGAGCATGTGACTTAGTAAGTCTGTGGACTGGCACACAGTGACATTAGGGAGAGGGTCAGGGTTTCCTCCCCACTTGGGTTTGAAACCTGGGATCTGCAGCAATCCTTGATGGCGTTCCAGGGACACAAAATGACTTGAGCACCCAAGCCTGGCAAGCTTAAGGGCCAACAAATCATAATAGTTGCTTAGAGGGAAAGACTGCTTCTACTACTTGCCCATACTGCAGAAGCTGATGGGACCAGTTCTCTACTTAGCCAACTTTTTACCCCCTTCACAATGCCCTGCAGCCTCTCTTTTGATGCATGGGTAATAGAACAGTAGTCTTGGTCTCTCTTAGCAAGTTGATGCAGCCAGTTCTTTTGAAGAGCCTCTGGGCCCCTTGAACAAAGGGCTGAATAGAAAGAGATTAAGAAGCCTCCCTCCTGCCTCTTGAAGATTCCCTTTTTCTGACTCTAACATGGCTGACCTTGGGCCTTTTTAGAATATCATTTAGTAAAGTCATCTCGTGCTTGCCAAAGTAAACAACTCAAGGGTGCCCTTGACTCCATGGAGCTTTGCCTCTGTTCCAAGTTCCTCTGTGTAGCTGATAGCCATGATGGTTTTCCCTGCATGGGCAAGAGATGAGCATCTGTAGAAGGCTTAGAAGACTCTTCTTCTAGAATATTCTGTCTTTCCTTAGATGTAGGACCTTAAATTTATGGCCCCATTCACGTCATGGTTGCTCTTTAGTAAACAGGCCACTTAATATATTTATTGTTATGTGTGGTTAAGGAGGAGGCACCAGACCTCTAAACAGAAAATATTTTGTTTGATGAACAGAATATCGTTTTAGTTTCCTGTTTTGTTTCCATTAAATCCCATTCTACTTGGTCTTCGCTCCCGTTTCCTCCCTTCTTGTCCTTGTGCTTTTGGTACCACCGTGAGAGCTAGAAGCCTCTCTGGTTTGTAACATAAACTTGGCCTTTTGAGATACATGTTCTGCACTAACAGTATTTCAGGTACCTGTCCTGAGGATGTTCTAGGCAAGCATTATGAGGTCGGGTGACCTGCTGATGACAAGAAGCTCACCACAAGCAGCTCATTTGTCTCCATGGACCAGTCCCTTCTCCTGTCAACACACGGGTAACAGTTAAGTTCAGAGGAGCTACACAGTTGTCTTCAGTCCCTGCCACTGTTTCCCTTGCCTCTCCAGGAAAGGCCACAGGGAAAGCTGGGAAGGAAGTTCTTACTCCGAGAAAGGGAAAAGTAATGCAAAAATCCGTAGAAATGGGACTCTAGGCTGCCCATCCACCACTGTAAAAGGTTACCTAGGTGAGGTGGATCCAAACCCCAAGGCAATGGCCTTCCTTGAGCACAAGAAAGTAGGGAGGAAAGACAACAGCAGCTGCCAGGAGGTGCAGTCTATGCTGACTGTCCCTTGCCTCAGCCAGGCAGTGTAAAATTGTGGGACATTTTCTGTTTCAGATAAGTCCGTGAAAGTGGCTGTGAGATTGCAAAAAAGATGAAACATTTGGTTGAGAGTCAGCTACTGGTTCTTGAGAGGGTCAGTTGTGATCTACTTTGTGGCACTATTATGTGGAATAGCAATGACCCCCACTGTCTCCTGTGAGTATGACAGGAGCATTTTCAAGGTACCACTTGATAGCCATAAATTAACCCTAAAGAAGATGAAATTTAGGGGAAATGAAAAAAAAATGTGTTTTTTAAAAATAAAACTTGCTTTCAAAAGAGAGGGAAATATACTCTCCTGTGTTACGTTTCACCCTTTATACTTTTCTTTAAAAATCTACTTATTTTATAACGCAATATTGATTTTCAGTCTCATTTAGAGATTTGTAATTGCTCTATTCAAAGATTTCAAGACAAAAGAGACTGAAAATTAATATTTATGGTTTTCAATTCCTATGACATTTTGCTGCTTCTCCAATTGTAGTAGATTAAAAATTCATGCCCTAAAGCCTCAAAATTAACAAACACATAGTGACGATCATTACAAAGAGACCCACACAAAGGATGTGTAAATATGGCCGTGGACAGAAGAGTAACTCAATTACCCCTGGACCACCAGCTTCCCCAGACTCAGTTATCTGTTTGCCCTATGGTGAAGTAAAGCTGCTTGCCATTCTCAGAATATAGAATGTTTCAGAGCACCATCTGTATCTGATTTTTTGACTGACATAGCTTTGTCCAATAATGAAAAAGAGGCTGCTCAAAAATGTACTTACTGTTAAATATCCTTTTTTTGCAAGCATTTCATTTGATGAGATTGGATATTTTCTTTGTCTTCTTTTCTCTTTCTTCCTGTCCTCCTTCAACCCCCCTTCCCTTTGTTTCAGGGGAGAATCTTTCTACATAACTCAGGATGCTCTAAAATTTGCTGTGATGAAACACAGAAACGTTTTAATTGGGGGCTTGCTTACAGTTTCAGAGGGTTAGTTTGACCAAGATCATCATGAGGGTCGGGGGGAAGATTGGTAGCAGGCAGGCAAGTATAGGGCTGGAGCAGTAGTGAGAGCTTCCATACCTATCTGCAGTCGAGAGGCAGAGAGAGCATGAAGACTGCGCCTGGCATAGGCTTTTAAAACCTCAAAATCCCAGTGACTCACATGCTCCAACAATGGCACATCCCCTCCAACAAGGTCACACCACTTAATCTGTCTAAACAGCTCTACTAACTTGGGGACCACACACTCAAACATATGAGCACAAAGGAGTCATTTCCATTAAAGGTGCTAAGCATATGAGTTGGTATCCATCATGCATATGTGGGTACCCACCAAGGCTACTAAAGGCCTTAGGAGACCCACCCTAAAGGTAAAATTAAAGCTGTGAACGACTTGACATGGGTGGTAAGAATTGATCCTGGGTCCTCTGAAAGAACAAGTACTCTGAAATCCTAAGCAATCCTTTCATTCTCCCGAATTAATTCTTGTACTGCAAGAAAATAATACAATATTAGAGATGCTTTTTCTATTAATAAGGCCTTTCTTAATACACTGGGTTATCAGATGGGACACTGTATGGGACTCAGGGTCTTTGAGCATGAATTCAACATTGTTAGGACACTAGTAAAGCCACTTTAATGCCAACTCTAACAATGGCACCATGTTTTTATAGAGTGCTTCTGGATTTACAAAGATTCTAGGCATAGCTGGTCTGACTGGATCATTCCTAAAAGATAACAGCAAACAAAACAGAAACAATTTCATAAGAAGCCAGCAATACAAAGGCTGATGCAGACAAATTCAAACAGATTTTTTCCATTGCAGAGTATTTCATAACTATCATTTTTTTCTATAAAGACTCCATCTATAAAGGCTTACTTTCCACCCAGTTTTAACTATGTGGCACTACCAAAATTCTACAGATTTAAATTGAGATGTGGACACGAATTTTCAAGTCACTATACTCTTGCAAGTGGTGTAATTTGTAGCACGTCACGCAGGTACCCTAAATCCTACTTTCTCCTTTAAATGGGAATAATAAAAAATGATATTCAAATCAATGATAATGCACAGAAAGAAACTAGAAAAAAATGGTATCTAGAATATAGACAGTTCCAAGAACTTAAAAAGTAACACTACTTTTACTTCAGTTGGAACTCCTTTGTAGACTGGAGTTCTTCCCTTCACGGAACAGGTAAAGCAATGGCACTGGCCAGGGCATCTCTCAGAGCATTGGAGCCAAGCTCTGATCTTTCGCTCTACAGCCATGTGACCTTTCTGGAGTCACTTCATTGTCTTACTTTAGATACCTCATCTTGGAAAACTGAGGCTCATAATAACATTTACTCCCAGAGTTACTATGAGATTAGAATATGTAAGAAGACCCTTAGAAATATACTGTAAAGAAGTGTGTGTGTGAGTGTGTGTGTAAGTATGAGAAAAAAAAATCTACACACCGTAGACCTTTACTTCTGTGCTTTGACAAAGACGTGTTTTTGCTGAAGAGGCTTCTATCGTGGAAGAGTGGCTGAAACTTTCCATTCGTATTTTAACAAAGCTACATGAAGTACGGGAAGCTGTGAGCTCAGCTGTTCACTTCTATGATGCTATTTGAGCTGCTCCCCAGGGAGAGAAGTAAATGTATGTGTGTGAGTGATAATTAGCTGGACAAGAAAAATGTTGAAATTATTATTACTATTATTGTTGCTGTTGCTCTTGTTATTTCTCTGAGACAAGGCCTTTTTATGTAGCCCAGATTGGCTATGATCTCATGACTCTCCTTCATCAGCTTCCTGAATGCCATAGTTATGGGCATGCACCACCATGTTTGGGAAAAATTGGAATTCATACTGGAGTCAGCAGAGGCAATTCTGTTGAGGCATCTTGGTAATGTAAGGGAAAGGGTGTAGGGCAGTAGGAACAGATATGTTTCTGTCTCAGTCAAAGGAGAGATTGATAAGTACCACAAATGAGGCTTTATGCAAAGAGATAAGGCCTTGACTGGTTTGGAGAACAGACAGGTCCTGGTGAATGGGTTTATTTGATTTAGTGTGTACCAAGATGACTTGGGAACATTTGTAATCCTAAGGAAATAGTTCCTTGGGAAACTGTTGACATACGAGGACATGCCTGAGTCTCTCCCAAAATCATTCACCTGAGAAATATGTAGTTGTCCCTTGAATCTAATATACAAGGAAAACCAAAGACCAGAAAGATATGAATTTCTCAGTTACTATTATGTCCAAGTAGGGAACTGGGCTTCCTCTTTGGGTAATTCTAATAGTCTGGGGAACTATAATCTTGCTTCCTGACACTGAAATAAGAACACAAGCAATTCTCCTTATAATTCAGAAGTTATCACAGATTACACAGCTGCCTCCCTTGGGCAACAAGATACTCATTTTGCAAGTGTTTTGGAGCAATTGCCATTTGACTCAGACAGAAATTGACTTACTGAGTAAAAGTGTTCCTCACCATCCACCTGTATTTATCTTGCTATGTCTATCGTGTTAGTGTTGCCAGCATCACGTTGCCTGGAACTTGCCCTACTATTGGGACACCTTACCAGTAGTTGCCTCATCAAATGTAAGTTGTATGGATCTTCAGTTGCTGTGACCTAAGGGCCTTGGAACATTCAGGTATGACTATGTGCTTTAACATGCCTCTTATATATGAGCTACATGTGAGGGAAGGGGAACTTGGAGCAAGAACAATACAGTGTAGAGCAACAAAACAAAGGACAGAGGACAGAGGTTTCCTGTAGAAGGTCACACATTGGACTATGGCTGTTCAGTACATGCCTTTTTATTTTAATGAAAATGGAACCAATATTCACATACAAAAGGAAAGGCTTTCAGAAAAGCGATTACCAGCAAGCATCAGGGATGAAAAATATGAGGAAATTCTGGATCCCAGTTTTTACCTAGAACATGATCATAGATATACTTCATCCATCCACTGGGAGCCAGACCCTATTCTACTTTGTAAACAGGGTGGGATGGATCAAATGCTGCTTGTTCTGACAATGAAATGCTTGTTCACTCCATCACTTTTCATATATTCAACATATGTCAGAATTCCAAAGGCACAGAAGTAAACGTGAAGATGACAATTGACCTTCTTAGGCGAAATTGAACATGCTCTCCGTACGTGGGAGTATGTGCAAAGGACATTTTTAGATCCCTGTGTGTCCCAGTGATCCTCGTGCTTTAGACCTAGGGACCCTTCAGGGCCAGTCAGGAAGCAGCCTTAATTATCACACTTCTGGTCTGTTTTTAGCAGCATATTCTCCTAACTGTTCAAACGATACTTAAATAATTGTAGGAAAATGGAACACAATCACCTCAGATAGTAGTTGCAGTGCATTAATTACTATTTCTTTTAATGGTGCCAGGTTTCTGTTGTTCTGGCAATTTCTCCATTTCTCCCCCACCCAGGAACCCCCATTCTACCCCCTCCTCTTGCTTCTATGAGGATGTGCCCCCACCCACCCCTCCACTCCCATCTTCCCACCCTTGAATTCCCCCATACTGGGGCCTTCAAGGGACCAAGGATCTCCTCTCCCACCTATGCCAGACAAGGCCATCATCCCCTACATATACAGCTGGAGCCATGGGTCCCTCCCTATGTGCTTCCAGACTGGTGGTTTAGGCCCTGGGAGCTCTGGTTGGTTGGTATTGTTGCTCTCCCCATGGGGCCTGCAAACCTTGTCAGCTCCTTCAGTCTTTTCTCTAACTCCTCCATTGAAAACCCCATGATCAGTTCAATGGTTAGCTGTGAGCATGTATTTGTCAGGCTCTGGCAGACCTCTAAGGAGACAGCTATATCAGGCTCCTGTCAGCAGGCACTACCTGACATCCATATCAGGCAACAACATCTACCTTTGGTGACATAGTAGATACCTTGAAAAGCCACAGTATTTGAGTTACATTGTAAGAATAAGCTTATAATTTGCATGTCTAGGGAAAATGATACCGTAACCCTTTGGTTGTATAAAACAAAATGATGTACCCAAGGCTGTTTGGATGCTGCTAATATTATTACTATTAATTAATATATTGAGACATGTATAGGATCTGTTTAAACTGACTTGATTTCATCCTATATCTCCAAAGTTTCCATTTATACATGACAATTTAAATAAAACTAAAACAATCAAAAGTTTTTGGACATGTCTCTTTGAGATTTATGGAATTTAACTTTTAATATCTAGTAATAAATACAAATGAAGCATCTGGAGCATCTCAGAGTTCTCTGTCAAATCCATGGATATTCTTTGATAATAATATTTCTAACACATTTTCATGCACAGACTGAAGCTTCTTTATCTCAGCTATTAGATATCAGATAGTTATGAATAGTGTTGGAAAAACAATTCAGTGGCTAAGAGTACTTCTTGTGCAAGCATGAGGTCCTGAGCTCAAATCCCTATACCTATGCAAAATTTAGGCATGTTTAAACATGCCGGTAATGCCAACGCTGATGGAGAAATCTATGAAATACACTAGTCAGCCAGACTAATTGAGACCATGAGCTTCAGGTTGTGCTGAAAACCTGTCTCAACAGAATAAGGCAGACAAGAGTGAAACAGGAAGATATTTGGTATTTCCTACTGGGCTTTTTACTGAAATGCACATATATATATATACATATATACATTATACCTATACACACTGTCCTAGTCAGGATTCCTATTTCTGCACAAATATCATGACAAACATGCAAGTTGGGGGAGGAAAGGGTTTATTTAGCTTACACTTCCATATTGCTATTCATCACCAAAGGAAGTCAGGACAGGAACTGAAGCAGGTCAGGAAACAGGAGCTGATGCAGAGGCCATGAGGGGGCGGGGAGGGATGTTACTGGCTTGCTTCCCGTGCCTTGCTCAGCTTGCTTTCTTATAAGAACCAAGACTACCAGCCCAGTGATGGCACCACCCACAATGGACCCTCTCACCCTTGATCACTAATAGAGAAAATGCCTTAGAGCTGGATCTCATGGAGGCATTTCCTCAACTGAAGCTCCTTTCTCCATGATAACTCCAGCTTGTATCAAGTTGACACACAAAACCAGCCAGTGCGCACACATACAAGCAAACAAAACTGTAAAAAACATAGTCACAAAGAGGTAAAGAGAAAGCCATTTGGAGCTATGACTGGGATCAGTTCCCCATTCCCCTTGCTCTCACCACCTCAAGCTTGGGAAATTACTAGGCCAACTGCAGAAGGCATGCATCTGTCACAGAGACAGATGTGCAAATGCTTCTGGATCAAGGGGAAAGTCTGGAGGTAGAGATAGAGACTCCTGAAGCTTGACTCTGTGGGATCGTTCATCTCAGGGCACGATGTTGAAAAAGTTGATTTACATCTTTATGCTTCGTTTTTTCACCTGTAAGATGCAGATATCATTAAAAAAAAAAAACCTACTGATTGCTTCTTGGAGATAATTTATATATATTTTATTTCCACTGAGAAACCCACTGTATTTCGAGGAAAGAGAAAACGATAGCCTTTGAACCAAAAGACCTGGGAGAAAGTTCTCTGCTAACTGATTTTGCTGGATCACAGACCCCAGAGCACTGACCATAGCATTATAGACTTTACTGCAACCGACTCCAAACTCTGTGTTCTGTGATCTTTGTCTTTCTATGTGCTCTGCCCACCAGGCTCTTTTCAACAAACTGCCCAAAATGTCAGGGACATGGGAACCCCTGTAAATTTGTGTATTCTCTCCCTCCCACTGAATGTCCTCCTTCTTCTCTTCCGGTCTATTTATTAACTACTTCTTCTGTCTATAGCTGCAGCACACCTGTACCCTCCACTAGACTGTGGACATACAAGAATGGAGAATGGCCCCTGTTTGTACATTGGTACCGAGTAGGGTGTCTAACACAGAGTAGGCAGGTAACAGCTGTTTACAATGGTTGGTAAATTAAGTGTATATTTTCACTAGATCTTGTAAGAACACTGAGCATTATCTGCTTTACAGTTTAGAAGAAATATGTACAAGCTTCTGTCTGAAAGTGAATCAATAATGCAACATCCATAGCGATACCCTCACTGAAGTCATAAATGCAGTGTATTCTAAGATGATTCCTACACTCCTTTGAAAGCAGAGGAAAAAAAATTCAAGAGGCAATTATTTTGTGTGTCCCTGAAAATGTCAATACAAATTCCTCTGTTAATGGAGCATCTGCCTTCTGCAATAAGAGGACATCCTACATAGTGACCCCATTGTTGGGCTTGAAATGACAGCATGCTGTAACTCCATCATAGTGCTTTCAGCTGTTTCCTCAGGAGATACTGTTCCCAAGGGTCACCTGGGAGGGGAAAGGGTCTAAGCTGACCATTTTTTTTCAACTAGCTTTGAAAGGAACATCAGTTCTAAGACTACCTCATATCTATGATGCTTCAAAATCTCCCCTGTGTGAACATAGTCATTTTAGAGAGACTGAGGCTGTAGTGAACTAGAACTGGATGGATTCTCATTTGAGAAAGATTGAGAGTTTAGTCAAAACGAGTTTCGGAGGTAAAATTAAGTATCTGATTATGCCAGAGGTGACAGTGACTACAACAGTTGTCCTATTCATTAAGACATATTCTTGAGTATCTAATTACTCAAGTATTATGTAATTACTCAAGGGAGTATGTAAGACTGGCTAGATTGGAAGAGAGAGAGAGAGAGAGAGAGAGAGAGAGAGAGAGAGAGAGAGAGAGAGAGAGAGAGAGAGATCCAAGATTATACTAGCTCTCTTTCATGGCCAGGGAAAGATAGGTGGTACCATTGCTGTATGGTGTTTGGTACCAATATACAGAGGTAGGTCCTGTTCTGTCATGCCAGGCTATTGAACTCAATACCCATCTGCCTACCTGTATTGTGAAACAGCCTAGGTTAGAAATCTATGAACCAAAAGGACAGTGGTTCAAATGGTTGATACAGGCCCTGTGCTAGCCCAGCACATTTTTGCTAGTGATTTATCAAACACTGAGATGAAGGGAGAAAAGATTCCTACACTCAAGCAAAGTGCTTGTGGGACTAACTTTGTTAATATGGTTTCCTGATAGTTATGTTCTTCAATTCTTCCAGGGAGAAAGCATGGGGACTTTGAACATTTATCAAAAGCTCAATATTGCTATGCTTTCGGTAGGTTGTTGAGCTTCTTCCTCTCAAATCTTTATCTTTGTTTGGTATCCTTGATGTTGCAAGTCGCGATTGAGAAATTAAATTGATTTCTTTTTTGAGGGTCATAGCTGTCACTGAAGGGAAAAACATCATGATAATATTTAGTAATAGTGATAAGGAAAAATCATCACGGGGAAGGGTTAGAGTCAGTTCTTAGAAACTTGTGTGGGGCAATGCTTTCGTGGTACTAAAGGGAATGTGTATTTGAAAGGTCAAAGGTATGGAGTCTGTCCCTTCTAGCCCAAGATCACACTTTGACTTTGTTGTCTGAATCACATGTTAGAAAGTATTCTGAACTGTGAGTATGTAATACACAGTTAGGTGAGAGGACAAGTGGTCCACTATATTTTGAATCTCATGATGATGTGGGCTCCTTTCCTGAGGAAGCAGGCTTTAGTAGCCTTCTAGACCCATATAAAATGCTAGCCTTTAGAAAACACTGCAGCTGAACAGTAGGAGACTGGGCACTGGAACACTGAGCAGGTGTGTAGCAAGTTCAGTGATAAGGATGAGAGGTTGGGAAAGGAGACGAGAGTCCTACAACTCAAGCATCCCAAGGCAACGGATGCTCGAGTCATCTATTTTGAGTGCAGGAGAAAAAGCAGTTTAGGAAGAGGAGATTGTATCTCAATGCAGAAAGCCGCATCATTGGTATTCCTCTTCAAAGCTAATATTGAACTAGGACATGCCATTCTGCCCTCCAGCTGTGGGCTGGAAAACTTAGGGCTTAGTACACACTGAGCAGGTTCAAGAACACACTGCACATGATGAATGTTCACAAATATTGGATCTAAGTAGATTGGTTTTTCATTCCTGGATGAGTAAGCATGAAAAATAAATAGCACAGACAGTGGAAAAAGTACCAACGGGAGAGCTGAGATATCAGCTGCCAACTGTAGGGAGGTTGTTTCTCAGCTTCAGATGATGCAGAGAATGCTGTGAGAATGAACATCTAACTGTTAGAACAAGGGAGGATGGCAGGAAAAATATTCTTGGATAGAAAAGACAGGTTAAAGCTTAAAATAAAGCTTGAAAATTATATGATGAATGAAATAATCATTTTAATATGTTCATGCGGGGCAGAAAGATATAAAACTGACACTATAGGTTATGGACTCAGATGCTCATGAAACTATTAAGCCTCCCTAAAAGGAATAAATGGAATATATAATGGATGATACACAAAATGGGTTACTGAGCTAACTTAGTGCTAATATGTACTTACAAACAAGACTGTCAGTAATCTCAGGAGTTCGCATTCCTACCAAGAAGGCTGAAATTGAAGAGGGAGAATACCAAATGTTGCCAATTACAGAGAGCAAGGCAACTCTCGGCACTGTGGTAGGACTGCAAATGGCACAACCACTTTGGAAATCCTTGGCAGCTACTTGAGCATTAAACATACATCTTGTGACTTCAGAATCCTCTCCATTGCTAATTGTCCAAGTGAAATAAAAGGCAAGTATATAGCAAGCCTGTAAGAATATTAACAGCAATTTTATTAACAGTACTCCCCAAATAGGAGTACTCCAGGTACCATAAGCAAGAAATCAAGAATAGTGAGCACAGTAATACACAGTGGGAGAGGAGAACCGTGGAACAGGGTGACAGATGAACTGGGGTAGGTTTAGGTGACCCAGAGTACAGGACAGTGTAAGAAGAGGGATAACTACCACTAAAGACTTCTTGAAAAAGTCACATGGAAACCTAATACTTTAGAATCTTTCTAAATACATATACACATATAAAAGAAGTTTAAGTGAATTTACCCTATAACTAGGCATACATTCCCTATTAGACATCAGAGGTTGACGGTTAAGAATCTTAGTGATTCTGATAATGGAATGTATTATTTCTATCGTTGGCCAGTGAAGCTCTACCAGAACATTACAGGCTATTGTCAAAGGTTTTAATGACCCTTAAAACATGACAGTAAGACCCCATTACTTAAGACTCCACATACTTGAGACATAGAACATGGAGAAATCAAGCTGGTACTGACTTGGATGCTTCACCCTTCCTGGCTAGCTTTAATGATACTACAAGGTGCTATGTACACTGCAGGAGTAGAAAATTAATAATTGTCACCCAGTTGTGAATGCTGGCCTTTAGAAAACACAGCAGTGAGCTACCTGGCCAGATGCGCCCACTTGTGAAATAATAAAATGGATATTAAGGGAATAACAAGACTCTGTTTGTATTTAAGACTTGCTCCACAAGACAGAACCCATGCCTGACATTTTTTTTTTTTTTCTGGGCCACAAACCTGTGGCTGAAGATGTCATGGGTCCTAAGAGAGAATATAGCACTATTATTCTGTTAAAGTACATCGTGTTAACTGTCTCATAATGACATATTGCTGTATATTGACTAGCGTATTTCTCAAACCTCATTAGAGAAGCTTCTCTATTTTGCACTAGATGATAATTAACACAGAAACCTTCGCCACGTGGTCAACATGCAGACACTAAGAGACTGAAGGGTTCACAGTCCTAAGTGGCACATTTATACCACACTTCCTACTTTTAAAGCTTGGGGTTCATTGCAGAAGAAGGACTGGAAAGATGCTAAGAGCTGGGTGATTATAAGGAAAGAATAACATCCGGACACAGTGGGGCAGTGGCACATATGAACTCCCAGTGGCGTACCCAGGTGACAGCACCCACAAGACCTGGGCAAGTTCAAACCAATCAGAACCGAAGCATGGATGAGGGAAGTAGACATGGAATCCCACCTCTAGCTGCTGAAAGATTAAGAGTTAGCTCCTTTTCCCCTAAAATGTTGTCTGTCATGTGCTTTCAGATACATATTTGTCAGTCATTCTTCATCAAAAAGCCCATGAGATCAGAATTGTTTGTGAAATCCTATTTTAAAATACCATTTTTTTTTTTTTTACTTTTAGAGGTTATAGTGTAATTGCAACATCTCTTCTTCCTCTCAGTTCTCTCTAAGGGTGTGTCCCCAGATAGCCTGACTATGCTTCAGTGGGAGGCTCCACACCTGGTAAAGGGCAATGGGAATTGGAATTGATGTGCTTAAAACCAAAACAGAAGATTCAGAGTTGGGTGTGTCGGGGAGGAGTGTAGACCTGGGAGGACTGATCAAAATGTAGTGCAGGACATCCCCCCCCCCCAAAATAAAAAAAGATGTATTATATTCATTGATTGCTACTCATTCCTAAGTGACATGGGATAATGTAAGCAACACCATGAAAATGTATGAAGGCCAAGGAAAAAGAGCCTACAACTTCTCTCACATAATATATGATCCCAGTGACAGAATTGTTAGAACGGACAAAACTAATTAAAGTGATAGGAATCAGGTCAGTGGTTGTTGCAGTAGAGTAATTGCTTGGGAAGGGGTATGGGAAGCTTTCTGAAGGAATGAAAATACTTGTTGTCCTGCCAGAGATGTAGAGCCTCAAGGACACACTATTAAAAAATTTTTATTTAGCTGTACATGCATACCCTCTGTACACACATGCCCACTGCATGGAAACTGTCACTAAATAAAAGAAGTATTGAAATTTTAATGACATGTCTTGAAAGGGGTAAAGTTATGGAGGCAGTCACCAATTAAAAACATTGAAAATAAAAATTAAAGTAAATATAGCAGTGTCATACTGATGAAAAAAATGTGAGTCTGCACAATGAACAACTCAATAAGTGCCATGCAAAATCAGTAAAAGCAAGCTCACACCTCGGTACATCAGGGCATAGATATTTGCTTTATTAGTGTTCAGGTAAAACATAAGTGTTTGGGAAGTTGAGCTAGTCCCTACAAAAACACTCCTATGGACAATCTCAGATAATTCTGAATTTAGGGCAAAAGACCAAGCAGGGAGTTGGCTCATGTGTTATACCAGCTCTTAAGAGGCTCAAGTGAGAGTGAGGTCAGGTAGAATTCAGAGGGAGTCCCTGTGTCAAAGAGATGAAGACAGATGAAAAGACCAACATTCCATAGCCAGTCAGTCAGGCAGTTTACTCTCTATACTTAACACAAAGAGTAATGTATTCCAAGCTAATCAATAAGATGAAAAACGCATTTGACAACTCATTATAATTTGGTTGTTCCACGTTATTCTTTAGTTGTCTAAGAAAAGAACTAAAATTAATAAAGTAAGATGCGGAATTTGAGTCAAGACACAATTATCCAGGAACATATCATAAAATGGATCCACTGTTTGACAGCTAAAACGACCCATAAACTACAAGTCCCCTGATATAAAGCATTGGCTGACAGTAGCCCCAAAATGAAAAATTTTAAATACTCTTTTAAATATTGAGAAAGGGTTGAAAATGAATTAAAGTTCTGATCTTTGATGACGTGATTTAATGATACCATTTCATTCAGAAGTTGATTGGGGAAGCACATGGTCATCTTTCAGGTAGACACTCATGGGATATTTTGGATAGTTAGTAGTAGCTATTCACTGAAACAAGAGGAGTATAGCCACCAAACCAGAGTCCATGCAAGTAGCAAAGACATATGAAAAGGGAAAGACTGGGGAACGAATGAAAAGAAATGAGTCAAGTTTATATAATTTTGTTTGTCATAACTGACCCAGAATGACAGGAAACATGTCTGTGGTAAAGTACATCTAAGAAACAGTGCTTTATGTCAGTCAAGGTAGTTTCTTTATTTCAGAACTCAGAACATATTAATATCTGGGTACTGTTTTTTTTTTTTAATTTTACCCATAATTCTAGAAAAAGAACCCACTCAATATTAAACCCACATAGAAATCCATCCTTCTGATCGTTCCCTGATTTCAGGGACAGTTTGTCAAAAGTTGGAAAGCTAGCATTTCTGTTCTTACATAACATTACCTTCTTCCTCCTCCTGAAAGTACCAAATAAACTCGAACAGTCTTGAAAAAGCAAAGGTTAAAGATTCCTTTCTGAGGTAAAATGTGTAGAAAGGTAATCAAAGACAGAAACAATGACAAAAGCCAGAAACTCAGTTTCGAAGATCAAAGGAACACTCAGCACATTCTGTTCAGAGTTGGCCCGTTTTGGAGGACACAGAGACTTTAGATGGCTAGATGGAACAGGTCATAAACATCAAGGAAGACTGTTTCTACTGATTTCCTAAGCAAAGTATAATTAAACCTCTTTTCTCCCTGTCTTCGGAAATAGGTGCCAGGGATACCAAAATATTTATACTCTGGGGAGTCAAATGATGTGGGTGGTACAGCATTCATTTCTGTATGGTTGCAAGGGAACCATCACAACTGTGCAGTGTCCAATGGGCTTGTATCACTTTCAAATCTATATTACTGCTGCTGCTCCTCCTCCTCCAGATGCTAGTCTTGTCATTTATCTTTCTTACTAATATCCTTCTTGTAGTCAGTCCATAGGAATCCAATCTCAGTCACAAAATACTATTTAGAGCAACGTGGGGGGGGGGTTCTTTAAGTGTCTAGTAAGTGGTTCATGTTATACCTCTACTGTATACATGCTACAGGCTTTCTGTGTAGCTTCAGGGCTTCAGTGGCCTGGCAGTGCTTTTATTCTCCAGTTTCTTCTCATACTTATTTCAACTTGAGTCAGCCACATAGTTTCTCCCATCCTACATACATGCAAGCTCTCTCTACTTCAGTGGCACTGAAAGTGCTTTTCCTATAACTACACAAATTCTTTCCTTTGTTTTTTTTTGAACATAGGTCTGTCTTCAATGGTTTAGATTTGCTCTCTGAGATAATAATATGCTATGCTTGTGTTGTGCTAACCACTTAATAAAGTGTTAGATTTGCATATTTCTCTCTCTCTCTCTCTCTCTCTCTCTCTCTCTCTCTCTCTCTCTCTCCTGTGTGTGTGTGTGTATCTCAGGGTGGGGCTTCCCTACAACTAAGTTACATTCTTATCCAGGGAGACTGTTTGATTGACATCTGTTTCCTTACTATTTTATAAATTCTGTACATATAGGGACCCTTCAGCTCATTAGTGTTTCTCCAGTACCTGGGGCAGTTTCTACAAGTGTGACTAATGTTTGATTTATGCATTTCACAGGATATTTCCCAATGACGACTATGATAAGCTTTAACTCTGAAATTCTGCACAAAACTTTCAATGAAAGAATAATTCCTTCCATAACTCAGTTCAGTTAATGCAGGTTAACTTTTCTCACTGGATCAGGAGGGCATGGGAAGGAAACCAATGCAAAGTAAAGTTTCCCAGATCAGGGTAACAGAGTTATTTAGCCCATTGTGTGAAAATATGTCCCAGATTTCCTCATCCCACAGAAGGAATGTGGTTTGTGTAAACTCTTGGCATGCCATTTGACAGAGACCAACTATTGGCAATCTTCACTCTCACTCACTACATGATCATTGGTCACCAAAGCAGGATGTCACTTTGACTCTTCTTGACACTCTAGAAAGCTTAACTGTGGTCACAACTGAAATTTAAAGGAATTATCAAGAGACCAACAGTCTGCTTGGGACATTTTTACAAGAGACAATATCTTCTTTTCACACAGCCCATTTTGTGTCTTCAAAATTCTTCTGTGCTTTCTTCAATTTCTACCCCATTTTCACACTTCTGACTCTCTTTCTGTTGTTTACTGCTCTCAGAAGGTTTTCTCCATTAGTAGGAAGAGTTGGTATGACCAGCCTGGAACACAGTGTTCTAGAATAGTTGTTACAATTTAAGAACTTACAAAGTCTACTGTGACCCAGTGATAGAGGCATAGAATGACAATGGAGATGAGCAAGTAGGGTTATTTAAGGATAAGTCAGAAAGACTAGAAGTATTTTGTATGCAAAGATAGAGCTATCATAAGATGTGCCTGCTATACAGATAAAAAATATCAGGTTAAATAAATCATTTTTCAATACTACAATGATGTAAAACCCCTTAAAATCAGAGTTATGAAAATGAAAGAGGATCTGTTATACAATTCAGCAGAGTTAGCTTAAAATACTTTATATGTCAAGGTATGCTTGGTATTAGTTACAAAAGTAATAGAGTAAACAAAACTTCTAAAAATCCATGTGTGACAAGAGACTCATGATCCATTAATGTTAATTAAGTGCAAATAGATTAAGCAAATATTTAGATAAGATCATTTATGATAGAAATGTATTCAATGATTATAGACTAAATATTAATTGGTTAGACTTAATTTAGAATCAATATGTCAAGCTATGACTTCAGATAGATACTTAGGATTCAGAGAATTTTAAAGAGTCTACAGTGAACTTGTTCTGCTTATTGTTTTTTGAGAACAGAGCCACTTACAATCACTTACACATTGTCCATGGTTATTTTTGCAAGGAAGGGGCAGAGTGAACAATCAAGGCCATATGGCTTACAAAATCTAAAATACAATTATTAGTTCCTAACAGAAAATATAATGACTCCAGTCTAGGACAGATAAAGAGCATCTTTAATCTTTGATGTCCATGCTAAGCAGAATGAAAGAAATTCTCTAGACATCACCTCTTGATAGATGCGGGATGTTGGCCAGAGGAGTAATTCTGAATACTCTTATAAAAACAATCCCATTTGCTGGTCCTCTTATCTTTACAGATTTGGTAGTGAAGTTAATGATGTTTCGGGAAGTTCAGGAAGGCAAGCAAGTCAGCAAGTTTTCTGGCTAGCTTTTCCACTTCTGAGTTTCCCATCTAAACATAACCATTGAATTATCGAGGAATAAAACTCATACAAAGAAACATCATAAAGTTCGACAGAATTAGAATACAGGACTTCTGGTGTCTGGATCAACATACCATACTTTCTTACTCTAGAAATGCTTTACCTACAAATAATTAAGAAATCAGTCTTCAGAAATGGTGAGTTTGGGATTTTTCATAGCATCGTTCACTAGCACAGGATTAATTTGCACATGTTTTATGACATGTTTTTGATAATCACAGTAGTTACACCGCCCAAACAGCTACATAGGAAAAGGATTGAAGAAACTGCTATATTCTTATGGCATTCTTGTTCCCAATATGTACAATGGGGCATGTATTCTCAAAGAAGATCCCCTTATGGAAGAATTCCCAGAATCTTTATCTAATAATATTGCTCAGAGTATAGAGGCCATCATTATAGGACACAAGGGGACAATCTACTTTCTAACCTTACCTGGTTCATCCTTCATAGATTGATACCACCTAGAATTCAGGGAGCTGTGCATTTGAGGGTAAAACTACTCTAATACTGTGAGAACAAAATTTGAAAGCAGCATTGTAACAATAACAAAAATTCATGGTCAGCAAAGACCACCAACAATTTGTTAAATATAGTCATAATAAAAATATTAAGCCCCTGCAGGAGCAGGGTGACAAAAAATAAAGGCATACAAGGGCATGCCCAGACAAGTCCAAACTAGCCCAAGTGAGTAATGGGCTATCTGGTGTTTACTTTTCTCTCCCTCCCTTTTCTGGGAGGTCCGAGTTTCTGCAAGTTCTGCCAGTTCTGCAAGTTGCTGATGTTTGAAATATCCAATCATATGTAACCGCGCCAAATTTTCCCGCTCTCCCCAACCCCTACCGATAAATATCCCAAGTTCCCTGGGTCCAGGGCGCGGAACCTCTATCTCCTGTGTTCCAGCCCGAGGGCCCTCATCATTAAACCTCCTCTGCAATTGCATCAAGAAGGTCTCTCGTGTGTTCTTGGGGCGTGCAGGTCCGGACTTGGGTGAGGGTCCCCTTGCGGGGGGGTCTTACAATACCTTCATGGTTTCTGAGACACCAATTCCCTTAGAAAGATTTAATTTCCTGTCAGGACTGATAGGATAAAAGCCATGATGGTGTCTAGGGTTAAAAGTTAGGATTACAGTATTTGTCTACCACACATAAGGTCTTCTTGGGTTTGATCCATTGACACTGAAAGAAGAAAGAAGAAAAAACAAAACACCATAGCAGTATGGGACTCCATTGGGATTTAGTCTTTAACTGCCGTCAGTAATAGCCAAGTGACATCCTTCCATGCTAAGTTCGAACTTGCTATTTACTGGATACTTTCCCTTGCTGCCTACTTATACTGAGGAAAGATTCTTAGAGAAGCTTAATGCTTGACAATTGAATAACATCTTTGCTACTTGCATAATCAGAGCTATCTATCGCATTATGCAATAATCACACCCCATCAGACATCTTTTGCTTCAAAAGGAAGAGAAGTAGAAAAAAGTTTAGTCAAGGCTACTTTGCCGACATGGTTTCCATGAACCTCTATTGTGACAGGAAGTTGTTTTACATTTGAATATGCATTTCCTACAGCCTTACATAGTTTATCTGTATGGTGAGAATGCATACGCCTATCTTTAAGTTGATGACTACCTTAGCCTACATGTAAAGTTCTATTCTAAATGAAATTCACAACACTGGAAGATATTACTCAGGCTGACGCCTTAGATTCCAAAGCCTTCATTGTGGTTATTGATTCCCACCTTAACAGAGCAACAATATGTAACTCTAATTAGTGCTGCTACTGTCTGTATTTTTAATTTCTTATAGTTTTTTTTTTTGCTATTAGATTCTCGCCACATACTTTTTCCACAAATAAAGGTTTTTTTTCTTATGTCAACAATTACAATAATGTTTAAGGAATTACATGAGAATCGAACCAAAGATAAACCACAGCGACCGGCACCTAACTATGTTTCTTTTTGTGTGGCTGCCCTCAACTTGTGGTATACACCATGCACGTCTGAGGGCCCCTCCAAGCAGCCAGAGGAATTCGAGTTTCTCTCTTCATAGTTGTTTGGCCTTCTAGATGGTTTAGTGAGTCACAAACCCCATATCATTCCATCTCTCACAAATGGAAACAGATCTGCTTTGTTGGGTTAGTTTTCAATTCCCACTGCCCTGGGCTCAGTTTCTATGAGCCCGGTCTTGCCTTTGGCCACTCAGGTCTTTGTCCAGTCTAAGACCAGTCTAACAGGCTCTCCCACTCCAGTGGCCAGCTTTGCTCTCACCAGCAGTGAGTTTTTCCCAGCCTTCTCCACTGTGCCTGTTCCCAATGGCGCTGCTGTATTTCTGAGATTTTTACATTTGCCTTGGCTTTACCAGAGGAAGAACAGGTGCTTCTGCCTTCAATTTTCTGGGAATTATACACTGCCTAACGAGCTCTGATTTGCCTGCTGGAATCAAATGTAGGGCAAATGGAGATGTTATACTGAGGTAATCTAGCCCATCTCTTCCGAGGAGTTATCCTGCATAGTTATCAGATTTGGATTCCAAAGACTCATAATGTAGCTCTCCAGATAAATATTTAGCAAGAACAATGGCCTTGAAAGTGTGCCATCTGTGGCTCAATGGACAAAGCACCAAACCAACAAACTATTGGCCGCAGCACCATTTCACCAGAAAGACCAGCACTATTGGTCTTCCTTCAAATGTACAGCATACAGCTAAAGCTATTTGGGGGTTTTCATGGAGAGCCAATAACAGATAAGGAAGATTGGAGATTATGGCACCCTTAAAATTGTTCTGGTATGCAAGCATGGGCTTGTTCATTTTTACAAACAATGAGCCCAAGGTTCCGAAGAAATTTAGAAATGTTTCCATCAGTCAGTAACTTGTTCCATCACTTCATCCTTGAAAGGTTAGTGCTGCTAAAGATATGTCTGATTCTAGCGAATGGTCTCTCCTGCAAGATAAGCGAAAGGATTCTGTTGTTTGCAGCCAGTTCTGAGTCCTTGGAGAAGCCTAAAGCTGTGGTATTCAGAATTAGCAATAAGGGTTCTGACATTGAGGGCTTACTTTTAAAAACTTTACTGGGTACCAAGAAGACTTTATCACAACTGTATTTAATAGGGACACCAGAAAAGCTACTGCAAGGAATGATGGGAATTTTCATCTATTCTAATCTGCTAGGAAACCCTCCCCTACCCTATTTTAGGTAGTTCTCCTTTGGTGTACGTGAAAACTCCAGGAGCATTTCCTTCTTGCCCGGCATGGTTTATAAGTTTCTGAGGGAACATTTTTTAGGAACATTGGGTTCAGAGGAGGAGGCATTTTAAAGAGGAATGATGACAATAACTGTGAGAAGAGCTAAGCAACGGGGACTTAGAAGCATCTGGGGCTGTCACAGTGGGGTGAGTGGAAGAAAAAAACAATCTTTTTAGACTATAGAATGCTAATAGTAGACAGGGTTTGTGATAAGCAGGTAAATTCATCCCTCAGGCTTCACATAAAACACAACGCAATTCTTGCAGAAGATCAACTGGTCATTAATGCTTGACAGCCATGTACAACTTGGAATGGAAGTTAACAGGAAAGAGTTTTCTGCCTTGAATCTTAGAATCTAGACCTGTACAATTTTCATCTCTTCCAGTCACAGGGACAGCTTTGGGTTTCCTAGTTGTCTGGGACTTATGTCGGTTTGCAATGTTTATTTGGTTTTAGCCTTAATGAGTATTGGAATTCTAAGGAAATGGTGGCCTCTCAGGCAGTGCATAAAGGAGAAACCACAACAATCTTGCTCTTGGGTATCTTAAAATGTAGTGGTGCCAGCCAAGAAGCATATGATTGACATAAAGTAATAGATAAAGATAATGAGACTGCACTATGGGTGCAAACAAAACATTTTAAGATTTCCCTTCAGGGCAGAGTTTGCCCTCTCTAATCCTTCTTCCATATCTTAACAAGTAGGTAATTCCATTGACTGAGTTTTCAACTCTACCTAGCATTCTGAATATATGATCCATGTAGTCTTTTTCTACTATGAAATTTCAAAATATGCGATGAGCCAAGGCTCACAGTGACAGGGAAATCTACCACTAGCTCCCTGAAAGTGAGTACATATACCAATTTTGAAACCAAAGGGGAATATATGTAATAATAATTTCAAGTCTCTGAATAAGATCGAGTTTTAGCAGGTTTAGATCCCAGGAGTCACTCTTGACACTAAACAAATCCTATTAGAATTTTTGTAAACTTGCTTTTGATAGATCATGGCTACCAATTAAATGGGATTCCCATTTAATATCATTTCTTCCACTGTCCTTCTTTTAAAACACTTCAGTTGATTCTCAAGTTATCACACTAAATAATATATTTACCTTTAGAAGTGAAATTCTAGTTAGTACCAGTTAGTACTGGTAGTAGTTAGTGTCAACCATGGGTTCTGGCTTCATGGAGTTATAATAGCTTGGAAATATGAAGACTCAATAAGAGGACTTGATTCATATTCGCACGCATGAAGTTTTGAAATTTTTGCAAAGGCTGGAGAGTAAGAATGAATGACAATTTTCATGTTTTTTTTTTTTTTTGTTTTTGGTTTTTTTTTTTCATTTAGTTTAAGCCATGAACAAAACTAAAACTTTAAAAGTCATAGATAAGAACACTGGTGTGATGTCTAGAAAGTCATCTGAAAGGACAAATCAGAAGTTGCTAAAAAAGACACCAGACAAATCCAGTCAAATGTTGAGCAAAGTGATGAAATTAACTTTGTGAGCCTCTGATTAGTGTCATGTTGCTCTCTGATCTCTGAATGACTTGGTGTTACCCAAAGGCATAGCTACACTTGATATACAAAGTGTTCCAATAAAAAAAGAACTTCATGACTTTAAGTTGTGTTTTCTTTTAAATTAAGACCTTTGTAGTATTTTGGAGAACATTCAAATATTTGAAATAATTTTTAACATTTGATTAATTGATTCTGCCAGGGAAACCTTCAAAACTTAATGAAAAACATAGTTTCCTTTTTCTTTTGCAGTTTTGAATCTGGGAGCTAATTAAATTAAGAGAAATATATGATGTATGTTATATGACATTTTAATAACGTTTTTATTGAAAAATTGAACAAACAGATGAATGATTTGATTAGCATTAACACTTCCAATAATGCCGATCAGTCTCTATTAAAAATTACCCTATGGCAGTTTCAGCAAAAGAAAAGATTGTTATCAAGTTTTAATTGAATTATTTATCGAGCTTAAACTTTACAGCATTGTGAGTCAGCACAGTTACTACCTTACAGTCACTGCTGAAAAGTGTATTATGTAGATAAGGAAATCTTAATTGATTTTTTTTTTGTATAATCCTCAATTCTACAAACTTACTTTTATTATCATGACCAGGAGGAGGAAAAGGTCTGCTGCTTTCATGCTGTTTATTGGGAAGTCAGGTCCCTGGAGAGAAGAATCTACAAGCAGCAAATGGAGAGAAAAAGGCTAAGAACAGAGAGGGAAACTATCGTGGTCCCTGGGCTTTCTCTAGGTCTCTTAATGAAACTCTGGAGAAAAATCCTCCACTATTTTAAAAACAAATATTGTGATGACCAAAAATTTAATGACTTCTTTTTTTTTTTTTTTTTTTTTTTTTTTTTTTTAAGTTTCATGAGCCTAGGGAGTAACTAGAACACTTTGCATGGCTGGTAGGTAATTTCTGTCTTTTTCAGACCAAGGAAACCTGCCTGAGATGGCAGGTAGGCAGAATGCAGGAGCTATGAGGGATGGGAAGAAGGAGCCTGTGGACAAAAAGAGTATGTAGCAACAGCAACGGGCCTTTGGTGTTGACAACTGTGTCCAGACCTAGGTGAAGGAATGTGCTTCTGTGTGGTTAGACGGCGGGTGTGTTAAGTGGGAATCCACCTGAAGAGGACCAGTCCTCTCCAACCTCTTCAAGCCCTGCCCAGTGAAGTGCATCCTGAAGTGTAAAGGAAAGAATGAAAGAACTGGATACAGAAAGCACAGCAAACCCAGAGCTTAATAACCAGGCCCAGTTCAAAGCCTGGCTTTTTTCCCTTGGCAGTTATTGGATCTTGGGCAAATGACTAAATGTCTTTTACTATGTCTCACTTCCTCATCTATAGAACCACATCAAGAATACCCAATTATCATAAGGATGAATGAGATGTCTGAATTAATTAAAACACGGAATTCAAAGAACATTTTTTTCAGATAGTAAGGGCTCCTTATGTACTTGTCACTTCAGTGTTAGCATTTATATGGAGAAACTGACCAACTGCATAGGCAATAAAATTAAGGAGTTGGTAAAAAAAAAAAAAAAAAAAAAAAAAAAAAAAAAAAAAAAAAAACCACAACCACTGTCAAAATATTCAGAAAAACTAAACTGAATGTGACCACTCCAGCACTTACCAGAAACACCATAATCAACAACACAAACCTTACGAGATTGGCCTTGACACAGGATGGAATTTTCAGTCAGAAGGTAACAAGCAGCAGACACTTCTACTTGAATGGAATTTATTTTCCATTAAATAAATGTGGTTGAAGAAGAAAACCCCCAAATAACTAGTGTTGCTAAGTAGTACTACATGCTACTGGATCTAGTCAATCCCAATGGTCCTAGTAGAGATAGGGTGGGAACAGTTATACGAGACAGGATTAGGTTTGTTAGCACAGCCTGGCCATTTTGAAGTTATGCTGCTCCCGACTTTTCAAACAGTACACTCAATCTTACACCCCACTTCTCCACCACTGCCAATTTGCCCAACCTCTTCTCTTGGTTGCTTGTACATCAACAACCCACGATCCCTTAACATTTGGTTCACAGTCCATCACCACAGTGATGTACAAACTCTATTTTAAATTCCATTTCTCACCTGCCTGTAAACCTCCCAGTGATTTCTTCAGAGCAATTAAAAATCCTAAGTCTGTCCTATGACTTCAGACACTGCTACTCTTTCCATGCCTGTCTCAGCCCCCTTGAGTCCATTCTTGTTAGCCTCTTTTCTTTTGCTCATGCACGCCATACTCGTCATATTCCCTCTTCCTGGAGCCATCTTTCTCTCAGATTTTCATATGGTTTTCTTCTTGGCCTTGGTCTGATAATTAGAACACATATCCCCAAAGAAGGCAACTCACGAAGGCTTGTTTCAAGTGAAACTCATAAGCCTGTAGTTCCTGTACTTCATCTTCTTTTACTTCTTAGCATTACCTCCTGGATCTATGTTGTTTTATCACTGGAGTATAAATTCCCCCAAAATGTCATTACTCCATCTCTAGTTCTAATCAGGGGCCCCTGTAGAACCTGTACAAATGGAAAGTGAGTGAGAAAAAACTGTCAGATGTTCTCACTGCTTTGTAAGCAACAGAGCACTATCCATCTGTCTCCTTGAAACCTCTTTAGCAGTGTCTGTGTTTACTACTGATCTTGCAAGCTCAGAACCCCAGAGGAATGAGAACAGCTCATCATTCTCATCTTCTTGCTCTCCTGTCAAGTGTTATCTAAAGCCATGGTTACCTATTTACATTAACACAACTTCTTGAGAAGGGCTGGAGTCTCAGATTCAGCTAGAGTGTGGATAATTGGTCTTAGGATTATTCTCCAAATCCCAAAGTCTTGGATATACAGGGTGATTTGAAATTGATTATTGCCAAATACATTTTCATTATTCTTTTTGCCTACTCTGCTGTGGGAAGTCTCTGATAACCAGGTGATTTTTTTCCCCTCCCAGGTCTGAAACGCCATTACACAACCTAGTTAGTTCTTGGCCAAATTAACTTGGTAAAATCTGTCTATGACAGTCTTTGGAAACTATCACTGTCATTATACTTTTAATAAGGGTGTGAGTATGCTAAGAATGGAACTAATTGACCTGATAATGACCATGACATGAAAGCAAGTCTTGGTCAACTAAAGATCAACACAGCAATTGAGAAATTCAGTACATGGGTGGCAGACAAGCTCAACCTTTATATTTTCATCTCATAATTATTAACCTTCTGGCAACCTGGCTTTCAAATTATATATAAGAACCTTTCATCATAAGGTCATTTGGGGTGACTTTGGGCTTGGAGTCTGCTTAGAGATGAAGAAAACTTAATATTATGCTGAAAATCACACCCTGAAAAGGAAAAAATCATGCAAGTTTAAATGTAGAATAATGAAATCGCTACAGGAAAGTGGTTTGGATTTTTCAGTCATGTGACTTAAAACAAGCAATAAAAGACACAGATACAAGCAATTAAGATTTGGGTTATTGCTGAGAAGAAATTCTTAGGAATGCATGTCATCCTCACGTGGAGAACTATAAATAAATACAGACTCTCAGGCCCCATTCCCAGAATCTGACTCAATGGGCCTATGGGTAACTTTTAAGGCTCCCAAGGTGATCTTCCTGTGCAATCAGTGTTGAGAACCACTGGTTTAGAGCTTGCTTTTTGCAATGGCTAAAGCTTTTGGCGATTGTTCTTATGTTAGTAATGGATTTTGAGATGGAGAAAAAGCAAAGCATTTGAGGCTGAAGTGACCTATCTTTTTGCCTTAAAGAGTCGGCCATTTTTCTTGTGACAGGCTGGCCTTTTTCTAACATACTTTTGGAGAAATGCTAGTCTCACCATTGGCAAAGGGCTAACTTGTAGAAGGTATGCTTTTTTCAAAAAGTGCAGCTTGGAGAGCAAACAAACAGCCTGCAGAATGAGAAACTTAGCCAAGAGACTAATATCCATAATTTAAATGTACTGCAAAATTAATCACTATACACACATAAAATAGTGACTCCCATGACCTGCCAGTCAGCAAATCGGCTAAGAACAGGAACAGACCATTCTCAAAAGAAGAAACACAAATGGCTAATATGTATTTTTTTAAAAGTATTTGATATCATTAACCATTAGGGAAATGCAGGCTAAAACTAATTTGTGTTGGTAATGGTGGTACATGTCTTTAATCTCAGTATTCAGGAGGCAGGGGTAAGCAGGTCTCTGTGAGTTCAAGGCCAGCCAGGGCTACATAGTCAGAACCTGTCTCAAACAAGCAAAACTACTTTTAGATAACATCTCATCATCTACCTTATGTCAGAATGTCCGTCATCAAGAAACTTATTAACAAATACCATGGGGGAAAAAGAACTTTATCTCTGGTAGGTGTACAAATCGATTTGAAGATTTCTCAAAAAAAAAAAAAAAACAAAAAAAAAAAAACCAAATATAACTACCATGTGACCCAGCTATACTACCCCTGGGCATATACACAAGGGTCTCCACATTCTTCATGGAAAGAATTGCATATCCATATTTGTTAATGTTATATTCACAAGAGCAAGGAGGTTGAGCCAGCCTAGATGCCCATTAGTAGATGTATAAAGAGAATGTTGTGCACATACACTTCGGTGTTTTACTCAGTTGAAAAGGAAAGTGAAATCATGAAATTGGTGAGAAACTGGTTGGCTCTAGAAAAGAGTATATGAAACAAGATGAACCAAACTCAAAAAGAAAAAAAAATAGCCCACACATTCTCATTTATATGTTAGTCCTACATCATAATGTATTCATTCATCTTTCTTTCTATAATGTCTATCCATCTTAGGCTTTATATCTAGGTGTAAATATGTACAAAGCCTAAGAGATTAGAAAGAAGACCAAGAGAGGAAACAAAGAGGTACTGGGGGGGGCCTGGAGGAAGCAATGGGATACACAGGAAATGAGTGTAGATCAAAAATTGGGGGGTAAGGTTCCAAAGAGTAGAAGGTGAAAGAGAAGAAGTGGGAAAATGTGTGGGGGGAGGAGATTATTCATAGTTTGTTTGAAAA
Source organism: Arvicanthis niloticus (assembly GCF_011762505.2). Taxonomy (NCBI): domain Eukaryota; kingdom Metazoa; phylum Chordata; class Mammalia; order Rodentia; family Muridae; genus Arvicanthis; species Arvicanthis niloticus. Next base: position 27,462,386 of record NC_047676.1, read on the forward strand.
ATGCCATAATCATATATAATACATTGCATGGTAATTTTTAAACTAAAGTAAAATAAAAATTGAAGCTGAGTAAAGGGCTCAGAATAAGATCCTTTGCTGTTCTTGCAGAGGACAGATTCAGGTCCTATCACCCATGTGGTAGCTCATACACCCAACTCCCATAACTCTAGTTCCAGGGAATCCCAAGCCTCCTTCCAACCTCGTTTGAGCACCAGGCAGGCATGTGGTATATGTACACACATTCAGACAAAATACTCATAAACACAAAGTGAAATAAATCAATCTACAGATGCAAGAATAAATAAAATTAAACGTACAGCTGTGGAAATATGGGCTCTTTATTTCTCTCTCTCTTTCTCTCTCTCTCTTCCTCTTCCTCCTTTCTCTCTCATCTCTCTTTCATTTCTCTCTTTTCCTCTCTTCCTTGTATAAGAAAGAGGTAATATCCTTTGAAGGAACAAGAGACATCAGCAAGTTTGTCAGGCACTGGAGTCAGTAAGAATACAGCCAGAGTCTTCACTTCCCACAGCAAGAGTTTTGAATTATAAGTAGGTATGACCAAGTATCACTTGGGTAACAACCTGAGCATCTTGGCTTTATACATATTTACACCTAGATATAAAACCCAAGATGGATAGACATTATAGAAAGAAAGGCTGCCTTCTGGCAGCTAATAACCATAATATCCCCGTGCTACTAGCTTAAGGAGGTTTGTAATCTTTACCTACAGATGTGTAACACAATTTTGTTCATGTAAGAAACAACACTGTTAGAAACAAAGACTTCTGTCACCAACAGGGGGCTAGGCAAATTCACCTTGGGAACCTAATACAATATGGAGAATTCAGAAGCTAGGACTCTAATCTGTCACCTCTGTCCCAGCCAACCCCATGGCCCAGGGTAAGTCATTAACATTCATTTCCCAATTTGTAAAATTGGAGAAGTGAAAAGAGCTATAGATTATTATAGAATAGCCACCTTGGATATTAGCGGGCATGGCAATAAAGCCCTTCTGAGTGATTGTGCAAATCCTGGTGGTTAAAAAGAAGTAGGAGCTACCAATTGCCCACACTTCACTGGGATGGACTCTGGGGCACACACTCAAACAAAGCACACAAGGTACAGAAAGTGTCAATCAAAATGAGGCTTTAGATGTGTTATCCAAGGAGACAGGATCATAGCTGGTAACGATTTGGAAGTCTATGTAGGAATACATGGGTATTTGTATGAAGCAAAGATTGTATTCCTTATTTGTCCACTGTATGCCTTTAGAAGAAGTTCCTTTATTTTGTACAGAAATGGTATTGAAATTCTGACTTCACATTAGAACACTTCGGGGAATTAAAAACAAAGCAATACTGATAGCTGACAGCTAGATTCCAATCCTGGATTGAAAACACAAAGACTGTAAAGACAGCACTGAGGCATTAGCAGTTTTCTAGGCTTTCCAGGCAATTCTAAGATCACATTCTGCCGTATGCATGACTGAATTAGGCCTGTTGCTTTTATCACATCAGCAAACATCCCATGCCTGCTTCCTCTGCCCCACATTTCCATGTGTTTCCTTCTGGGATGTCTAATCTCATCCTCAACACCCAACATTCATCAGGAATGAACTTTGAAATTTAAATGTATCCTATCCTCTAGAATTTCTAAAGTCTAATTGTTTATGCCATCATCCATTAATAACTAGGGAATGTTCTCCTGCACTGCTACTGTCCAGTTAGGCTCATGTTACATTTTCCATTCTAGAGAATATATTCCATATATATGTGCATTTGTGTTTATATGTGTATTAGCAATATATCATATATCATATATATGTACATATGTGGATGTTGATTCACTAAAGTTTACTGAAGTTTCCACTGAAGTTCAAATCAAGTCAGCCATTTTTTTAAAAAACCGTTTCCCCCAGATTTAGAATTCCAGTGGAAAAGAACGTTTGTAAACAAATAATGTTATTTGTATGCCCCAAAGAGCATTTTGTATTTTGTTCTGCTCTATCTACATATTGAAAATATTTTCTTGCTGATAAGTAGCTACAGAGTCTAGCAGAGCTCAGTCCATCAGTGATATAACCAGGATGATTTTTATAGCATATTCCTCCATTATCATCTTCTGTGCCATTATTATGTCAAGTCTAAACTCATTCTGGTATTATTGGAAGAAAGAAAGTGAGCATAATACACTAACCAAAATACAAGACAATCTTAGACTCTGGATGCTTGACCTCCCAAGCCAGAGGCCTCCTCCCATTCTAACATCCGACTGTCCTTTTCTTTACAGTAAATGGAGCTACAGGAACAAATTCTTTCTTTCGGTGACATACCCAAGTGCCATTTTAGCCAGTGAACAAAGAAACTAAAGGCGGTCTTCTGTGATGCTCCTGGAGCTGGCCTTCTAGAGATCCAGGCTGCATCTTGTTCCTGCTGTTTTAATCAAGAGGTCAGTAAGAGAAATACACTTATTGTCACAAGAGATGACCCAAGGAACTTTGCACATGTGTGTGAAATCCTGGTTATCATCTCCTTGGCTTTCCAAAGTGCTATAAGATACAAACACTTTATCTTAGGAAGCAATTTAAAGATAAAGCTGTAAATCCAGTTTTTTTTTTTTTAATTATTTTTTTAAATGTTCTTTTGGTCATTGGATTTTTGTGGAAGAGTTTTTTGAGATTTCCCTATATAAGGGACTGTACCCTAGTGATAAACCACAGAGTTAATTTCATCAAATCCAATATCAACATGAGGGGATTGGCCTTAACTACATCACCTGCATACCCTGAGCATTAGGAATGGGACAGAGGGTATTTTTTTTTAACTCTTAATTCATCAAGTAACTGAATTTGGGGGCAGACATAAGAAGAATGTTAAGCAAACCTAGACAGATAAAGATATGTCCAGGAGAAAGGGGGAGGAGGATATTCCTATTATATCTTGGTCAAATATCAGTCTTAAGCAGTGCTGTGTCAAGCAAATGGAATGTAAATCACGAGGTAATGTGATTTAAAATTGCTATTAAGCCACATTAAAACAAATTAAAAGCTAGTAGGTGAATTTGATTATTTTTTTCACCTAAACCAGTTGATATAAAACTTACAATTTTAATACACAAACTAAGATTAGGAACAAATTCGCTTTTTTGTGTATGGGATGCTACATGCTTGGAATTTAGAGTGTTTTACAAAGCAAGCACCTTTTTCTAGGGATTAGCTTCATTTCAAGCACTCACGAACCCCATGGGAGTCTATAACCTCTGTATTTTCTTCATAGACTTTATCAATATCTGGAATTATCTTTAAGACAGATTTATTTGTTATCATCATTATTTATGTACATGCACTATGTATGCTTATGGGCATGTGTGCCACAATATTTATGTGGAGGCCAGAAGACAACTTTGTAGACTTCGTTCTTTCCTTTTACATTTGATGGGTTGTATTGATTGAATTTAGGTCTCTAGGTTTTCATGACAATTGTCTCTACCCATGTGGCTGTCTCACCAGATGCTGAATCATCTCTATGTGTTTCTTCACCTACCTGTTAACTACCTTTGTTCTTTACAAAGAAGCTCCACCAAAGCTAGATTTCTGGTTTTTCTTTCCTTATACCACCACACACACAGTACAGTACAATAGAATGAATGAATGAATGAATGAATGAATGTATGAATGAATGAGTGAATAGATCCTTAACACCAGAAGCAAATGTAACTGGTGTCTCAACACAAAAACTAGTAGAAAATAAAAGTCCCAGAGTTCTTTGAACCTGAACAAACTTCCCAGGAAGTGACAGTCAGCCAGCCTCAGTCTCATCTGCCAATACTGAATATCATCTACCTGAAATTTACCAGCTGAGCTCGGGAAGAGTCAGGAAAATTACTATCCACAAGTGGTTTGTTGTTGCTAGCCATTAATATGTACCACAAGAATAGTATCTGTTCACGTCACTTCAAACCATCCACCACATGTGGTTGTCCCTGCCCTTGAGAATAATCCAAGTCCAGTTGGCATGCTGCAATGTTCTGCTATTGGGAAGGTTGGCGTCAGTCGATAATGGGGAATTAAATGGATGGCAAAGTCAGACAGACCAGGGATCCTACCAAACTGTGCGGGCTGAGTAAATTAAGTAAATACTTGTAGTTCTCATTTTCCTCGGCAGTAAAACTTTACATGATAACTCATACCTTCAGTGTTTCTGTGAGAATCATTCGAGACTCTGTATGGAAGTATTTAATACACTATTCTGTAAAGGTTCAGTGGCAGGTATCGATATTACCATCTTTGCATGCAAACACTCTAAAGAACACGAAGACCATCAATCTTTTCTACTTTGCACATATGCAATTTCCTTCTTTTTACGGTGTGATAGTGTCTTCTACTTGAACCTGAGAAGCCAGAGAGGTGGAGGAGACTCTAAGATGAATTGAAATCTTAACTTGTACCTATCAATGAAACATAGCAATAGAGCCATTTATCTTGACAGAGACAATTTGTAGTGCATTTAGAGACAGGTCTGGGGGACTTCTCTGGTTTCATACTCAACTGCTTATAGCTATAAACAAAGATGGCTATTTTTTTTTATGAAAAAATTCATAGGCCAAAAAGGACTAGAAAGAAGGTCTCGGAATCCATGCCAATCTGAGAAGTGGTTTATTTGTTGCCAATACACAGAGTTCTGCTTGCCACAGCAAAGTTGAAAGAGTAAACTTGACCCTGCATTCTGAACCCCTATCTCTCATCTTAGAGACTAATGAGCTGGTATCACTCAGTCTCCTGGCAGTATAAGCCTCATAAGATAGCTGTTCTAAAAACCAGAAGACCAGTGGGCACTTGCAATGTCACATTAACACTAATGAGAACAGTTGATCACTGAACATGGGTCAGGCGTGATGTATTTAGTCAGCAACCACACACAAAAGCAGAATTATTCCCCCATCTTGCAGCCGGGAAAAGGGAGGCTCAGAGAACTCCAGTGACTTGCTGAATTGTAGCTACAATTTGAAGCACAGCCTCACGGGCTCCAGTGCCTCCTGCTTTCTGAGATGCATCTCCTGCGCTGTTGGCAGAAGACTCCGGTTACTAGAAGCTATGAGACTCCTCTAGACCAGTGGTCCTGCAACCTTTCTGATCCTCTCTGCTCTAGACCTAATGCTCTATACAAAGTAAATATGCCTGAAGTATCTAGTCACACTGTGCTTGGGGAGCAAATCAAGCTTTGTCTCTAACCAAGCCTTGGCCCTGCTCTCTGATACCCAGCCAGCTGCCCTCAAGGGCATTGGTTTATGTGGACACTGACCCCCTCTCCTCTCCATAGGCTACTTTCCAGAGCTGTTTGTGGACAGAAACCTCCAGGGTAGTGGTTATCACCCTGTAGGTTTCGACCTCTTTGGGGGGGGGGTCAAACAACCCTTTCACAGGGGTCACCTAAGACCATCGGAAAACAGATATCTGTGTTAAGATTCATAACGACAGCACAATTACAGTTATGAAGTATCAATGAAAATGATTTTATGGCTGGGGGGGGGAGGGATCGGGTCACCACAACATGGGGAACTGTATTAAAGAGTCCCAGCATTGGGAAGGTTGAGAACCACTGGTCTAGCGTCCGCCATTAAGAGTTGAGAGGAGAGGTCCCGTGGAAGCGCAGAGATTGATGAGACCATAGAGAATATACATACACTGTGTGGGCCCCATTAGGAAGGAGTGCCATCTCTCCCTGCAGCGCAGTTGCTTCAGACCCTCCCAACAGTACCAGTTATTCTCACACCCAGCACAGTCACCAGCAAAAGCTTGGTGGGATGTGTCCTGACGCAGCATCCTCAAAGACAAGGGGTTGTCAGGCATGGCCAACAAGGGGTGTCCATATAAAATCCTTCATCTGTTCCTTAAGTTTAATTTCTACCCTGGGGAAATGACTCACAATCAGTTTTCAAAAAGGACTCCTACTTTGAAATAAAGCCCCCGAAACCAAAAAAACCAAAATATTCCTGCTCTACTCAGCACCTCTGTTCCATTAAGCACTTGCAACAAGATCAATCAGTTTCCCTAAATGTACCCACAGGAAACTTCGGCCAGAAGGTGAATACCCACCATTGCAATGCCACCGGAGGCAGAGTGAGGATTGGTCAAGACGCTCCGGGTGGGAAATCTTTTCCAGCCAATTCCATGAATGAAGATCAAAGGACGCTCCCTCCCCACCCCCACCCCCGAGATTAATAACAGGTTGCAAACATTTTCAATTTCAATCACAGAAAACCCCAAGTTGCTTGTTGTTATTAAGGAAGCATGGGTTGCTTCCCTACCACACAGGTAGAGGTCACTAACAAGATATATTTCTATACAACTGCAGCCCTTGTCTTCCCCTGCCTCAGCAGTCAGAGTCAGGGTTCTGGGAGTCTAACCTTCTTCTCCGCTCCTGGATCCCTTGCTCTTGGCTCCAGCAGAATGTCCTTGCTTCTAGCCCTAGGGCTTGAATTCCTAGCGCGCTGCCCAGCCACCACTCAGCTGCCTCAGGGTGTGGGGGTGGAAGCTCAGGTGACTCTGTCCCCTCACCTGGCATCCAGCTGTGCAGCCGGCAGGAGACTGCCCAAGTTAGCTGCTACAAAGTCTCCTGCCTGAGTCCGGGTCCGCCTCCCCGCTATCTCCCCAGCTTTTCATTTCAACATCAACCACCTGCAACCCCACAATCACGCCGCCGAAACTCGTTCGCAAGGGCGCGCTCGCAGAGTATATTTTAAAATACCCCGAGAGCGGTTGTAAAAGCTGGGGTGGGTGGCCAAGCACCTTGGCATAATATTTAGCTTTTCTGGAGAGGGACATCAAGGTTTGGCTTCAGGCACGCTCACAGCACGGGATGGGATTTCCTCGCGCCCGCGGGCTCTGGCAGCTAGCTGGCATCTCCCCAAGCCTGCAACCAACTGTTCCTCTCCCACTCCTGGCCTCGAACCCGCGGCCCTGGAGAGCGCCCGCCCGTACCAACCCCGGTTGCGCGTAGCCTGGTCTGCCCTGGGTACTCACTTCTGCTGCTGTAGAGAAAAGTCTGCCATACCAGGGGTTGAGCACTTCCTGCAAAGGACGCGAGCTTTATCACTGACAGGTAAAGCTGTTTCCTGAGCCCAGTGTAAAATCCAGAACGCAGGAGAGGAGCGAGTGAGACAGAGCAGGAAGGCGGGGGAAAGCCCAGCCCAGAAGACCCGGCGTCTGGGGATTTTAGCCTCTGCTCTGCAGTCGCCAGCCGCGTGTCTCTGAGAAGAAGCTCAACTCGGTGCACTTGTTCGCTCTTTCTTCACTAGAGGAGGAGTCAGTGTTGCAACATGCATGTTCCTTGCTGGAGGCAAAACAGTGATTTTCTCCAGCGTGCAAAAGGTCCAGAGTCTGCCAGTTTTATAAGGTGACAGAGATAGTTGGGGGAATCAGAATGCAGAGAAGAGGTGGACGAGAAAATTTTTGATTTTCCCCGGAACCGTTTTGTATGATCAGGGAACCTTCTTCCATCAAGACTGTACCAGTAAACAGACAAAACAATAATAAAAATGCCCTTTAAGTCTGGTGACCTCAAAGATGGTATTTCTCACAGTAGCCAAGATGAGGCTCGGTGTCAAATTTCTTTCCTTATTTCCCAGCAAGCAACATTGAGCAGCTGCCTGACAATACTTGAAGGGGCTCTAGGGCTATGAATCGCACCTTCCCTGAGAAGGAGGAGGAGTCAGAGGAAAGTGGTCAAGACAGACTAAACAGGGACCCTTAAAGATGGTTTCTCTCTCTCTCTCTCTCTTTTTTAAACACAGCACAACTTCCAGGGCTCTGTTTTATGCCCAGCCACATCAAAATAGTAGAGAAACACCAGTATCCTCAATAACCCACGACCCTGCTCTTTTCCACAAATGCAGAATGTATCTCCTTAAATAAGCTACACCATCTGAATGCTATTTTACCTATGTTTTTGATATTAACAAAATGCCGCTTTTCCTCTTGCACCCCTCCCTATGTTCTCTTGAAAACAAAATATTAAAAAAACAAATACTAACAGCGACTTGGGTCAAATGGTTATCCATGAACAGGTAAGTGGGCAACGTTTGAAGCCAATGATTAATGTTGTGTCCCGTTGCTATTGTAAGTCAGAGGACCACTGTGGTTATTTTGAACAAGCTATTGAGTACTTTTTTTTCTAGTCATTGGAACATTGCCTTTTCTTCCTTTGATTTGATTGACACTTTGCAATAACTGGCAAATCGCATCCATCAGTGGCCTTCTGCCACACTTCAGGAAGCCACTGAAAATCCCATGACATTTGGGTAATCCTCTTGCATTAGAAGAGGCACCTGCATGGGCTTAATGTTAGCGACTCAATATCATGTCCTGCACAAGTTAAACCATTATCTACACCTGGTTTCCAGAGTATGTGGGGTGTGTCTCTGCAGTGCACAGACCGTGAAGGCTTCCGATGACTGGGGTGTACACAACTGCTCACAATTGTCTTCAAGAGTGTATACTATAATGCCCGTTCATTTTCAAAACAAATGAGTATCCTCTCCAGTGGCAGAACATGGTCAGGCTTAGTGGTCAAGTCATCGTTAACCTTAAGGTATTTTAGGAAAAATAAATTGAATAAAGACACCTGTTGAACATCATAGTCTAGCCTCGTCTTGCCTATCAAATACGTTCAGAACTTGTATATTGGCCTGAATTTGGGGGAAAATTATCTAACACAAAACTTAACAGGATGCTTGAATAGGTAAATCATCATATTATTAAAGTGTCAATGCCATCTTGAAGCATCAGAGGTTGGTGATTATATTTCTGTGTGACCTTTGAAAGGCTAGGGGTTACTCAGTTAAGTGTAATTTTCCCGGACTATTCTAACTGATAATGAAAAGAGAATCACCTTTGGCAATGCAAAACTGCTAGCTTTCCTTGCGGCTCCTACAAGTCTGCGCTTCTGCTCCATGGCAGAAGTTGGTTACAGCACAGGTTCAATGACTAATCCATATGCTATTTGGAGAGAAGGGTCAGGGTCATGGCTTTCTGCTCTTCTGTACAGCATATACCTTGTCCCCAAGCCACCGGCATTCACAGTCCTGAATTTCCTTGTGTTCTCCCAAGTGTCACTAAGATGCTGAGGGAAATCGTCTGTGAGCCCAGCTTTCCTTTGCTCCACAGCTGTATTGTGACCCTCTCCTTCTGCACACACTGGCACCATTCACCCACATCCTTGCATTCTCCTTTTGCTTAGATCTGCATCTGCCTCAGTGTGTGGATTCCTCCCTTCTGTCTAGCTGATTCATCTAGCTTGTGTCTTGGACTCCGTATCTGCTCACTATCTCCAAGACCTCACTCCACAGTTTAAGGTAACACACTGGCAATGGTTTTGGGTATCCCTATTCACTTGACTTGCGTGAGTTTCACTTAGTGTAAACCAGGCTCCATAGAGAAATAATGCCGATGAAGTGTATAAAATGCCAGCCACGCTGATAAAAACCTTACAGAATTATGGGTTGTGTTTCCTTGCTTTGTTTTGTTTTGCCTTCCTGTTTCCCAGCCATGAGTTCTCATCCACAGCTTTCTTACATCTTTGCTGGCCCAACTGACACTTTGGACGATTTACAATCTACTTTGTCAAACTTAGGAAAGCACCCTGCATTCACAGCCTTCTTGACTTACTTTTCTTTGACTTGGTGATTTCTAGCGTTGGCCACAGACCAGCAACACCCAAGGAGGAGCCAAATAACAGTGCTTGCATGCCCAGTAATAAACTTCTAAATCCAAGAGGTTCAGGGTGATTTTCCTATTCCTACAAAAAAAAAAAAAAAAACAAAACAAAAAAAAAAAAAAACCATCAACTGTACCATTTACGTCACTATTTGGTTCTTCCTTTTCTGCCATGGCTTCCCGTGAGCTGCTCTCCAAGGGATACCTTGGCCTTTCCCCAGCTCTCTGTTTCCTGCAGACCTTCTCTGGGAGCTCTCATTTAGAACACTGAATTTCTCCACGTCCCCATGTCTCCCTGCTATTCCGGTGTCTCTGGTACAGCTCCCCTCCTTTCTCTTCTTCCTTACACAGGGGACACTTTTGTCTTTAGCCCTTCACTCCTCCCAATCAGAGATGGCTTTCTTTTCTTTAATATATAGGAAATGCTAGAAATATCACAACAGTAAAAAGAAAACCATACAAGATCCTGATACTGTTAAGGAAACAAAATCACATCTATATTTGTAAAATTAAGCAAAAATCCGTCCAAATCACACATCTTCTTTCTTTCTTCCTAGTCCCATCTCCTGGGGAACCCATCACTGAGACATAAACACATACCTGTCCCTTTACAAGTGTACACAGTTACTCATCTATTTCCACTTGCATATAGTTTTTCATTAGTTTTTAAAAATATTTATTTATTGTCCCCTCCACTTTTCCTTCTCCTCTGAGAGGGTGGTCCTCACCCTGGGTAACCCCCCACCCTGGCACACCAAGTCTCTGCAGGATTTGGCACATCCTCTCACACTGAGGCCAGACAAGGGAACCATGTTAGGAAACCCATTCCGCAATCAGGGTACAGCTTTAGGGACAGTCCCCACCTTATATTAGGCACCCAAATGAAGTTCGAACTATGTATCCACTACATGTGTAGCGGTTGCCTTTGTCCAGCTTATGTCTCCCCTTTTCTTGATGGCTCCCAGGGGTCCAGATTAGTCGACTTGGTTTTCTTGTGGACTTCCTATCTCATGCAGGGCCTTCAATCCTTCTCCCAACTCTTTCATAAGAGTTTCCAACCTCTGACCAACGTTTGGCTGTGTGTATCTGCATCTGTTTCAGTCACCTAACTGCTTGGTAGAGACTCTCAGAGGACAGTTATGCTAGGCTCCTGTCTATAAGTATAATGGTGTCATTATAGTGTCAGGGATTGGTTCTTAATCATGGGATGGGTCTCAAATTGGGACAGTTATTGGTTGACCACTCCTTCAGTCTCTGCTCCATCTTTGTCCCTGCATTTCTTTAGACAGGACAAGTTTTAGATAGTTTTGTGGGTGGGTTGGTGCTCTTATCTTTCCATTGGATTTTCTGCCTGGGTACTACTGGAGGTGGCCTCTTCAGGTTCCATGTTTTCACTGTTAGGCATCTTGGTTACTTGCATGGACTCCTGGGAACCTCTCCCATCCCATGTCTCTGGGACTTCCTAGAGATCCTCCCCAATTTCATTAGTGTTTGAAGATTAATTTTTTAATTTACTGTACATCCTGACCACAGTTTCCCCTTCCTCCCTATCCCCCATCCTCCTCTCCCTTTTTCCTTAGAGAAGGAAGGCCTCCCATTGATATCAACCTGCCTTTGCATATCAAATTACTTGCATATATTTTTTCACTAAAATATACATTTATTTTCATGGCTTGTCCTTTTGGGCTCAAAAATATAGGAAAACAATAATCTTACAATCTATCTGCCTCCTCTTCTGCAATGTTCCTTGAAGTCTTAGGTATAGGAGTTGCTTTGTAGATGTGTTCCTTTGGCGTGGACCCCCAACTCTGCATTTGATTGGTTGTGGTTTACTGTAATGGTCTCTATCCCTGGCAAGGAGAGTTTTTCTTGACAAGAACTACGGCAATAGCAGAAAGCCCACACAGCCTCAGTACATAGGAATCTTGCTGAGAGATTTTGTCTTCTAGTGATGTCCGAAGCTACACCCATGAAGTCTCACCAACGTGGCTGCATAAACGTGAGCTGAACAAGAGTAACAATAGACATGCTAACATATACAGGGTTGGATGGGGGACCCCGCAAGGCCTCAGCCCTACACAGCCAGCTACAGGCAACTCAAGAATGCTAAGAGTGTGAGAAACAGTCTTCTCCAGAGGATAGCACGCTGACACATCCAATGCCAGATGATCAGTCCTGACATCTCTAAATGTTTTAAATGTGAAATTACTGGGCCATAGAATTAAGACAGTTAAAAACATAATGTATTTGTTAATTCTTTAATTTTATGCTTGTGCACAATGTATTTTGGTACCATTCTCCACTTCCAGCTCTTCCTAGATCCACCCTCTGACTCCCAATGTCATGTCTTTTTCTTTTTTTTTTCTTCAATAATCCACCAAATCTAGTTTATGATGTCATATTGTCATGGGTGTGAAGCCACCCAATGGAGCACGGTTCACCTTCCAGACGACATACCCTTAAAAACAAAGGAGTCAGGACATTTCAAATTGTCATATAAACTTTCAAATTTCATCCCCAACTGTTGATTTATCTATTTCTATCAAGGTTCTTTTCTTGAATTTTAGCAAGCACAGGACCATACTGATGTAATCTTGCCAAATTTAATCTGACAAGCAAGACAAGCCTATTGTTCTAAGTCTCCTGTGCTTAGTTTTCATGAGATTGTGGAGCCTCTTATGACAGCCTTCTCGCTATGGCTGTTAAATCTTACGTTTGGTTTTCTTTCAAGGTGCTTGTCTTTTTAAAAATCAATTGTTTGGTGTTTCCTGTTAAGTATATTAAGACTTTGACTAAACATATGTCAAACATTTCTCTTGATTGATCTTGATTACAGACTGACTGAACAAAATATTTCATTTCCATGGTCTTGCATTCCAGGCCTCTGGGTTCTTTGTCTTGCTTCTTTATATAGAACTTATAAAAATGTTTGTATTTTTTTCCAAAATAAAAATTTAAATGTATTTTTAAGTATATTCTATTTATTTTAAATATAATTATATATTTAAAATAATATATAATAAATATATATAGTGTGTATAATATATAATATATAAATAAGTATATATAAATATAAGTATATAAAAATATAAATATATAAAATAAACATAAATATATAATATAAATATATATTATATTATAATATAATAGAAAGTTTAATTTTCTTTTGAATTTATGGTCAATGACCCACTTACTCTCTATTTTAAAATTAATTAATTAAGTAATTAATTTTTAATTCATATGAGTACACTGTAGCTGTCTTCAGACACACCACAAGAGGGCATTGGATCCTATTACAGATGGTTGTGAACCACCATGTGGTTGCTGGGAATTGAACTCAGACTTCTGGAAGAGCAGTCAGTACTTCTAACTTCTGAGCCATCTCTCCAGCCCAACTCTTTATTTTTAAAATGTGGATTTTTCCATTGATTGCTATAATTACATATCATAAATATCTATGTTCCCACAACTGCTTTGGACACCACTCTGTCACTTTGAGATGTGTATTTGTATGTCCTGAATGCAGTATACATTAGTGTAACCATGAAACCACTACATTTTAGTGGCCTGTAATTCTATCAATTTTTTTTTTTTTTACAAATCTTCCTGATATGCTTATGATGATGGTCTGAATGAGAATACCTGCCCCACACAGGCTCATATATTTGAATACTTCATCACCAGGGAGTCGAACTAATTGAAAGTTGATAGGATTAGAAGGGTTAAGAAGTGTGGACCTGTTGGAAGAAGTATATCATTTGGGGGCAGGCTTTGAATTTTCTCCCTCTCCCTCTCCCTCTCCCTCTCCCTCTCCCTCTCCCTCTCCCTCTCCCTCTCCCTCTCCCTCTCCCTCTCCCTCTCCCTCTCCCTCTCCCTCTCCCTCTCCCTCTCCCTCTCCCTCTCCCTCTCCCTCTCCCTCTCCCTCTCCCTCTCCCTCTCCCTCTCCCTCTCCCTCTCCCTTTCCCCCTTCCCCTCCCCCTCCTCCACTCTAATGATCAGGATATTACTCTTAGCCACTGCCCCAGCACCAAGCTCCATACTATGATGATACTGGACTAAGCCTCTGAAACTGTAAACTAGGCTCCAATTGTTTTCTTTTTCTTTTCTTTTTTTTTTTTTAATAAGAGGGGAAGAGGGCTTGTAAGTATGTTCCATCCTTTCTGCTTTCATCTTAGTTTCTGCTTTCAATCATTTTCATTTCTTTCCTTTACAAGATTTCCCAAACATACTTCCTTTTGTCAGCCCTGTCTGTGTCAACCTCAAATGCAGCCATGTTGAATCATGGTGGCATCAGTCCCTGCATCAAGATTTGTTTTTCTGTAGCGGTGTCTACTTCCCACAGAATTAAATGAAAGTATCTTCGCTCTTGGTGATCTTATTAAGCTTCAGAAATTGAGCTATTAAATGTCTACAGCATGTTCAAATCTAATAATACTCATCTGATTAAAACTCTATAAGCAGTTCTCAGCTATCAGACTCCTCAGCTCGTTTCTTCCCGATCATTCCGACTCTGAAGGGACTCCACTTGCTTCTGCTGTTCTTTCTGTGATTGTAAATGGGTTTACTGTACACCTGTTCTATTTCCAAGGATCACTGTGAGCTGATACGTGTCAACTTGTGTGAATATAATTGGTAAATCATAAACCATGTGTAAACATAAGGCACACTAGTATTATATGGTATTTCTTCCATTCTAAGGAAGTCTACACTGTTGGGTAAGCAGTGAGGCTAACTACCACCTGTCTTTATGAGTATGGAAAGGGGGATACTTTGCTTCATGGGAGCATACATTATGAAAGTGCTAAGAGACCTGGCCAGCTGACTGATAAGGAGTCATGTCTTCTAAGCCCCAGGAGGGATACATGAGTGTGGCTGTTACTCAATGTCCAGTATCTGATGTCTTCGAGTAATTGTACTGTGACCTTTTCAGTTCCAAGTGTAGCCCTTGGACCAGTTTCAATACCATCATGGGAGAGCTCATTAGAGATATAGGATCAAATCTACCCTCAGCTTCTCAACCAGACTTCTGTTTTAGATCTTCAGGTATTTCACATGTATATTAAAGTTTGAAAAAAAATGTATTCTAGAAAAGGGATCTCCAAGACTTTTTCCTATTGTCTCAATAGTAAAGTTAATTTTGAGTACATATTCCAAAATACATCCCTCTTTCTCTCTCTCATGCACATGCAGTGCACACACACACATAGCTGTATTAATTAATGAAAGCAGGAATTCAAAAAGGAAAAGATAAAATTTAAAAATTGAAACAGTTTTATGTGTTGATAGCATAAAACCATTTGTTTTTCAGAAGTATATTTGTATTAGTTAATTTGGGGGCTTGTTAAATTTTTTTTTATGGTGGTGGAAAAACACCAAGGCTAAGGCAAACTAAATATAGAAAGGATTTAACTGAGTTTATAGTTCCAGAAAGCTAAAGTCCATGATGGCAAAGTGAAGGTATGGTGTCAAGAAGAGCTGAGAGCTCAGACCACAAGCAGGAGGGAGAGAGAGAGAGAGAGAGAGAGAGAGAGAGAGAGAGAGAGAGAGAGAGAGAATATGCCAAGAGTCCTTTGAAACCTCACATCCTGCCCCCAGTGACAAGCCTCCTTCAACAAGTCCTACCTCCTAAGCCTTCCCAAACAGTTCCACTGAGGACCAAATATTCAAACATATAAGCCTATGGGGACCATTGTCATCCAAACTACCACAAGGACTATCAAATTTTTGTGACATTAATCGGGTTCAGTATACTTTATATTTAGATGCTAATGCAAAGTTCTGGTTCCACACTCTCCATTTTCAGTCCTTAGTTTTAGGATTTGTTATAGCTGAAAATTATTGCAGAACAAGTTTTACAAATGTTTTTCCCTCTGACTCTAGCAACACTTACTCGCTTTTCTCTAAAGCTCACATTCACTAGGATTCACTCACAGGTGGTAAGATTTACAAGTTGTCGTATGTAATTCGAGAAGCTTTGAAAATATAAAAGGTGCCATGACCCATGCAACTCCATGGATGATTTCATCTCCCTGCTCAACAAGTTCCTTCTGCTCCTTTGTTGTAACACTTCTTTACAGCTCAAATGGCCATTATCTCTCTCTCAGTGTGCCCTCCCCACAAATAATTTTTCCTTTACATTTTATCTTGGGGATTATATACAAAGTACATTTTCATCCTGGTTCCTTTCTCTTGTATCATGTACTTAAAAATTCCATTATTGACAATGTTCAAACTATACGCATCTGTGCTGTGCTCAAGCATAAATGGGACTCTATGTTACCATCTGACCCACTTTCCACAGTTCAGGGATTGTCACAGAAGGGATGAAAAGATTGTAAAAGCCAGAGGTGGAGAAGAGAACCTCGGTAAAATGGCGTCTTCTGGACACAGCAGAGCCAGTAAATCCATAAGCTTGCAATGGCCATAGTTGCCTGCACAAGAGCTGCATGAAGTTAGGCCAGTTAACAAGTCACATGGATTGAGCCCCCGGCCTGAGCTGAGAAGATCTATTGATAGCTGACAGCTGCTAGAGATGGAGAAGGATCTGTTTTCTGTCTTTAGTAAAATTTAAAATTTTTTATATACTTGAATGTCTGTTTACAGATGCCCACAGAGGCCTGAAGAGTAATCAGATCCACCTGCAGCTGGAGTCACAGACAGGTATAGACCGCCCAACATAGGTTCTGGGATTCAAACTCAGGTTCTGTGGAAGAACAATGAGGGCTCTTAAGCATTGAGCCATCTCTCCAGCCTTCGTAAGTGTGTTTTTCTGTAAGTCAACCATGATCTAATGGAGGGCCACATACCAGTGAGTATGTGCACATACATGAGAGGAAAAGAAGACACGGAACTCAGAAGGGGTAAGATGCTGGGGAATGGATCCATCAAGTGTGTTACTGGAAGAGTGGGATGTGAATACAATAAAAAACGTTGTATATGTATTAAATTCTCAAAAATTAATAAAATATTGCATTTTTAAAGCATTCACATTTTGGTAGATGTATCTTTGTATAAGAAAGAAAAACACAGACAACACATTTAAATCCAGAATCTTTTTACTGCTTTTTTTTTTTTTTGGTGAAATAAACAAGAAACCTCTATATGGTTCCAAATATTCTCATACATATTTGATTATGGTATGCTGGTAACCATTCATATTTTATAAAACATATTTATAAAACAAGTTGAAGGGAACATAAATGAGAAGCCAACGGGTAGACCCACTCTGGAAACCCCTGAATTTGCTTAAGTCCTCTGTTTCTGTTACTGCTTTTATGACCTGTGGTGAACTAATTGGAGAACTTACACAACCCATTAATTTTCCTTAGGGACATGGGAAATCATTCATATAACCTTATACATTTTTTCTTCTTTATATTGGATTATACTGTACAGATAGGCATCTTCCTCCCTCTTGAAGGCCTCTATTTTATTGTCATGATTGTTATCACCATCCCTTGGGTTCACACAGGTAGCCACTAGACTGCAGCTTCCCAGCCCACAGTCACCCTACTATTTAGCTCTGAAGAATTGCTCTTTTTTCCCTTTATAGGTGAGACATATTTGAAGGAATATTATAACATATGAAAACCAAATATGCTTAACTTCTGCTTTCACAGTGGTAGGTTTGATATGATAATACATATGGGAACTGCATTTAATTAGTTGTTCCAAAAAATGCTAACACAAGAAGCCCAACACTTGATAGGCAAACACATTGAAAACACAGCGGCCCAGGGCCTTGTCAGTCCACATTTGTTCTGGAAATACCAACATCACTTGTGAGTTTGTCACAAATGAGAAGCCTTGGCCTCTCCAGACCTGGTTCAGAATCTGATTTCAACAAGATTCCTAGGTAGTGCACATATACATAAATGTTTGGTTATGCTGCTTCAGCCAAAGATCCTAATCTCAGATATTTATAGTGAAAGTGTCCTCAAGTCCCCACTGATCTGCAAATATATATTTATCTTATATGCTTTTATGGATAGGATGACACTGCATTTTCTACTTTTAGATTATAAAACTGCAATCATCATATGAATGGGAACATACTGTCATGTAAATTTCTAATTAGGTTGGCATTGTATTAATTAGTATTAATTCTTATGTATTATATATTTACACACATGTTAAATATACATTGTATAAAATATACATTATCTATATTTTTCTGTAGATAATTTATTAAGATTAGTATCACTTTGCATAGTATTACATATACATTTATTTGTGGTAAGAGAACCTAACATAGGATCTACCCTCTTTACAAGACTTTTAATACATTATGTTGTATTTAAATAAAGCACAGCATTGTATGGCATGTCTCTGGAATGTATCCACCTTACATAACTGAACCTTCATATCTGTTGAATAAAATTCCAATTTATCTTCTTCCCCCATCCTCTGGAAACACAAATGTAAATCACAGTTAATCAACTCAAACTTGTCACATGATTTCCATTTCCTTGATGTCTGATCATGTTGAACACATTCTGATTTATCTGTTGGGCACTGAATATCTTTGAAAAAAGTTCATTATAGTCTTTTGATAATTATATTATTGTTTATCTTTTTCTCAAGCAGTGTCTTTTTAGATATCTCAGGCTGGCCTCAAACTCATGACTCTGTCTCAATCTCCAGAGTGCTTAGAGTATAAGCATGTAGTATCACACCTTTAACTATTTCTTTAACTATTTTTGGTCTAACTATCACACATTGTGGGAGTTGCATGTGTTTTGGACATTGACCCTTATCAGATAGTGGCTTTTAATTATTTTATCCCATAGGCTACTTTCTCATGCTACTGAAGCATCCCATGTTACTGAAGTATTGCTCAATCACATCATTTTGTTTCAATTCTTTTTAAATACTTAACTACTGTACCTTTCTTGCCACTGTTTAGTGAGTTTTTTATATTTAAATTACCCATTATACTTCATAATTTAACATATTATTCATCATATTAATGAACATGAGGGTGATTTTTCAAAAGACAGTGATGCTCTAAGAGGAGGGACTAGGTGAGGTACTAGTGATGGTGCATAAAAATGTGTGGTGTGTGCAGCTGTCAGGTTTGTCATCTTTAGAATAACAGGGCTGGGAACTGCTTGTTATAAGCCTTTCAGAGCTGTAGATACCTTTACAAAATAGGAACAAAACGCTAGACTCTTCTACAGGATCCTTTGTGTGGATACTTACACACAGAGTTTAGAATAGAATCCTAAAGGATTCACACACATCCCAGAGCACTTCATTGGGGTTAGGATTAGAATGCATACATGGATTTTAGCTCTACTATTTTCAACTTGTAAGGTGAATGGAAAGGCTGCTGGTAATTGTCATCTCCAGATTAGACGATTTTTTTTTTTTAAGATTTATTTATTTTATGTTTGTGAGTACACTGTTGCTGTCTTCAAACACACCAAAAGAGGGCATTGAATCTCATTACAGATGGTTGTGAGTCACCATGTGGTTACTGGGAATTGAACTCAGGACCTCTGGAAGAGCAGATGGTGGTCTTAACCAGAAAATTTTGGGCACTATGAAAAGACAAAACCTACAAATAATAGGATTAGAAGAAGGAAAAGATTCTCAGCTCTAACAGAAAGTAGCTTCAACAAGATAACAGAAGAAAACTTCCCTAACCTGAAAAAAAAGAGATGTCTATAAACATAGAAGGATCTTACAGAACACTGAATAGATTGGTTTGGAAAAGAAAATCCTCTTGCAATATAATAATCCAAACATTAAATGTATAGAGAACAAAAAAATATTACAAGCTGCAAGGGGAAAAGAACAAAAATATATAAAGGCAGACCTATCAGAATTACACCTGACACCTCAACAGAGACTCAAAAGCCAGAAGGGCCTGGACAGGTATCTTGCAGACCTTAAGAGAAAAAAGATGCCTAGAAAAACTTTGAATCAACATAGACGGAGGAGCCATGACAGAACCAAATTTAAACAATATCTTTGTACTAATCCAGGCCTACAGAGAATACTAGAAGAAAAACTCCAAACAAAATGAGGCTAACAATAAATAAATAAATAACCCAATAAAATATTGAAATCAATTATCTCACAGCAAAAGGAAAAGAAGAAAAATAGACAGACAAATGCACATCCACACAGGCATGCACGCACACACACAGTACCACCACCAACATCAAAACAACAGGAATTATCTATCATTAGTCATTAATATCTCTCAATATCAATGGACTCAATTTTCCAATAAAAAGACACAGACTAACAGAGGGGATGTATAAACAGAATCTATCACTCGGCTGCATACAAAAAAAAATGCACCTCAACAACAAAGATAGACACTACGTAAGAGTAAAGGGCTGGAAAAAAGTTTTCCAAGCAAATGGATCCAAGAAACAAGCTGGAGTAGCTATTCTAATATCTGATAAAATAGATATTACCAAAGGTAATCAAAGAAGATGGGGAAGAACATTTCATACTCATCAAAGAAAAAAGTTTATGAAGAGGACATCTCAGTTCTGAACATCTATGCCCAAATGCAAGGGCACCCATGATTGTAAAAGAAACATTGCTAAAGCTTAAATCACACACCAAACCCCACATACTAATAGTGGGAGACTTTAATACCCTACTCTGACCAATGGACAGGTCATCGAAACAGAGAAATAATGAAACTAACAGAGGTTATGAACGAAATGTACCTACCTAACAGATATCCACAGAATCCTTCACCCAAACACAAAAGAATATACCTTCTTCTTAGCACCTCATGGAACCTTCTCCAAAATTGACCATATAATTGGCTACAAAGCAATAGATACAAGAAGATTGAAATAATCCCTTGCATCTTCTCAGATCACCATGGATTAAACCTGGATTTCAACAACAACAGAAACAATAGAAAGCTGACATGCTCATGGAAACTGAACAACTCTACTCAATGACCACTGGGTCTCTCTGCTTTTTACTTAGTTTGGCTAAGGCTTTGTCTATCTTATTGGTTTTCTCACAAAACAAGCTCTTGGTTTTGTTTATTTTCTGTGCTCTTCCCTTTGTTTCCGATTGATTTCAGTCTGGAGTTTGATTATTTTTTGACATCTACGACTCTTTGGTGTGTTTTCTTCTTTTTGTTCTAGAGCTTTCAGACATGCTGTTAACTTGCTAGTATTTGATGTCTCTCCAACTTATGAAGGCACTTAGTGCTAGGAACTTTCCTCTTAGCACTGCTTTCCTTGTGTTCCATAAATTTGGGTATGTTTTGTCTTCATTTTCATTGAATTCTAGAAAGTCTTTTATTTCTTTCTTTATTTCTTGTTTGACTCAGTGGTCATTAAGTAGAGAGTTGTTTGGTTTTCATAAGATGTCCTCTTCGTAAATTTTTCCTTTGATATAAAGTGTCCTTCCCCATTTCATTTTATTACTCCACTAATATCTATTTTATTAGATTTTAGAATGGCTACTCCACCTTTTATCTTGGGTTCATTTGCTTGGAAAATGGAGGTGGTGGTGTGTGTGCATGTATGCATGTGCGTGATATTTTATTATATTGGTTTTAATTGTGAGAAATTATTTATTTCTTGTGTTTCTTGAATCTAGTCATCCTCACTGTGTTGGAGTTTTCCTTCTAGTACCCTCTGTAGTGCTGAGCTAGACTTAAGCCCTTTGAACATATGGAACAGATGTGCATCTTGGTCTTCACTTGGGCTCCCAACATATGGCTGTCCCTGAAATTGTTGTCTGCCTGCCTATAAATCCTGTCCTCCTCATTGAGCCAACTTTTATGGCTTCAATGGGAGAAGATTTGCCTAGTATTGCAGTGACTTGATGTACCAGGGAAGGGGACAGGAGTGTAGTGTGTGAGGAGATGAAGAGAGAGTGGGGGCAGTACTTGGAGGAAGGAGGCTAATATTGGCATGTAAAGTGAATGCATATATAAATCAAATATCTAAAAGTTAAAAAAGAAAGAAAAAGTCTTGGAGAGATCAGGGATACATAAACATAATAAAAGCAACATACAACAAGCTGACAGCCAATATCAAATTAAATGGAGAGACACTTATAGCAATCCCACTAAAATCAGAGATAAGACAAGAATGCCCACTCTCTTCCTATCTATTCAATAGAGCACTTAAAGTTTTAGCTAGAACAATGAGACAACAAAAGATATCAAGGTGATACCAATTGGAAAAAAAAGTCAAAATATCATTGTTTGCAGATGGTATGATAGTATACATAATCGACCCCAAAAGTTCTATCAGAGAACTCCTACAGCTGAAAAACATCTTCAGCGAAGTGGCTGGATAGAAAATAAACTAAAAAAATTTAGTAGCCTTCATATATACAAATGATAATGGGCTGAGAATCGAATTAGGGAAACAACACCCTTCACAATAGCCACAAATAATATGGTGTAACTGTAACCCAGCAAGTGAAAGGTCTATAAGACAAGATCTTCAAGTCCCCGAAGAATGAAATCAAAGACCTCAGAAGATCAGAAAATTTCCTATGCTCATTGTTCTGTAGTGTTAAGATAGTAAAAATGACCATTTTACCGAAAGTAATCTTCAGATTCAATACAATCCCAATCAAAATACCAACACAATTCTTTATAGATCTTGAAAGAGCAATTCTTAACTGCATACTGAAAAACAAGCAAACAAAACTCCCAGGATAGCTCAACAATCCTGAACAATAACAGAATGTCTGGAGGTATCACCATCTCTGATTTCAAGATGTACTACAGAGCAACAACAATAAAATGAATGCATGATATTGATATAGAAACAGACAGGTTGAGAAATGAAATCAAATTGAAAACCCAAAAAT
This sequence comes from Arvicanthis niloticus, assembly GCF_011762505.2. Classification (NCBI taxonomy): domain Eukaryota; kingdom Metazoa; phylum Chordata; class Mammalia; order Rodentia; family Muridae; genus Arvicanthis; species Arvicanthis niloticus. The sequence continues at coordinate 27,484,914 of NC_047676.1, forward strand.
AAGCCCACACACCTATGGGCACCTGATTTTTTGACAAAGAAGCCAAAACTATACAATGGAAATGGAAGAGTGTCTTCAAGAAATGGTGCTGCTCTAACTGAACGTCTGCATGCAGAAGATCCATATTTATCACTGCACAAAATTGAAGTCCAAGTGGATCAAAGACCTCGAAACATAAAACCAGATGCACTAAGTCTAGTAGAACAGAAAGTGGGGAATATCCGTGAACACATTATTACAGGAGACAACTTCCTGAACAGAACATCAAATGGCTCAAGCACTAAGATCAGCAATTTATAAATGGGACTTCATGAAATTGAAACGCTCCTGTAAGTCGAAGGACACTGTCAATAGGACAAAATAACAGGCTACAGGTTGGGAAAAGATCTTCACCAACCTTACATCTGATAGAGGGCTAATATCTAAAATACATAAAGAACTCACAAAGTTAGACACCAACAACCCAAATAACCTTACTGAAAAAATGGGGTAAAGCTAAGCAGAGAATTCTCAACAGGAGAATCTCAAATGACTGAGAAACATTTAAAGAAGTGTTCAATGTCCTTAATCATCAGGGAAATGCAAATTAAAACAACTCTGAGATTTCAGCTTACACTAGTCAGAATGGCTAAGATCAAAACCTCAAAGGACAGCACATGCTGGCAAAGGACAGCATATGGAGCAAGAGGAACACTCCATGGGTGTTGCGACTGTAGACTTGTACAACCGTTCTGGAAATAAATCTGACAGGCTCTCAGAAAATTAGGAACAGTTCTACCTGATGACTCAGCTATATTGCTCCTAGACATACACTCCCAAAATGTTCCACTGTATCCCAAGGACACATGCTCCATTGTGTTCATAGCTTTATGTTTATAGCCATAAACTGGAAACAATCCAGATGCCCCTCAATCAGAGAATGGATACAGGAAACGTAGTTCACTTACACAATGGAATACTATTCAGCTTTTAAAAACAAGGACATCATGAATTTTTCAGGCAAATGGATGGAACTAGAAAATACCATTCTGACTAATTTACTCAAGACCCAGAAGTATATACATGGTATATGCTCCCTTATAAGTGGATATAGCCAGAAAGTACAGGATACCCACCTTATACTCCACAGACCTAAGGAAGGTAAACAGGAAGAAAGGCCTAAGCGAGGCTGCTCAAATCTCACTTAGAAGGGAGAATAAAATAGTCATAGGATGGAGGGAGGGAACTGTGTGGGAAAAGGGATAGAGAGAGGAATGGGGGGTTGGGATTGGGTGTGGGGAGAGACAGGAGAGAGTGCCAGGAGAGTGAATGGAGATATGTGTCTGGTGGGGTTTGGGGGAACATCTCTTGGATGTGCCAGATACTTGGGCTGGCAGAACCTCCCAGTAGTCTATGTGGATGGCTTTAACTGAGATGTATAACAGTGGAGATATGGAACCTGAAGAGGTCTCTCCCTGTAGCCAGTCAGGATCCCTGGTGGAGAAATAAGGACACTGACCCACCCACAGAACTTTCAACCAAAAACTCATCCTGTATACAAGAAATACAGGGACAAAGATGGAGCAGAGACTGAGGGAATGGATGACCAATAAGCAAAACAACTTCAGACCCATCTGATGGGCAAGCACCAATCCCTCACAGTATTAATGATGCTTCATTTTGCTTGAAGACAGGAGCCTACCATGACTGTCTTCTGAAAGGATGCACCCCAGTGGCTGACTGAGACAAATGCAGAGACCTACAGCCAAACATTGGATGGAGCATGGGAAACACTCTTACGGAAGAGCATGGAGAACAGTAGAGGGCCCTGAAGGGGATAGGAATTCCACAGGAGAACAAACAGAGTCAACTAACCTGGACCCTTGGGGACTCTCAGACACTGAACCACCAATAAATGAGCATACATGGGCTGGAACTAGGTCTCCTGGACATATGTAGGAGATGTGCAGCTTGGTCTTCATATGGGTCCCCCAACAGCTGGAGTATGTGAGCTGTCCCTAAACCTTTGTCTGTCTGTGGAATACGTTCCCCTAACTGAGCTGCCTCAGTGGGAGATGATGCATCTAGCCCTGCAGATACTTGATGTTCCAGGGAGTTCTTCCATCCTCTGAGAGGAGAAGGAGAGGAGGTTGAGGGAGGGTCTGTAAGGGGGACCTGAAAGTGGGGCAACAACTGGAATGTAAAGTGAATAAATAAATTAACTAATAATAATAATAAAAGACCCATCATCGGCCTTCATTACGTCAGTTTTGAGTTTAATATTGAAGGCAATGCTTTAGTATGTTAACTCTGAGGATTTGTGTTAGCCTAAAGACCTGAAAGTTGAAAATGTGGATTTAGCAGTTAGCCAGGAAACTCTCTCAGTCCTTACTATGTGTTGTTTAACTTCGTTTAGTTTGTTTGATATCACATCACATTAAAATAAAGCAACATTATAAACGTGCACAGTGCTCCATTTTAAGGTGTTTACAGTATTTTCCAGCCAGCACGTCTCTAAGGTTCTGTATGTCCCCATTAAATAAGCAGCACCTCACCTCTTAACCTGCATTTTGATTAATTTCCCTCTCGTTATTTCACATACAACACATCATGTAGCATATGACCTTCTGTGGCTGGTTTCTTTCATGTAGCATGTAGTTTGTTTCCAACAAATGCAGCTTGCTGCTATATTTACCCACCTGTTCTTTTTTATATGTCTTACTGTTTTTTCTCATATTTGTTGGCATGGCCATATCACATTCGTTTTCCATTCATCCATTGCTAGAAATCTGGATCCTTTTCACCTTTTGGCTACTGTGAATAAATTGCTTAACCTTTTGTTCCCTGCTTCCTTCACTAGCTGAGGAAAAATAGTGTATTGTTTTCAGGGACAAAGACTGATTAATGAAAGTTATATGCCTGGAAATATGCAGAAGCTAATAGAGCCATTATTTATTTATTTATTTATTTATTTATTTATTTATTTATTTAAACCAGAAGTAAGGGTATTAAAATAGGTAGGCCTTTTTGCCCATAGTCACTTTAATAGTTAAGGCAAATGTTCCTATCTTTTCCGATTTGGATCCCCTGACTTTTCATGTCTAGATTGCTGCTCTCCTCTTGGAGGCTTCCATATTGGTTGAAATTGTTCATTGCTCTATTCGTTACTCACCTTCTTCTTCCCTTCTGCCTAGGTTTATTCATTCTTTTCTTTTTCTTTCATTCACCAATGAGAGCTAGGCTTATCCCTGTGATTTGACTACCACAAGAAAGTAATTAGACTCAGTGTAAGAGTTATTATGTTCCAGACAAAGAAAGGCCTATCACAAGCAAATGAATCAACAGTGGTTTGTGCTTGGAAATAAAACAAAGCAGAGAAAAACTATAAGATAAAATATAGACTAAGTCATGGGGTTATGATGGGCTTCTATCATAATAGTCCTTGTTCAAGATCCTAGTCGACTATAATCACAGAGGCCCATCTCAATTGGAATCCCAAACAAGGGCTGTTATGGTAGTCCTTTATATTACTATGACAAAATATTAAGGATAATTTTCAAGAGTAAATGTTTATTTTGATCATGCTATCTGAGGTTTTAGCCCCTGGGTTCTGTCCTTGTTGCATTGGGAATATGGCAGCACAGGATATCACATAAGAAATGCCTGTCAGAGCAGTCTATATACTTGGTGGAGGCTGGAAAACAAAATGAGAAAAGGAAGGAACTGGGATCCTGTATAACCTTCAAGGGCAAACTTGCAACACACTGACTTCCTTTCACTAGACTCTACTGTCTGAAGTCCCAACCTCCTTGGTATCACTGTGAGCATTTCAGGATGTTCAAGATCCAAACTGAAAAAAAAAAAAAAAAAAAAAAAAAAAAAAAGCACAGCCTTTTTTGCTAGTAGGGAGTGTTAATTACAGAGACACTAGCTTATTTTTACTTTAAATGGGCCACAGTGGCTCTGCCATTGAAAAATACCATCAACAATTGTCTGCTCTGTCTCCCTCCTCAGTTCTCATCTCTGAGACTTTTTTTTTTTTCCTCATGGAGTCTTCCTGAAAGCTCATTTTCTTCATAAGATCTTTCAGGGTGTTGATGGGGGTCATCCTCTTCTCTTTCCTCCAGCCTCCGGTACCTTTAGGAAGAAGGAAAACATTATACAAAGGAAGCTTTCATCACAGAATTTTTACCAGCTCAACAGCCTCCGGTGACAAGGACCATGGCTGGAGGAAATAGCTTCCTTCCTTGTTTAAGATGAAGACTTGCTGAGATTTGTCTCCATTGGTGCAGAGAATGTGAGAACTAGGTTGAATGTTTGCCTTTCTACTGAGCAAGGCTGTCCTCTGTGAACTCTGTCAACTGGCAACACTGGGAGAGCAGAGTGCCACTTGGAGTGACTTGTCTTCTTACTGGTTATGTGTAATGGGAAAATTAGCAACCCATGAGTTTTACATTATCTTTAGTTAGAACATAGGAGGGATGAATGAAGTTATTTCATCAAACTACTTTGATAATTTAGTGAGATAATGATGTTGATTGAGTAAAAATAGCACTGGGTATGCAAAAAGCAACTGACATGTGTTGCCCTGGACAAGTCAGTCCTTTGCACTCTATCTAATTGCTTGAAATCTTGTCTCCATGGAATAATCCAAAGACCTGATGGTGTTTTGGCTCAGGAAATGCTGTGATCAAATTAATTTAATGAGCTTGAACTTCTATTTTAAAAGAGGTAGAAAAAGAGCATGAGAGAGAGAGAGAGAGAGAGTGAGAACTCAAATACTAAGAGAGTAAGCATTACATTAACTTTTAAACTTTAATTAATAATATACATATTACAATTATTTAAATAAAATAATATATAAACTATTCTTACGCTGAATCCTAAAGTAAAGTGTATTTTAGTGTAAGTTATAATACTTGGAAATCTCCAACCGATTTACTCATTTTAGAGGTTGGGAGATCAAGTGGCTGAGGAAGGAAAGGTGTTTCAAAAATCACTAAAGAGGACTCCAGAAAGGCTCACCCTATGAAATCACAGCTGTTTTTTCAAGTTTGGAGCTGTCAGACAGACATTGCAGTGTCACTGAAGAGACAAAAGTTTCCATTTAATCCACTGGAGACAAAAGAAGCCAGATGCTTTGCACAGATTCAGGAAGCCAAGCTTCAAATCAATCTTCAAGGTTCTGGAGTCCTGGAGGAGGCAGAGATATTGGCATGGCTCTAATTGCCACCTCACTGGGTCTTGTTCTGAAGATCAAGGCTCAACTTGCTTTGTCATCTCTGTATCAGTATGAACTTCAAACTCCTAAGGCTTGCCTGTCCTGTCCTATCCTCAACACAGTCTTAAGCTTGAAAAAAAAGTAACACCAGGTAATCCTGTTCAAAGAAAATTTAAAATGATTACCTTCATCATTTATTTTCTTGTATTGGTAAGCAAGATCTTGCTCAGACGCCATCTTTCTTTTAGTCAGTCACTTACTCTCTTCTTGACTTACTGGGGAGAAATATATGCAGGATGCTTTCAAAGATCCTGGGTTCCAGGTACAAGGTTGTAAGAGAGCAATGCTTCTGACTGGTACCATCTAGAAAGTGATGTACATGTTCCCTTTGTAACTCATAAGAATCAGTGGAGGTGTTTTTATGCATGCTCACTGTCTCATACCACCCGACATTTGCTGGATTTTCATGAACCACATTTACATCCGAGATCAGCAGCAAAGGACAGTGTACTCAATGGTATCTCAAGGTGAAGTGTGGCTGTGGGTGAGGAACCACAAAACCTCAGAGACTCTGGGGGAAACCAGTTACTAGGTATCAGGAATGTCTGCATGAGCCCTTTAAGAAGTGAAAACACTCTCCCCACTGGCTGTTCTCTCAATGTATTCTACATTCATTGGTCATCAAGGTTCGTGGTTAGGACAAAGAAGAGAAGGAAGAGGAGAAAGGACTGGGGGGTCAGGAGGGGAGGAAAAGCAGAGGAACGCAGAGATTTATTCTTACGTAATTGTCTGCTTTGTTGGCCTTCAAACTGGTAACACAGATCCACTTTGCCACACACAGGAACTTTTGGTCCTGCCTACTGTCGACCTACACTAGTGATGACATGTATCTTATGGCTTTCTCTACCTTGAGGTTTGAGAAGCAAGAATGGAGAGGAGGGGAAGCACTCTCAGAGGTATTCATACTCTAATTTGGAGTAGAAATAAATCATCACCACCACTAGTAACTTACAATGGGAACACTAAGGCCAAGAGTCACACAATTAACGTTTTGTCTACAGCTTTTTTTTAAAAGAACATTTTAAATTGGAATGTAACTTCATTTTAAGTAACATAAGGCACATCTAACAAATTGTCTCCAAATTGGGTAAGAGAAGTTGTGGATACTGTGCAGAAGAGCTAAGCACACCTGAGAGACATGGCAGGCTGGGCAAGAAACTTGTTCTTCTGAAAGGTTCCTGGCCAATGGCTTTTTGGATTTTTTTTTACAGGGCTCTTTCATACCTGTAGTGATTGGCTGACATTATGACCTTAACCCTGGTTCCATATCACAGGACCAGGGTGAGTATAGTCTCATTCTCTTCAACTTTTCTAGTGAGAGAAAGAGACTGTCTGGTTGGATGAAAAAGTGGCTTCCCCCTTGGCTACTTTACCTTATTATTTTCCTCCTGTTGATGAATAATGAGTGCACAGGTCAGGGAATTCACAGAAATTGGTGTACCAGGGCTTCTTGAGCGGAGCAAGCATGAATGCCAAGGGAAACAGAATGTGCTCCATTTGAACTGAGAGGCCAACAAGGTTGCTCATTGTGTATGTGACAAAACAGATGTTAGTCTATCCATACAGACTCAGGAGAATCATCTTGAATTAGACTTGAGATAAAGTATTTCCTTTTCGGTAGTGTTACAACTTGCCTCCTATCCTGTAACACTGAGACTGGGTTAAGTGTTGACTGCTATGAGGTGAAATTATTTCTTCATTAGACTCAGTTGGTGTGTCTTTCTTGACTCAAAAAGCCAAGGTTGCTTGATTGTCTTGTAATTTTTAAAAATAATTATTTTGAGACAATTTCTCATGTAGTCCAGGCTGGCCTCAAATTTACTCATAATTGAGGCTGGTCTTCAACTCTCTATTCTTCATCCATCAAGATGTTCAAGAATATTCTTTTGAGTGGAGATCTTCATTATGTTAAATTGCTAATACTTCTGTTGTACTTTAGGTCAGTAATATAGTTTAGATGTCTGAATCTCATGCAGTATACCTTTGTTATGCATAAACAGAGATCATAAAATGGTGCCTATAGAATTATGGGTTAGAATTCGTCAGTTTTTACTTTTTTTTTTTGGCTCAAAAAGTTTGAGCCCCAAAAAAGTTTTAGATTAGGATGCTTCATTACAAAGTTTGTATCTCAGAAAACATTCTCTGTTTACTCCGTTCAGGTTACAAATACTAGAATGCAGAAATGACAAACAATGGAATTTCATTGCTTATTGCTGTGGAGAATAGGGAGTCCAACGGCAAGGTGTCAATAGATTCCTCCTCTGGAAACGGTCACATCATCTTAAATGACCATGTTAGACGTGACAGATGAGCAAAAGACCTTCTTGACCCTTTGCTCTAAGTCCTCTTACCCTGTTCCTGGCAGTTGAGCTCTCACGAAGTAGTAAACTCTCAGAGACTCCTCCTCTTCAATTATTATCATGGCAAGTAATAGATTTTCACACATACATTTTGTGAGTAGGGTGGGGTGGGCAGTACCTGAATGATGACAACTTTGGTTACCATTTTCCCTTGATGACAATCTTCCTGTTGTGTGCTATTTGCCCTTTCCAGCTCACTCCTGACTCCTAATTATTCCTACCCTAAGACACATGACATTCCCTATTGGTTCAGTTACCTATTGGTTAAGTTAGTTATCTATTAGTTCAGTTGCATTGCTGTTTTTGCTTAACCTAGAAAATAAGTTATTATTTTTTTCAGTGCCCAAGTTACTAATGAAAGTGATAAACTTAAGTTAAAAGGGTTAAACCACTGGGATAGGGGCACACATGGAGAAGTTTGGATTGTTGGAAAAAAAGACAGCTAGAATCTTCTTATAATAGTATTTGCTCCTTCCTTTTTGTTAGTACTGTGAGTCTGTGATCTTCCCATTCCAGAACCCCCTTCATACACTTTTAAAGCCACCTCTTGCTACAGCTCACTACTGATTATATCTCCAGTTCCTTTGATCTCTTTTACAGTATTACAATGAAGATAAGGGCCCAGCTGAATAAAGAACTGGGCACGATCATCAGTGAAAGACAAAATAAAGTTGAGGTGTTATAGCTTGAATCTGAAGTCCCCATCATCCAGATGCTCATGTGCTGAATACTCAGTCTCTGATGCAGCCATCATTTCTAGTTTCCTTGTTTCATCTCTATCACTGTGATGTGTGTATCTGATGTAAGGGGACTTAGAAAGCAAAGGGCTTATTTAGCTTCCATTCTAGGTCACAGCAAGGGCAGGAACCCAAACAGAAATAGAACTTGAAATAGAAACTCCTGAGGAGCATTTCTTGTTGGCTTATCCCATGTAGACTCATGCTTTGCTGGGTTTCTTATACAGTCCTGGTAGGAACTTCCTGTCTTCTCCCACAGGTTTTCTGGCTCACACGAGATGGTACGCTTTTCTCTACAACACTTTCCCTGTCACCATGTCCACCCTCATCACAGGCCTGCAAGCAGGGACATCAAGAGGAGGTAGGCAGACACTTCCAAAAATATCAGTGGAAATCAATCTTCTCTCAAGTTCAATTCCTCAAATATTTTCTCACAGAGACAGAGAAGTGGCCAATAGAGTAAAAGTATATTATTTTGGCTCACTGCTGACCACTTACAGAAGTAAACCATGTGGTGAAAAGTCATAGCACGAGACATACTTTACTTTTTTTTACCTGGATTGTAATTTCCAGTTGGCATTATTTTCTTGTCCAATAACCTTAAAGCTTACAAGGTACCCAAGATGGTAACTCTGAGTGCCTTTTATGTGTATATAAACATCTTATCAGGAACATTGGGAAACTTCTCAGGACCAGAAGCCAGGGCAGGCTATAAGATATGTAGGAGGTAACTTTCTTCTGTTAATAATAAACCCACAGACGATGAGAGGCAAGCGTTCAAAGAGAATGGTAGCAATAAAAAGATGGGACTTACAGTAATGTCTCCTAAATTTTAGATCTCTAAGAGAGCTTCCTGAGTCCTGGTACCTAAAGGCAGTGAGCCCCTGGGGAATTCTAAGCACTCATTGCCGTTTACACAAGTGAATGGGAATGTGGCACCTGTGTGGGCCAAGACAGCCCATAGGAGCCCTTTTCTATCAGCACTGGGTGATTTATCCAGAGTGAGCCAGAGGAGAACCACACTGTAGAGGGTTTTTATGAGACAAGCTGTAAGAAAATTAATCATAGAGATGGGAGGTTAGAAAAGTAGCTTTCTTAGAATCTCAAGGTAGAAATTAGCGTATTTAGAATTAAAAATTGGAGTTGTTTTTACAAAAAGTTATACTCAAGTTAGCATGTGAGACAAATGCAGACTGCAGAAAAATCGGGAAGCCGATATTTAAGAATGAGTTGTTTTCTGTATTGAATAAGAGAAAGGAATACAGCCAAATGAACAAGTACACATGTGTGCACATTGTACATTGTTTAACATATGCCACATTGGCTTTATCTCTTACTCTGTGGATTTATTCTGAATTATTTGATTAAGTGGTATGAATGTCACAAGATTAAATTCCCAAATGGATTCTCATTTTCAACCTGACAGAACACTCGAAGAAACAATTTAAAGGAGGAAGGACTCATTTTGATTCATGGTTTGAAGATACAGTCTGTCATGGCAGGGAAGACACGATGGCCCAAGTCAGGTTGGAAGTGATAACTTGATTATGTCTGGGTAGATTGGTAAGGAAAGAAAGAAGAGGTTGCTGCTCAGATGGCTTACTGCTTTTATTCAGTCCAGGACTCCAGCTCATGGTATGGTATGCACTGCCTCCATCTGCAGATAATCTTTTTTCCTTTGTTAAGGCTTTCCAGAAACTCCCTCAAAGGCACACTCATAAGTGTATCTCCTAGGTGACTCCAAACTCAAAGAAGTTGACCAGGTTGTTCAATCATCACACTGTTCCATAGCAAACATTTCCCATCCGACTCAAAACTAGCTGTTGTAGGGCTGTGTGTAAGTGTGTTTTACCTAAGACCACGATTGAGCTAGAATCTTGATTTGCATTGGAATGTCACATCTCTTTAATTTTTTAAATAGTAGATTTAGAACATAATGCCCTAAATGTCACTGGAGCAGTCACCCTGCCTTTCATAGCACTCATATTTTCGATGCATTTCTGTCAGGGGTCTTGAATATTATTTTTTAACCCCTAGATATATTCTCTGCTAGTGCTGATAGGAAGATGTCTTTAGGAACACAGGTTCTGAAATCAGGTCGTTTCCAATTGATTCCCATGTCTGCTTACTAGCTTCAGGAGCTGGGCAAGTTGTTTAAACTTTCTGTGTCTTAGGTTTATCCAAGTGATAGAACTCATGGTTTCATGAATGTTTAGAATTGTATCCAGCATACAGAAATTGTTAGTTTACTGTTGTTCATAGCAGAAAATATACTCTATTTCATTGGAGCATGCAAGATGATTTTTAAGTGATTTCTGTTACTCCAGTCATAAATGGTAAGAGTATCATTTACTCTCAATTTAAAATAATAATTATCATTAAAACATCATATACTGATTGCTTCTCAAGTTACAATGATGTAGTCTCTAATTTCTGTACATAGTGCTCAATATTTTCGCTATTCCAATGCTAAAATGACAAGATAATAAGCTCATAAATTGTCATGCTTAAGTGTAACACCAGCTAATAGTAAAAGTAGAAGTTATATTTTTTATGAACCTGGTAATAAAAATATCTAGATTTATTACCCACATCGCCACTTCCACACAATTCTGAACATTTCACATGTCTCTGAGCTGTAATTTTCTTACCTGCTAAAGTGGGAACAATAATTACCAGTTTAGAGACATGTTTCTAGGCTCTGTTTCCCTTTCCTGATACCTAGCAAGCCCTTTAAGCATGCTCTCCAGGAGAGCAAACCAAACATTTACCCATTAACTTGCCCTCATCAGAGGCGACTGGCCATTTAGTTTTATTTCTGAGAACCTTTGAACACTAATAACTTTCCTTATGCTAAGTCTATCACAATTCATCACGTATCATTAGCCAAGCCACTCGTTTTCTGCTTCTGTGGGCTATATACTCTCTTCAGATGATAGATACATAGATATGTATTTCAGAGGATGAGGGCTTTGGAATATTTACATTAATTTATGGGAGTCGTGTTTTTATTTTATTACTGTTCATTAAAAGTTGGCAAACACTTTGACAAGAAGCAATGTGCCATTGAGGAGAAAGCATACATGATGAAGTAAGGTAACCTGAACTTGGGTACTGATTAGGGGCATTGAGAAAACCATTTGACATTTGTACACCCACATTTGCTCTCTTTGTGAGAAATAAAAATGGTATACTCTGGAATGTGAACACTCAGTAATATTTCTGTGATACTCCCACTTGTCCTTCTCCATTTATTTTCTTTCCTTTCTTCTTCTAAGTCTTCCTTCCTCTCTATCTGTCATTCTTCCTTCTTGATTTCACGAGCCAGTGTTTGGTATGAGTTATGGCCAGGGCCAATGAATTATTTGGGGAGATGTTTTATTTACATAAAATTCCATCCACTCCTTTGAATGACTTGGGCAATTGTACATCCATGTTGTACACATTATACCGGAACCTAGCAGGGGCTTCATGTGAATTTGGAAGCATCTATCTTTCTATATAATAATGCCATAGCTCCAGAAAACTGCCCTTCCTGAGGAAACCGCTAGAGTTTGAATTCTTTTACAAGAAGAAAAATCATCTTTTCTTCCACAATAGGACAAAAGAGGAGCATCGTCAACCCTGTGGTAATGGGCAAAATGAAGGAGCTATTGCTGCACGTCGCTGAAATCCGGTATCAGCTGCATGAGTGGCTGAGAAATTCTGTACAGGAAGCAGGATGAGATGACCTCTCGACATCACCATGACCCATAATAAAAGCACAAATCCACTTTGCCACTAGCAACAGTTTTATTCAGATCCACCTTGTGAGACATGCTTGAGAACCAAAGCATGCAAATTTCAGTTTTGATCTCCTGGTAATTGCTAAGAGCATTTAGTTTAGTTTTTTTTTTCCTCAATCTAGCATATGGTAAGAAACTCCCACAACCTAATTCCCTGAAGTACTTACTCAAAACTGATGTAATATTTTAATTCTACAGTAAACTTGAGTGAAATATAATTTAGCTGGATGCTTAACTAAATAGATAGCAATTTGCCAAGGATTTCAAAATTATAGAGTGGCCCACACAGAGCTGTAGGAGGTAAGAAAACACACACACTGGGGGAATTTAAGTGTATATATGAACCTAGAAAGCCAGCACTATGAAGGGCTACTAGACCAGCAGTTACTGTTTAAAACAACCTGTGCAACTGTACATTAAAGGGATAGGTTGAAGAAGTGAGAATTAACTATGGGAAAGACAGGATTCAAGAAAGGGGATATATTTGAATATTTAGGAATCTTTAAGCCTTAGAAATAAGAAAAGCAAAGACTAGCTATCAATGGTTGGCATTTTTTCTTATTCTGAAAGCGGCTAGAACTTTTTTCTCTATCTTTTATAAAAATTCTTTAAGATTAAAGTCCCTTTGAAATCTGAAGGCATGGTGGTAAATGCTTAAAAATCTTAGTACCTAGGAGGCTGAGGCAGGAGGATTGAAAGTTTGAAGTCAACCTGGGATACACAATGAATTACGGGCCAGCCTGGGCTACATAATAGGACTTTGCATAGAAATTAATAAATGAATAAAACCAGAAAGCAGCTCCAAATGACATACTCATCTCCTGAGCCATTTCCCTTGCTTGACTTGCTGGAGACTATTTAACTGAGAGGAGTCTGTGAACAGATGACTAGAGGTTCATTCTTCATCTGAAGAAACATTCCCCATAGCTAGAACTGAGTCTTTAGAATGTTCCAGAAAACAATCAGTAAGCTCCCCACAAAGGACTGTAGAGAGAATGGGTTCTTGGAAGTGTCATTGGAAGAAGTTGTCCTTAGACCTTCTAAAAGCCTCTGTGTCTACCATGAATTCTCTTTGATCCCCCCTTTGCCTTGAGACACTGGTTTCCAGGAGCTTGACAGAAGATAAAACTACCCCACCCAAGGTTTTAACTGAGTCACTGATGTGCAAGTGCCTGCAGAGTGCTTGGCAGGGGAGATGCTATCTAATTGTAGTGAAACTGTCCAAAGGGCAGAGCTGGAATCAGAAATCAAGAGAAGAAAAGTCTACCCAGGATGGCTTATGGGCATATCCTAATGAAAGATCACTTGGGAAGATCTAGCTGTCTGAGTAGCAGTCAAGTAAAGACTATGTAGATTCTTTTGGACCCTGTACCTTCCATGCTTCATAGCTGCTGTGCTGGTAGTCACATTTTCCAAATGGAAATATATGCTGAGGGTGGGCATTTCCTCCTTTTATTCCCCCTGCCTGTCTGTCTGCATGTCTGCATGTCTGCCTGCCTGTCTGTCTGTCTGTCTGTCTGTCTGTCTGGAGCAGCTTAAGGCTGTGGCTGGTTCTTTTATACACAAATCTGTGGTTCTCTTAACATTTTCTACCAATGTGACTGGTCCCCTTAAGGTTTTTTTTCCCCTTAACTCTTTTTTTTTATTGGATATTTTATTTACATTTCAGATGCCACCCCCTTTCCCCATTTCCCCTCCCTAGAAGACCCCTATCCCATACCCCCTTCTCCTTTTTGCTTTTATACAATTTTTTTAATGTTAACCAATGGCTTTATAAATTTGGTAATGCTCAATATCAATCAGAAGTGCAACCTAATACCCAACCTAGATATATCAACTATCTTTGACTGGCAGAGACATGTGAACATCTGCCTCCATGTCTGGTTCCCCTCTCTCTTTCTCTTTCATCCCTTAGCTCCTCCTCTCCTTACTCCTCCCACCTTAGCTCCTCCTACATATCACCCTTCCTGTTAAAATAAAACTTTTCTCTCAAAATACAGTTAGAGCATAACTATACCAATTTGTGTCAGTAAGGTGCAAGATAGACCTAATACCCAGTCCATCATTTTGTTGACTAAGCAGAACCTCTGTCATCTCTCCTAAATAATAGACTTAGTTCTGAACCTGGCTTTTTTTTTTCTTGGCTTTAGAATGAATGTCAGCTGAAAACCATCCTCTCAGATCTTTTCTCTCAAAGTAAATAGCAAGAATTGGCTATGAGACTATAAGTTTTCAACCCCATCAGAAACCCATAATGACTGAGTTAACTGAAATTATGGGAAGCACAAAGCATAGCTTCTAAAACATAGCCAATTTATAGAAACCGCTGAACACCTGGACAGTCCCTATACTACAGAACGTTGGAGCATCTAATCTTCAGCCTTCTGGCCCAGGATCATCTGACAGACCTAGTGATGCAGAATTATTAAGGGCTGATTACTCTGTCTTGGCAGATATAATCAGTCGATTATTCTGCAAGTGTGTTCTTTTCTGGACAGTGATTTGTCTGTAGATGGAAAGAGGCAATTCTTGCCTAGTGGCTGACTCACCACAATTGGAATAACTCCAAAGATGCTCAATTTCTTCTTAGAATCCAAGACAGGAAGCTGTCAGGAGCAGACAGGTCACTAATCAAAATGAACATTAATACAGAAATGTTTGTAATGTCAATTCTGTGGATTTCTGATGTTTTGAAAACCAACTATTTATGCAAGGCAATCTGGACTTTTGTCTGTTAACTCCTCTCAGCTATCTCTAAAGAAAATATAGAAAACTCTCTAACAATAAACTCAAAGCCATGAATTTGCTATAGGCCCTTAACTCACAGTCTAAACATCTCAGATAAGTTTAAAAAAAAAGTTAAAGAAGGACTGGGTCTAAGCCTTGTATTCCTAAATGTGTTATACGGGCGTAATGCCTATAATAGTAACAATATTCATCTCACTTCTATATTAATAAGAAGCTCATACCAATAAAAACCTTAAATTTGAAATCAAAGTAAATTTTGTACCATTTAAGAAATTATAACTTCATCTTAATAATAATTATACATATTTCTACCAGTAAATTATGGCTATGCAATAAATCCTAGCTAATCCTCCCTGATCCACCAAAATCACTACTTTTCCCTAGAAAGACAGTCCAGTATTAACCACCTCAGTCCCCAAGCCCAGGGAGTAGGGGTGCCAATTCTTCATTAACTTCTTCAAGCTGATTATGGGTGTTGAGATATTAAAAGAGGAGTTGGGGGAAGAGTAAATGGATAAGCCTCTGACACTGTGTCTTCACTGCATCCAGCTGGAATTCCAGGACATCAGAGGTTCTAGCAGGTCTGCTCAGCTTGCCTGATGAGTAGATACACCAAGGCTATGTATTCTGCAATATAAAACCTCTCAAAACAAATTTTAATATCAAGGTAATTGTTTGTTTGAATTCTGTAATCTAGTCTTCTGGCGGCCTGCCTCTGTCATGTCTAATCCATATAATTCTGGGAGTTTCTATGAGGGTGTGCTCCCACCATCCTCTCATTTTTGCCTTCCTGCTCTCAAATTTCCCAACATCAGGGAATCCAAACTTTCTGGCACCTAGGCCCTCCACTTCCACTGATGCCTAACCCCTTACCCCATTCCCCTACTCCATTTACTATGAGGGTGTGCTCCCACCATCCTCTCATTCCCGCCTCCCTGCTCTTGCAATTCCCCAACACTAGGGAATCCAAACTTTCAGGTACCAAGGCTGTCTATTTCCACTGATGCCTGGCAAGGCCACCCTCAACTACCTATACAGGTGGAGCCATGAGTCCCCCGGCCCCGCTTTGTGTTCTCGGGCTGGAGATTTTAGAATGGCTAGTCCAGCTTGTTCCTTAGGACTGATTGCTTGAAAAATTGTTTTCCAGCCTTTTACTCTAAGGTAGAGTCTGTCTTTGCACTGAGGTGGGTTTCCTGTATGCAACAAAATGCTGGGTCCAGTTTATGTATCCAGTCCATTAGCCTATGTCTTTTAATTGGGGAACTGAGTCCATTGATGTTAAGAGATATTAAGGAACAGTGATTGTTGCTTCCTGTTATTTTTGTTATTAGAGGTGGAATTATCTTTGTGTGGCTATCTTCTTTTGGATTTGTTGGAAGAGGCTTACTTTCTTGCTCTTTCTAGGGTAGAATTTCCCTCCTTGTATTGGAGCTTTCCTGCTATTATCCTTAGTAATGCTGGGTTTGTGGAAAGATATTGTGTAAATTTGGTTTTGTCATGGAATATCTTGATTTCTCCATCTATGGTAATTGAGTGTTTTTCTGGGTATAGTAGACTGGGCTGGCATTTGTGTTCTCTTAGGGTCTGTATGACATCTGTCCAGCATCTTCTAGCTTTTATAGTGTCTGATGAGAAGTCTGGTGTAATTCTGATAGGTCTGCCTTTATATGTTACTTGACCTTTCTCCCTTACTGCATTTAATATTTTTCTTTGTTTTGTGCACTTGGTGTTTTGATTATTATGTGACAGGAGGTATTTCTTTTCTGGTCTAGTCTATTTGGCATTCTATAGGCTTCTTGTATGTTTATGGGCATCTCTTTCTTTAGAGTAGGGAAGTTTCCTTCTATAATTTTGTTGAAGATATTTGTTGGCCCTTTAAGTTGGGAATTTTTACTCTCATCTATACCTAGTATCCTTAGGTTTGGTCTCCTCATTGTGTCCTGGATTTCCTGGATATTTTGTGTTAAGAACTTTTTGCATTTTGCATTTTCTTTGACAATTGTGTTGATATTTTCTATGGTATCTTCTGCACCTGAGATTCTCTCTTCTATCTCTTGTATTCTGTTGGTGATGCTTGTGTCTATGACTCCTGATTTCTTTCCTAGGTTTTCTATCTCCAGCGTAGTCTTCTTTTGTGATTTTTTGATTGTTTCTACTTCCATTTTTATGTCCTGGATGGTTTTATTCAATTCCTTCACCTGTTTGGTTGTGTTCTCTTGTAATTCTTTAAGGGATTTTTGTGTTTCCTCTTTAAGGGCTTCTACCTGTTTACCTGTGTTCTCAAATTCTTTGAGAGTGTTATTTATGTCCTTCTTAAAGTTCTCTATCATCATCATTAGAAGTGATTTTAAATCTGAATCTTGCTTTCCTGGTGATATGGGGAATTCAGGACTTTCTAGTGTGGGAGAACTAGGTTCTAATAATGCCAAGTATCCTGGGTTGCTGATGCTTATGTTCTTGCGCTTGCCTTTTGCCATCTGTATCTCCTTAGTGCTACCTGCCCTGTCCCTGACTGGAGCTTGTCTTTCCTATTATCTTGGTTGTATCAGAAGTTTGTGTGGTGGGTATTACTACTGGGGTTAGAGCTGGGGCCCAAAATCAGCTCAGCACAGACAGAATGCTGCCCAGGTTAGAGCTCTGGGAGCCCCGTTTCCTCTGGGTTCTTAGAGATTGGGGGCAGAGCTGCCACCCAAGTCTGCTCAGTGCTCTGGCCCAGACAGGAAGGAACCAGTGCTCAGGGCCGGAAGTGACTTCCTGGGTCCTTGTGGGTCCCAGTTACTCCCTGTTTGGGGTGAACGTTGCTGTCTGCTTATCTAAGCTACTACCCGGTTTAGAGTTCCTGGGAGCCCTGCTTCTTCTGGGTTCTGTATGATTGGGGGCAGAGCTGCCCTCTTGGATCTGCTCAGTTCCTGGGCCCAGACCGGAAGAAACCAGTGCTCTCCCCTTAAGGTTTTATTTTTATTTGTATTTCTGTGCTTATGTGTATGCATCTGGATGTGGAATGGTGCACATGAGTGCAGTGTCTGTGGAAGTCAGGAGGACATTGCCTCCCCAGGACGAGAGTTATAGGCAGTTGTGAACCATCTAGTGTGTGTGTTAGGAACCACACTTGGGTTCTCTATACTAGCTGTCTGCCTTTTAGTTGCTGAGCTGTCTCTCTAATCTCCATGCTCCATGATAAGCTTTTATTATTATTATTATTAAGTGAAAATACACAGCTAACCTTTAATCTACAAAGCACACTGTGCCTAGACACAGCAGATAATTGTAAGAATCATGAGCTCTGGCTCCCGTTCCTTGGGAACTCCAGTTTGGAGAGGGATGCAAGTAACTGTGAAAAGAATTCTAGTGCAAAGTAAGCATTATAACAGGTAAAGAGATGACATCTTACATAGCAAATGCACATATGCACCAATGTGCTCACACACTTACACACATCTCTATTAAGTGCCTGCATGTATAATGAAGCAATCCCTGTTTGTTTACATCAGGTATCTCCAGTACAGTTCATCACAGTTTAACTGGAGAGGTAGATAATGCTAGAAAATCCCTGCTTCTTGGAAGTAAATGAGAGCGCTTTCATGGCTTTACACATTTTTCAAGGACACTAAGAATATTTTAAAACCCTGGAAAGAAAAACATTGCTGTGTAATATGCTAATCTTAAACTATTCTTTCCCAAATCCAGATTTGAACCTTTGTTGTCCATTCTGATGAAATAAATACACAGGTAAGTGGTATTTGGGCAATAGCAGTGAAATAAGCCACTCACTGAAGAACTCCCTTTATTTATTTATTTATTTATTTATTTATTTATTTATTTATTTATTTTTCCAGTTCATACTATTCATTTATTCAATGGAACATGGTTTTATTGCAGCCATTGACTGTTTGGATCTTTAGATAAGACCCATGGTTTTGTCTTTGACTCATTCCATTTTTTGTTCTCCTATGTTAAACTTTTACATACTGCAGTAGCCATTTGAAACATCTTTTCCTGTCTTTATTGTAACTGTTTTTATTTTCCACAGTCTGCGAGATCACTCAAATTCAAACCATCTCTCAACCCCACATTTAAATGGTCCTGACAATTAGCTGTTGCTATTGGATAATTAAAGACTTACACAGCATTGTCATAAAGGCCAACATAATTGATCCCTTCCTCTCATTACAGGTCATCACCAAGTTCCATTTTCACTTGCTACAAACCTGTGCGTGCTGAGTTCTCCTGTTCAATGCTTCCTTTAGAGTTGCTCCCTTGTCTGTTCCTCTGCCTAAAGGAACTAAAAGAACTCCCTTTAAAGAGTTCTATTTTGAGAATATGATGGCAGTAGGATGCAATGGAATTTATTGTCCAGAACTTCCAGTTAAATTTGGGAAATGGGCTAAGATGTTGCAAAGAGCATCTGGATGACACAGATAAAAGTCACAGTAGTCTAACATAGGAGGTTTTCCAGAGAACAGGAGGATGGAGGAAGACACTGGCTCAGAGGTTTCCAAGAGGAAGTGAGATTTTTTTAGTGGAGTTTTCTGGACCAGATGAGAATGAGACACGTGGAAAAAAAGGGATTCTATTCAAGATTGAGAAATACCATATTGTTTCTCATGTGCCCCAAATGCTGCATTTTGTGTCCAACTTCAGGGGAAGCTATCAACCTCTTATAGTCCATGGAAGTCCACAGGTCAGGGTTAAGATGCCCTGTTCTAGCATTTATGAAACTGGAGTATTGAAAGCTTGTTGAGCAAAACAGGCTTCCCTTTTCTTCCCTCACGGACTGGGAAACAACACACAATACTGAGTGGCTATAAAAACTCCTCTGCCTCCCCAGTTACTTAATTGTATGAACTAATTACCTAGCTATAAACACCACTGTGATGTGTCCCATTTCCATTCACTGTCTTTTGCTTCTGAATGTTTTCATTTTGTAGTTCTATTTAGACTAACATTATGGGAAATAATGATTGTGGATCTCTTGAAACAAAAATGATTGCTTTGCCCCTACTTTTTTAAATTACTAATGTGGTTATGTTTCTTTCTATTTCCCAATACATGAAACTTCGGGCATCAAATAACAAAATTTCAGAGCTTTAGAAATGAAATAAGCTTACAAATATTCTATAATATTATGTAAAGTTACAATGGTTTAAGCTCTTCAACTTAATATTCATTGGCTACTCATGAAACAATAATGTAGGAGGAGCCTGAAATTAAGATTTTTACAGATTAATGGAGTAGATCAAATGTCTACATTCTACTCCTATCAAACAATGTTTAATAAAAGTACTATGTGGTTTTGGCACAATAGTTTACTTTTGCTCAAGGGTATTAGTTCTGGAGAAACATGTCCAGTTAACTATCAGGAACTAGAACTCACTTAAGACATGACATTTCTTCAATATTTGGCCCCAGGATGTTGCAGTGTCAGTAACCTTGTATGATTTGAGACATGTTGCACAGTGTTATACAACAGTACAACTTGTAGATTTGGTATTTACTGATGTGTTAGCATTTCCACAGTGGGATCCCTGTCTTCTTGACGCAGAACTCATACTCAGGAACATTGTGCATTAGCACTTTAAATGCAAACAGCGTCTTACACCAACTGTTATCATCATGACTCACAGGCTGGAAAATGGCTACTAATGGGAACACACTGTTTAGTGGAAAAACAATCTGATGTGGTAAGAAAAAGACCATCCCATTCTCTCTTGCTTTATCTGAGCATTATATTGAAAGCAGATAATCCTCCAGCCACCAAATAATTCTTCCAGAATCAAAAGGGAAAAGCTGAGCATACAGCAGGCTAGATATTTACTCTCTAGGTCCAGTGCAAAATGACAGAGCCGATCTTCTCGTTGAAAATTGATTTAGAATTTCAAGAAGGAAAGAGCAGAGAATTAAACCAAGTATGAGGTCCTTCACAACAC
This sequence comes from Arvicanthis niloticus, assembly GCF_011762505.2. NCBI lineage: Eukaryota > Metazoa > Chordata > Mammalia > Rodentia > Muridae > Arvicanthis > Arvicanthis niloticus. Next base: position 27,505,731 of record NC_047676.1, read on the forward strand.
AGGGGCTTGTGGAACTACTTTGGGTTTGTCTGTAAAACCAGGGTAATTGAACACATCAATTTTTAGGCAATCTTGTAATTTCAACTTTCTGCCATTTGCAGCATAGTTTCTTTTGTAATATAGTACTGTATAAGATAAAAAGACTATTCTCCCTAATACTATGTCTATCTTTCCTAGTGCATATGCATGAGCACCAGCATTCTAACCCTTCCTTGGAGCCACCCACCTTTTTTACTCCCGTGTACAACAATCATCAAGATTTATTGTTTTGAATATTTTGTGTTTATTTCTTCCTGACCCTTATCATGGATATGGTAGCATTGCAGAATCTGGACAACGACAGCCTTTAGGTTGATGTATTATTTACGATCATTATCATCTAAAACATGCCAACAAACCAGTTCACACTTGATGAGCCTCACAGAGTCAAGGTATCTCCAGGGACAGAGAAAGACTTGTGACACTGAAGGGTGTGCTGTCTAGATGGCTCTTTCACATGGTTGGTGAGAAGGTCTCAATTTGTTCTTTACAAAGACCTTGCTGTGAATTTGCCTAGTTAGCCACACAGTCTAAGGACTGTCTTTCTAACCAAATGGACGACTGAAGAGCCAGATGAAAGCAATGCCAGGCACTTCTGAGCTTGAGAGGCCACATTCAATCTCTTCTTATATATTCCATTTGTTAGACTTAAGTAACATAATTCAGTCCATGTTCAAGGAAGGAGAAGTAGACTTCATCTTTTGATAGAAGGAATATCTAAAACTTTACAAACCTACTTAAAAACCACCACATCATTATTTTGTTTACCCCTGTAAGCTACCTTTATTTTCCTTCCAAATTCTACTTCTTTGAAAAGGCTTTAGTTCATTGGTTTCCTGATTCCATGCAAGTAAATTTAAAATCTAAATAAGTGATGGTGTTCCGTATAGTTCTAGTGGGTGTATCTATAATCTATCACACTCCTGGACCTTTCTATCCTCTCAATATCAGAATTCCTACTCACCAAACCCAACCACACATGGCTCTTTCTTTTATGAAGATACCATGTGTTAGTCCTGTTTCTCCCAGTTTGAGTGTCCTCTTCTTTGGTAATTTGCATGTTGAGAAAAACCCATTCAGTTACCTCTCAGATGTTATGAGTTATTTTTCAGAGTGCCACAATCCTCTTTTTCTTCTATTTTCAACTCTTAGCCTTTATGTAGTAGTACAGTTGGTCACTTGTAGGTCACTCATAGAACCAGGCAACACAATGAGACAAAGTTTCAAAAATGAATTTTTAAAATGTTTGACGTATCCTTATGCAATGCTTACAGGCTATCCTTTAAAATGCCCCCTTGGAAGACCTTATAGGCATTGTTAGTGCTTCTACTTCAATCCTAGGCATGTGTTGGGCATTAGACAAACATTTTGTAGACAAATGGACAATTGGAGATTATAACATCAATAGGAAAGCGCACTTCTTTAATAAGAAGTACTATTTCTTGTTGTTCTCTTAAATGGTAGCCATTCTGAAGCACTTGAGAGAGTTAGACTTGGTTTTATCTTAATCTGAGTATCATGTGATTACAATTGTAAAGGAGGAAGTCACATCAAAGTGATAACTAATTTTGTTTCCTTCATCAGATCACCTTCTAATTGTGTGGTAGTTTACCATACTGCTATCCAAATTTATCCTATACTTGGTATTTAAACCATTCCCTTGTCAGTTCTGAATTGTCACAGAATATAAAAAAATACAAATAAAACTTGCATCCCTGAAAGTTTTATGTGTTCCTTGACAAGCCCTAGATGAACATCTGTGGAACTGGCTTCCAAATCTCTCTCTCTCTCTCTCAAATTTCTCGAGATTCTTAATGAGGTGAGTGAGCAAGGTTTGTATTGAAACATTGCAGCTGGTCCAGCTGTGCATCTGTAAATGTGCCTTAAAACCTCATGAATGAGTCATGAGAGTGACCCCAGGAAAACCTTTAGCCACAGGTAACTGAGTCACTCTTCCCAAAAGAAAGCATAAGGTCAGAGTTAAAATTGATCAGTGCAGAGCTTAGAAAACAATGCACTTTCTGTTGGGTCGGTAAGCTGAAATTTTATTTGTCAAAATAAGAATCCGAAATGAACACCAATAAATAGTGTAAGTGACATTATTTGACATAGAGAAAATAAAGATTAAGCTAATATTAGATCTGAAATTTTCTGTCTCCTGGACAGAGGAGCTTGCTTCTATTAAATCATTGGATTGGGTTCTACAGGGTTTAGAAGCTGTGTCTTCTGACCTTGGGCTCCCATTATGGTTTCTTTTTCTCTACAGAAGAATTCATTCAGAGACAGTATAGTCCCTGGAGACACCGTATTAAAATTTCACAACTTTTTTATTTTAGTGAGGAAATTTTCATAATGGGTAAAGAGAAAGTTATCTATGGGCAATATAGCATGGACTCTTATGGGTTGAATTTTATTTGTGTTTGCCTAAAATAAATGGATTTTGAGTGTCATTTTTAGTGTTTTTTCACCTTATTATTTGAGTTAGGATCTCTCAGAACCTGCATGGTGCCGGTTTCGACAAGATTAGCTACTTAGCAAGTCCTGGGGATGCTGTTGTCTCTACTCTTTTATGCTTATGTTACAAAAGTGCTTCTGATACACCAGGCCTTTCATGTGGGTTCTGGGAATCTGAACACAGGTTCTTATGATTTCAGAAAAGGCCTTTTACTGTTTGAATCATCGCCCTAGATGATTGACTTATTGCCACATTTTATTTTATCAGAAGTAGGAAGAAAACAAAGGTTATGGGAAATTTAAAGTGTATGCTAGTCGTTTCTTTATTTACTCTCTCCCTGCCACTGTCCTGGGCCACTTTTATTTTCTTAACAATCTTCAGGAAGCATACAGTACTTCAGGATATTTCACTCACCTAGAGATGTTAGGTAATATGTTTCCTGGGGTTCTCTTCATCCTTTGTGTCTGACAATTGTTAGATAATAGTAACTCTACCTTGAAAGTAGTAGTAAATAATACCAAAATAAAGATGTTAAGACCTGTATCGCAGTAAGGATTTATTTCTATCTTGGTCATTGGTTAAGGCTATGACATTGAGTTTAAGTAAATTGGTGTCTCTTTTCCCTCCTTTGTGAGGCTACAGAACTGGCCATGATTACCTCAAGAGTCCCTAGTCTACAATCTTGTAAATACACAAATTTGTACCATAGTCGTCAAAAGTTTGAAGATTTTACTTCATATGGTTATGAAGATGACATTTTGTTCATTAATAATGTTTTATTATTAATAAAGTGCTTTTTATCAATAAAGTTTTCATTAAATTTTTGAACATGTCATACAATGTTTTGACCATAATCACCTCCTCTCCCAACTTTTCTCAGATACTCCACACTGCATTCCTACCCACCCAATTTTATGTTCTCTCCATCCTTCTTCCCCTTGCCCTCCCTTCCTCTTCTCTTTATTTATTTATTTATTTTTTTAGATTCATCAAGTCAAGACAGTTTGTATTTTCTGATGTTGTGGATAGCCCTAGCCTTGTATTTTGATACTAATTCCCCTTTCCTGTGAAGGGTTGCAGAGGAGGTGTGAGTTAATACACAGGTGATTTCTAGTGAACCTTCTGCCCATCTTAATTTGTAAAATAAGGCTGGAGCCAGTGATTGGGCAGAGGAAGGGGAGGTGAGATATAAAGGTTGGTGGGAAGAGAACAAGGGGAGGATGAATGGAGGAAGACAATGGAGGAGGACAATGGAGGACAGAGATGACAGAGATAATGGAGATGACAATGACTGAGGAGAGAAGAGAGAGAGGACAACTGAAGAGAAGAGAGGAGAGAAAAGACAAAAGAAGATGATGGAGGAGGACGACTGGGAAGCAGGAGGCAGAAGGACAAATGAAGGGTCTGGAAAATCCTCAAGTTATAAGAGTCTCATAGCTGGGGATCAGAGTAGTGTAGGGGTATCTGTCCAATATAAGCTTACAGAATATATTCATAATTATTGAGTTGTGTTTTCATTGACTGGTCCTATTTGGATTGGAGATTTAAATATCACCCACAACAGTCTGACTACAAGGTTTGGGGCTTACACTTCAGTGTGGCCCATATAGCAGGGTCACATTGTTAAAGAAAACTAAACTTCACTTTCCCAGCAGCAATCATATGCCAATAACAATTCAACTTGCAGTGGAACTTGCTACCTACCTCTGCTACTTCATGCTAGAATTTTGTCTGGCTTGAGCTTGTACTAGTTTTGTGCACAACGACTCTCTCTCTCTCTCTCTCTCTCTCTCTCTCTCTCTCTCTCTCTGTCATCTATTACACACAACACACATTTGTGTATAATACATACATAAAAAACTCAAAGTCTCATCAACAGATTTAGACATGGAAAAGACATCTAGAAGACAATATAGAAGAAATAGATAGCTCAGTCAAAAAATGTTAAATCTAAAACATCCAGAAACAAAACTTTCAAGAAGTCATGGATACTATAAGATCAAACCTATGAGTAATTGGTAGAGAAGAATGAATGTACCTTCAGGTCAAAGAAGCAGAAATCTCTTTGACAAAAACACAAGTAAAGGCACAAGAGACCTAGCGAATACCAAATAGACAGGATTAGAAAAAGGACTCCCTATGAAACATAATAACCAAAATACTAAATGTACAGAATCAAACAAGAATATAAATAGCTACAAGTGAATAAGACCCAGTCACATATAAAGGAGGCTCCATTCGAATAATACATGAGTTCTTAATGGAGATGCTAAACTTTGAGAAAGACTGCAGATGCAATCCCAGCAAAGCTTTCAATCATGATGGACAGAGAAAGAAAAAAAATTCATGATAAAACACATTTAAGCAATTTCTTTCCAGTAATCTACACAACTCTAAAGAAAATAGTAGAAAAAAAACCAGTCTGATAAGATTAACTTCACCAAGAAGACACCAGAACCAACAATCCCAGAACAATTAACCAAAAGAGATGGGGAAAAGCCCCATGCCACAACAAGAAAATAGCAGAAATAATACTGCCTATTAATAATGTTCAGTGTTAATGGTCTTAATTCCCCTAGTAAAACTCCATAGACTACTAAATTGGATTAGAAAACAGGAACTACTTTTCTGCTATATTCAAGAAACACACCTCAGCATCAAGAATAGGTATTACATTAGGGTAAAAGAATAGAAAAATTATTCCAAGCAAATGCACCAAGAAGTAAAAAGACATAGCTATTTTAATATCTGACAAAACACACTTCAAACCAAAACTAATAAGGAGAGATAGGAAAGCAAACTTCATACTCATGAAAGGAAAAAGCCACCAAGAGGACATTGCACTTTTTAACATCTGTGCAGCAAACACAGGGGCACTGAGGTTTATAAAAGAAATGCTATTATAACTTAAATAACATATTAATCCTCAAATTTTAATAGTGGGTGGCTTCAATACTCCATAGACAGAACACCTAGACAAGAACAAAACAAAGAAATGCTGGGGTTATATAATATTATAAATCAAATTTATCTAACTGATATCTACAAAAGACTACATCCAAATACACAAGAATATATTTTCTTCTTAGTAGCCCATGGAAATGTCTCCAAAATTGAGCATGTGCAGGGATGCAAAGCAAGTCTCAACAGATGTAGCAAAACTGAAATAACCTTCTTCATTCTATCTGATGACAATGTATTAAACCTGGATAATAACAAAAATAGAAATAGCATAAAGCATACACTAACATGGAAGCTACACAACTCACTACTGAATGAAAACTGGGTCAAGACAGAAAATAAGAAGGAAATTAAATTGCTTTTAGAATTGAATGAAAATTAAAACAAAATATACCCAAACCTATGTGATACACAGGAGGCAATTCTAAGAGAAAGTTCATAGCACTAAGTACCACTATAAAAAACTGGAGAGATCTCATATTAATAACGTGACAACACACTTGGAAGCTTTAGAATAAAAGAATCAATACACTGAAAGGGTAAATGGGAAGAAATAAGTGAATTTAGTGCTGAAATCAATGAAATAGAAAGAAACAAACAAAAGCAATACAAAGAATCAATGAAATGAAGAATTTTAGTTCCTTGACAAAACCAAGACAGATAAACCAAAGACCTAAACTAAAAAGTAAAGGAGATCTAAACTAATAAAATTAGAGATGAAAAGGGAGACATCCCAACAGACAATGAAGAAATGCAGAGACTCATAAGGACATAATTTTAAAACGTATATTCTACTTAACTGTAAAATCTAAGAGAAATAAATTCTTAACATATATGACCTACCAACATTAAATAAAAATTAAATAAACAAGTTAAACAGACCCTTAAATTCAGGTGAAGTAGAAACAATAATTAGAAATCTCCTAAATAATAAAAACCTAGGTCACAGGGACAAAAAAAGAAAAAAAATGAAACAGAGACTGAAGGAAAGGCTAACTGGGAAACGGTCCCACCTGAGGATATATCATATCAGGCAAACACCATACCCAACACTGTTGCTATGGTCAAGAGTCACAGACAGAAACCAAGTGGGCAGTTCCTGGGGAGGCCTGGCCAGCAAGTGACCAAAGCAGAGGAGGATGCTTGGAGTCAACCAGCAGGTTGAATGCAGGGAACCTGGTGGGAGAGCTGGCAGGAGGACTGGAGGAGCAGAGGGGGACTGCAACCCCATTGGAAGAACAATATAGGCTACCCTGACCACTCAGTTCTCCCAGAGAATAGACCACCAACCAAGGAGTGTACCTTACGGGATCTTTGGCTCCAGATACATATATAGCAGAGAATGGCCTTGCCCTCCTGACAGCGATGAGAGGGGAGGCCCTTGGTCCAAGGGAAGGTTTGATGCCTCAGAGTAGGGGGGAAGCTGGAGAGGTAGGGCAGGAAAGTGTGAGTGGGTGGGGGAGCACTCTCATACAGGCAAATGGGAGGGAGAGAGCAGATGTGGGATGGGGGGTCATGGAGGGGTTACCTGCATATTATTAGAGATGTAAATGAATGGAATGATTAATAAAAATTTAAAAAATCCACCTAGGTCATAATAGATTCAGCGTAGAATTCAACCAGAACCTCAAAAAAAAAAAAAAAATTAATGCTAGTACTCCTCAAATTATTCTACAAAATAGAAACTGAAAGATTATTTCCTAATTATTTTTATGGAGCCACTATCATTTCAATACCAAAAAACATAGAAAACATCCACCAAAAGAAAGTTATAGACAAATATCTCTCATGGAAACTTATGCAAAGACTTACAAATCAAATTCCCATAAAGAAGATTATCCAGCATGCTCAAGTCGGATGCATCCTAGAGATGCAGGAATGGTTTAACATACACAAATAAGTAAACATAATCTGTCACATAAACAAAGTAAAAGGCAAAAAGCATATGATCATCTCACTAGATGAAGTGATGTTTGAGAAAAATCCAACACCCTTTCACACTAAAAGTACTAGAAAGGTGAGGAATACAAGCAAGATACCACAACATAATAAAGACAATATACAGCAAGCCTGGATGCAAGGATGAGGTAGCTAGCATCCTCCTAAAAGAAGAGAAACTCAAAACATATCTACTAAAATCAGAAACAAGACAAAAATGTCCACTCTTTCCATACCTGTTTAATCTATTGCTTGAAGTTTTAGAGCAAGAAGACAACTAAAGGAGATCAAGAGAGTATAAATAGAATAGAACGAAGCCAAGTATCTTTATGTACAGATAATGTGATGAATGTTTGTAAAATGGATGTCCTATTAAAAAGCAATCTAACAATGTAATTCCCACCAAAATTCCAACACAATTTTTCACAAAAAATTGGGTAAAAAAAAACAAAACTTCACATTTATATGGAAACCCCCCAAAAATATGATAGCTAAAACAATCCTTAATTGTTAATCCTAATTAACAATTACCAATACCAAAGAATACCAAAGAGATGGAGGTATCACTATTCCACATTTCAAGTTGTTCTACAGATCTATAGTAATAGAAACATCACAGATTTAGCATAAAAACAGGCATGTTCATCAGTGCGATATAATTGATGATAAAGACATAATTCCACACACCAAAAGGTGCCTTGTTTTTGACAATAATACACACTGGAGTAAAATCAGCATCTTTAACAAATGATACATAAGTGAAAGTTACAACAATGGGGGAAATCCTTATCTATTACCCTGCACAAAACTCAAATTCAAATGGATCAAGGTCCTCAATATAAGACCAGGCATGCTCAATCTGAGAGAAAAGACAGTGCGGAATAGCCTTGAACTCACTGACACAGAACTTTCTGAACAGAACACCAATAATGCAGGTACTTAAGACTAACAATAATTTCATGAAGCTGAAAAGCTTCTGTGTGGCAAAAGACACCATCATTCAAGCAAAGCAGCTGGTTACAGAATGGGAAAATATCTTTACTACTTTTCCACCTAATAGAAAATTGGTATGCTCCTGGACACGTACCCAAAAACATGCCACAAAATACCACAAGGGTACATTCTCCATTATGTTCATAGTGGCCTTACTTGTGATAGCCCAAAGCTGGAAACAACCCAAATGTCCCTCAGTGGAGGAAAGGATACAGAAAATGTGTTACATTTACACAATGGTGTACTACTCAGCCATTAAAAACAATGATTTCATGAAATTTGAAGGCAGATAAAGGGAACTAGAAAATATTATCCTGAGTGAGATAAACCAGTCACAAAAGAACACACATGCTATGTACTCACTGATAAGTGGATATTAGCCAAAAATCTTGGAATACTCACGATATAACTCACAGACCATAGGAAACTCAAGAAGAAGGAAGACTAAAGTCTGAGTGCTTCAGTCCTACTTAGATGGGGGAACAAAATATTCACAGGAGGTAGAGTGAAGAAGGAATCAGGGAAGAAGAGAGGAGGGGGAGGGAAAAGGGGGCAGGATCAGGTGTAGGAGAAGACAGGAGAATTACAGAGGCTTAGGAAATTAAACAGGTGTGTAGCAGTAGGGGGTACCCTGGAGGTAGCTACCAGGAAGTCCCCGATGCCAGGAAAGCAAGAGGCTCCCAGGACCCAACGGGATGGCAATAGCTGAAATACCCAACAAAGGGGAGAGAGAACCTGTAGAGGCCATCAGAGGTTAGGCACGGCCCCTGGTTGAGGGATTGGGCCACCCATCCATCTCAAAAATATTAACCCAGAATTGGTCCTGTTTAAAGGAAATGCAGAGACAAAGAGTGGAGCAGAGACTGAAGGAAAGGCCATCCAGAGAATGCCCCACCTGGGGATCCATCCCGTCTATAGACACCAAACCCAGACACTATTGCTGATGCCAAGAAGTGCTTGCTGGCAAGAGCCTAATATAGCTGTCTCCCGAGACTCTGCCAGAGCCTGACCAATACAGATGTGGGTGCTCACAGACAATCAACAGACTGAACATGGGGATCGCAATGGAGGTTTTAGGAGTACAACTGAAGGAGCTGAAGGATTGGGATTGCAACTCCATAGGAAGAAACAATATCAACTAACCAGATCCCCCAAGAGCTCCCAGAGCCTAAACCACCAACCAGAATATACACGGAGGGACTCATGGTTCCAGCTGCATCTGTAGCAGAGGATGGCCTTGTCTGGCATCAGTGGGAAAGGAGGCCCTTGGTCCTGTGGAGGCTCGATGCCCAGTGTAGGGGAATGCTAGGGGGGTGAGGTGGGAGAGGGTGGGTGGATGGAGGAGCACCCTCATAGAAGCAGGGGGAGGGGAAACCATGATGGTGGACAACATACGAAATGTTAATAAATAAAATCACACACACACACACACACTTTTTAAAGCGTGAAAGAAAAAAAAGGTGAAAATTTAAAAATTCCTGAACACTAAGAAAACAACCCAATTTTAAAAATTGAGATATAGAGCTAAAATGAGAGTTCCTAAAAGACAAAGCACAAATGACTGAGGAACAGTTAAAGAAGTGTGCAACATCCTTAGCCATCAGGGAATCGCAAATTACAACTACTCTGAGATGTCACCTTACCCTAACAACAGTGGTCAAGATTGATAAAGTGAATGACAGCATATACTGACAAGGATACAGGGAAAGGGGAACGTTGATCCATGGCTGATGGGACTGCAATCCACCACAAGGAGCTGCTCCTCCTATTTCCATAGGTACAAGAACGAAAACGTTAGTTTGGTCACGACAAGAACTAAAACTCATTAAGGTGTTTCAGTGACATATTTGACTAGATAAACCAGGTTTACTATATTAACTCTCCCATTTAAGTTCTTGAAAGTTGAAAAAGCCAATAATTTCTTTCCTAGTGAGATGTGTATTTTATTTTTTTAAATCTTTCAAGTCTTTAAAAATATATTGACTCACATACAACTTTCATTTTCAATTTTCCTTAATATATGCATAATAGTTTGTCATATCTGAAGGAATTCTGCTCCCAAGAACTGGCCGTTAGAGACTTCACTCAGGACTTTGCCTTCAAGTGTGTTCATAGTTCCACTTCAGATTACATTTGACTGGGGTTTTCCCTTATGTTTTATAGTCACAAACCAGGTAGAAATGGGAACTTGAAACAACAGAGGAAACTATTTGTTTACTCCTTTGCTTCAAAGGTAGAAGTGCCTGCAGACAGTAATTGTCTTAGCATGTTGGTGTACACTAATTAATTAACCACAAAATGGTTCCTATCATAATCCAGAGACATCCACAGGGATTTGAATGTCTTCCTTCTACACTTCAAATTTTAAAAACTTTATTCATGTGTACAATTCATTTTGTTCATAATCACTCCCCATTCCTCCCATGTCCTCTCTCTCTCTCCACTTCGAACTTCATCTCCTACCTTTAATGATTCACCAAGCCTGGTTTGTGTTGCTCATTTAGTCACATATATGGGGCCTTGCCTCAGAGGATACCTGACTTACCAGAGACCCAACCCTTAAATAAAGCTGACTCTCTTTCCAGCAGGTATCGATTGTCAAAAGCTCTACAGTAAAGGATGGGGCTCCCTATCCCCTCGCTGCTCCATGCTAGAATATTAGTTGGTTTGACCTGATGTAGGCAACAACAGCTTCTGTGAACTCAGTCCTAAGTGTGGTGGCTGTGTCATGTCCCGGAAACAGTCTTTCACCCCGGTGCTCTCTGGCTTCTGGCTCTCAGCTCTGAGCTCACTCTTCTACCATGTGATATAGATATTCCATTTATGTCTGAGCACTCAAAAGGCTCCTAGTCTCTGCCCTTTGACCAGGTGTGAGTTTCTGTGTTAATCACTTCCTGCTACACAAAGAAACGAACGTCTCTGAGAGCTGCACTGATTTATGGTTGAAGAGATACAAATTTAGTTTGAGATTACCCATTTAGAAAAACAGTAGTAGAAGATTAGCTACTGGGATCTACAGCTTCCTGGCTAAGATTTCTTCACCAAAATATCGTACCAGGCATGGGAACTTTAAATCTAATACCCCAATAACGTTCACACCACTAGGTCCTTCTTGGACTATGCATTCTGTGAACCTAAAGGCATCAAGGACGTAATGAGTTCTGGCCGTGTTTGGAGGAGTACAAAACTTGCATTTTTATTGTGACTGTGCTTCAGCTGTCATTAAAATATCTTGCACAACATTCCCATTCATTCCACCAGGTTTTGCCCTTTTCCTCCACCCTAAGATATGAATTATCTCTGCTAGTTGTTGCTTTATGTACTTTCACCTATAAATGGAATTTATGAATTCAAATGGAGAAAACGAAGACTCATCAGAGTTAAGAAGTAAGATGGATGGAACTAATAGAAGGCACATAGAGACAAGTGAATTCATGCATGTTTATTTTCCTGCTCATCATAGCACTAGTTTTAATTCATTGGGCATATTGTTTATTATGAAGTATGGAGAACATAAATAAATCAAATTAGGTAGGTAACATATAAATAATACACTGTCATAGAGTCTGGCACAATAAATTCTACTAAGCACTTATTTATAGGGTTATACATTATAGGTTATATATTATACATTATAGGTTATATATTATATAACATATATATATATATTATAGGTTATATATTATACATTATAGGTTATATATTCTACAAAGTATTTTAGGAATAGTGCTAGTAATTTATGACAGACACACTGGTAACTGCATACAATGTTCATTGGAATCTTCAGAAGGAGAAAGAACGGAAATAATCAGAAAATGTCATCCTATTTTAAGCAAATCATATGGTGATGAAAAAAGTAAGCTTACCCTGTGTTTGTGTGTGTGTGTGTGTGTGTGTGTGTGTGTGTGTGCATGTGAGAACATGCAGCACATGTGTGCACTTAGGTACACAGCTGTGAGCTTCATTATTTTTAGTCTTTCATTCATTTTTTTGATAGAGAAGAGGAAAGTCTATAAAGAGGAAAATAAAAAAAAACCAAAAATGTCCAAGTAGAGTTATTAAAAACAAAAGCAGGGACCAAAGTTTTCTGGAAAAAATTTTCTCAGTTATATATATTTTTTTCTAAAGAGAATGTAGAAGCATTTAATAATTATTACCTGGAAAGTAGCCATGGGTAGCATTTATCTGAAACTACCAAAACTGAGCAAGCCAATAGCACTAACAAGTTATTGTAAGCCTAATTAAATCTCTGTGAGATGTGGCAGGTATTCCATTTGAATCATGTTAACATATGGGCTGTCTGGTAACAGAAACAAGATTGCATACAACTAACATGATTGTGCTCCCATTAAAAAAAAAAAAAAACTAAATACTTGTTACTAGCTCAAGTGTTAAACTTCTGCAAAGGTTTAGAATTGGGGGAAATACATGTGATTCCTTGAAAGAATACTTGTCCAATGAGGTTCTTGAAGCTTCCCCCAAGCTCTCTGTCACGTTCTGTCCAGAAAGGAAGAGACACACCAGTGGATGCATCCATGGGACCCTGTATCAGGACAGCATCCAATGCTTGTGTTGTGTATGTTGAGATGGAGGAATATCTACTTCGGATGATTGTTCTTTGACTGATGTCCTGTGAATTTGCTTCTTGACCATCAAGGATCTATGACAAGAATCCCACAAGCCTGATCTTGCCTTAGTAGCTTGGCCCTCATGCCCCTGTAATTATTTTTCCTATCCAAATAGGGAACTTCGAGAGATTCAGCAGACCTCTTGGGACCTGCCATTTCACTGTGTAGATAATATATCTGCTGGCATCAGAAATGAAAAAGCTAATAATTCTTATTCAACTCTGAAGCCAGAAAGAAACAGCTATTTTTGACTATGTCAGTCTTTGTATCACAAATCACAGTCAACTTTGCATACAGAAATGATATTTAAACTACTGTTTTTTTTTTCTGTCCTAAAGTCACAAGCCACAGTGTGTTGGTCTGAAAAACAATGGCCCCAGTAGGCCCATGGAGAGTGGCACTATTAGGAGGTGTGGCCTCGTTGGAGTAGGTGTGCTTGTTGAAGGAAGTGCTTCACATAAAGATGGAGAGTTTGGAGTTTGCCCAGCTGGCTTTTGGTCTTGCTTTGTTCTAGTATTAACTCACTATGTTCCCTTTCCTCTGTTTTGGAGTAGTAATGTATTTCATGAGCCATTATATATTGGAAATATGTAATCTGCTTTTTTTATTTTCGTTTTACAGGGGATTACAGTTAACAGATTGCATGAGTCTATGAAGAGACTTTGCACTTTTTACTTTTTTAAACAGTGCTGATATTGAGACAGATTATGGGAACTTTTGAAGTTAGACTAAATCCATTTTGCATTATGATATGGCTACAAGCCTCTGGGGACCAGGGAGTGGAATGTGGTGGTTTGGATGAAAATGACCTCTGTAGGTTCATAGGGAATGGTACTATCAGGAAGTGTAGCCTGGTTAGAGGAGGTATAGTCTTATTGGAGGAAGGATATAACTGGGGGTGGGTTTTGAGGTTTCAGAAGCTCAGGCTCACTTTCCCTTCCTGCTTTCTTCTGCCTTCTGATTCAGATGTAAATCTAACTCTCTAGCACCATGTCTACCTACATGCTGCCATGTTTTCTACAATGATAAAAACTGATTAAATCTCTGAACTATAAGCCAACCCCAACTAAATGTTTTCCAAGAGTTGCCTTGGCTTCTGTTCACAGGACTAAAATTCTAAGATATATTTCTTTCTCAAGAGAAAGATTTTGAGAGTGTGAATGTGTATGTGTACGTTTATGTGTATGTGTGAGTTTGTTTGAGTCTACATATACCCACTTATATATATGTTTATGAGATTCATTATCCATTAGTCTTGACTTGGAAAGTCTATAGGAATAAGAATATTGTGGAAATTGTATTAATAGGAAAACATGAACTCATTGAGGAAACTGTGAACCTATTGTGGTCCTGGTCAATAAAATTGGATTTGGAGTTTGAATAGTGAAGAAGTTATGGTTTAAAACTATTTCATATAAAATGCTTCTGCTCCTCAGGTTTATGGCAGTTGGAATTTGAAGCACACGGAAGGCAGTATTATAACAATTCATTGGAACATTTCAGCATTTCAGCCATTAAGTCATATATGAACTCATGTATGGAAGAACCTATATCAATTCTCAGAGGTATATTGGAACTGGTCACTGTAATGTAATATATATACATGTATATATATTACATTATATAATTATTGTATAATTATATAATAATTACATAATGTAATATATGTATATATAATGTAATATATGTATAATATATGTATATATATTACATTATATAATTATTGTATAATTATATATAATTATTACATTATATAGAATTACAATAATATATATATATATATATATATATATATTTAACACAAAAAGTAAAGAGAATTCTATTTTTCTTACAATTCATGTTTTAAAAGCAATTAGCAATGAGGAGGGTAAGGCTAAGACTAAAAACAAGAGAGATAAATGAGTGTGGAAGAAATCAGAGTATATTATATTAATTTATAAAATTGTCAAACAACAACATCTCTGTCTCTGTATTTCTCTCTTTCTCTCCCTCTCACCCCCTCCCTCTACACACATCTGTGTGTGTGTGTAACATAAAACTGACATATAGACCTTAATCATCTAATGATGCTATTGCTTCATCTTTCTTAGTTTTTAAAGACATTTATACAATGCAGTTTGCTTGTAGTTACCCCTCCCTATATTCCTCTCATATCCACCTCCTTTCTTACCCACCCAGCTTTATGCCTTCTTTTTAAATTTTAACCCCTCAAATACAGTTGATACTGTCCATGTATTCTTGCATGTGTGGTCTTTCACTGGAACATGGTTGATCTCTCAGAGGCCACACCTGAAAGAAAATAGACTTTTTATTTCTCTAAAGTTATCAGTTGCCAATGTCTCCTCAGCTAGGGGTAGGACTTCATGCCCAACTATCCTTTCTATGTTGGGATTTTGTGTAGCTTGAGTTTGCACAGTCCTTGTGCATGAGTCTTCTGTGAGTTCACATGTGTAAATGCCCTGCTGTGTCTAGAAAATTCTGTTTCCTTGGAATCATGCATTGTCTCTCATCCTTAAAATTTTTCTGTCATCTCTTTTGCAATGATCTCTCAGCCTTGGGAGAAAGTGTTGTGACATAGGTATATTTTATAGTACTTAACATGATACATAGCTTATGCTCTGAACCTTGACAACTTGTGGGTGGCCGCTGTGTTAATCACCAACAGTACTAATCTATAGGTGTATAATGCTAACTCAATAGAAGTCCTTTTAATACTATGTCCATTTAGTAGAATAATGGTAGTAGGATCTTCTTTAGGGTCTAGGTCCCTAATAATGGTGCCACATATGGGTTTCATCTTAAGAAGTAGTCATTAAATACAATCAGAAAGTGGGGGATTACTCCCAAGACATTTGTGCCACTATTGTACTGATAAGAATGTTTTCCCAAACCACTAATCGTAGCTTGCATGGCTCACAGTTAGATACAATTGGTGATTATTTTTCTCCTTCTCTAGCCCACATGACACATTAGCCAGAAGGGTTGAAGCTTACAGGTCAGTACCAGCTTGCTGTCTCTATGTTCTATGACTCAAATATGTGGTATCTTTTTCAATGGGGTCTATCAATGTTGTGGAGGCTAACCAAGTATATTGTCAATAGGCTTTAATCTTGGGAAACTTATGGGGCCCTATGGCCAACAACTGTAAATGAGGGATCACATTCCTGGATTTATATTCGTTTGTCTGTGGTGCCTAGTAGGAACATCTTTGCCCTGTTATAAGGTAATACCACTTAACTCTATTTTGTGCATGTTTATATATTAGGAAGCTTCTACATAGTAGGCTTCTCTATAACTTTTTTGTAATGTCCATAATGCTGGTTATTCCTCCCATCATCATCTTCTCTTCTACTCTACTCTCTCAACCTTTCCTACATTTAAAGTTAAAAGTAGAAGAGTGGTCCAGAAAGATTATAGAACCAACCTCCTTGACAGAGAGATATGTATTCTGTATTCTGATATAGTGCACCTAAAGTAGATTCCTTTTATGAACTCTGAATTACAAAAAGTATAGAAAGGATGATATTCTTTACAAAAGCTAAGCTCAGCTATACTTTTGAATGTTAGTTTTCTTTTATGTATTAAAGTATTCAGTCTTTCAAGAAACCTACAAATTAAGACGTGATTTACCCGAAAACATCTAACTGGGATTCTGTTTACTCTCTATATTTTGGTTTTACAACCAAGAGGCACATTATAGGACAAAATTACTGACTTTAGGAATTCATTTGCTTTTGCATCTTTGCATTTATACATTTATTTATATGTTTGCAAAGCAGCTCAGCTAAGATTTAAATTCCCCCATTCTATCTTTTTTTACTTCGTATTTAACTTTTGTTGTTCACTTCCTCTTCTGAAGGTACATGTAGTTACAGAATACTCTCTATGCTTGGAGCTGGAACTCCATGCTAATGATTAAGAAATGAACTAGGCAGGAAGGGGTTCTAGGCACTGTGAAGGTTGCCATCTATTGGAAGTATAAACAAACAGGTAGAAATTCAAACAGGTGTAATTTCATACAGAGACAAGGAAAATACTGAGTCCCCGGTGATCATATGCAAGAGATCGTAGGTTTAGAGTTTATATCAATGATATCTAAGTTGAGCTCTGGGGGATCAGGTGTAGCTGCCAGTAAGAGAGGTCAGAGGAACATGTCTCCCAAAGGATACTCTGGGTGAAGGTCCAGATGTAAGGTTCGGCACATAGCCATTGAGAATTTAATACTTGGATGGAGTTGAAAGATATATTTAGTGAGTTGGTAGGAGGAAGGATGGAAGTCAGAAAATGAACTTAGTAGAAATTTGTTCTTTATCTGAATTTTATGTTATCATATGTTAAAATTACCTTTTTGGGGAGAATTTTATAACTGAGTACTATATTTACATGATTTCCATGTATCTCACTCCTGCTTCAAGTTCTCCTGTGACCATCTCTACTCCTTATCAATTTATGACCTCTTTCAATATTATTATTATATATATAGCTATACACACATGAATATATAAATATAAGATGTTAAGTCCATTTAGTGTTGCTCATATGTATATTTGAACATAAGTTTCCATCAAAATTTATGTATATTTGCTAATATTTATTCTCCTCTGATTAGCTGTCAATTTCTTGATGAAGGCAATTAATGCTAAGAACTTTCCTTTTAACACTGCTTTTACTGTGTCCCATAAATTTGGATGTTGTGCTTTTATTTTCATTGAATCCTAGAAAGTCTTTAATTTCTTTATTGCTACTCTAACCCATGGTCATTGAGTAGAGAGTTGTTCAGTTTTCATGAGTTGGTAGACTTTCTGTTGTTTTTGTTGTTTAATTCCAGCTTTAACTCATGGTGGTCTGATAAAATACAAGGATTTATTTTAATGTTTTTGTATCTGTTGAGGCTTGCTTTATGACTGACTGTATGGTCAATTTAGGAGAAAGTTTCATAAGGTGCTGAGAAGAAAGTATATTCTTTTGTGTTTGGGTGAAATGTTATCTTAGATACCTTACATGTCTACTTAACTCATAATATCTGTTAGTTTCATTATTTCTCTGTTTAGTTTTTGTCTGGATGATCAGTCAATTTGTGATAGTGGGATATTGAATTCTACCCCTATTAATGTGTGGGGTTCCATTTGTGATTTACACTTCAGCAATCTTTCCTTTACAAATGTGGGTGCCCAAGTGTTTGGGGCATAGATGTCCAGAATTGAGACATCATCTTGGGAAATATTTTCCTTTGGTGAGCATGACGTGTCCTTCTCTATGTTTTTTGATTAATTTTGATTTAAAGTCTATTAGATATTAGAATGGCTACTCCAGCTTTTTTCCTGAGTCTGTTTGCTTGGAAAGCCCTTTTATAGTTCATTAATGTGAGATAAGCTCTATGTTTGTTGCTGAGGTGTGTTTCTTAGATGCATCAGAATGATGGATCCTGTATTTGCATCCATTCTGCTAGCTTATGTTGCTGTTGAGAGATATTAATGACCATTCCTGCTCTTTTATGCTGCTGCTGGTAGTAGTAGTAGTAGTGTGTGTGTGTGTGTGTGTGTGTGTGTGTGTGTATTTGTGAAGCATGTACATTTCCCTTTTTTGGTTTTATTGATTTGGAATTATTTATTTCCTGTGTTTCCTTGGGTGTAGTTAACCACCTTGGGTTTTCATTATTGTATCTTCTGTACAGCTGAATTTGTGGATAGATGTTGTTTAAATTTGGTTTTGCCATGAAATATCTTGTTTTCTTCATCTATGCTGATTAAATGTTTGCTGGATATAGTAGTCTGGGACGACATCTGTGGTCTCCAAACATCTGTAAGACATCTTAGGCCCCTTGGCTTTTAGAGTCTTTCGCAACTTTCTTTCTTTGTTGTACATTTAGTTATTTGATTATTGTGTGGCAAGAAGATTTTCTTTTTTGTCCACTTTATTTGGTGTTCTATAAGATTCTTGTATGTTTAAAGACATCTCTCTCTCTTTAGGATGAAAAAAAATGCCTTCTATGATTTTGTTGAAAATATTTTCTGGGCCTTGGAACTGGGTGTCTTGTTCTTCCTCCTCCTCCTCCTCCTCCTCCTCCTCCTCCTCCTCCTCCTCCTCCTCCTCCTCCTCCTCCTCCTCCTCCTCCTCCTCCTCCTCTTCTTCTTCTTCTTCTTCTTCTTCTTCTTCTTCTTCTTCTTCTTCTTCTTCTTCTTCTTCTATTCCTATTATATTCTTAGGTTTGGTCTTTTCATAATGCCCCAGAATTATTGTATGTTTTGTGTCTGGAACTTTTTAGGTTTAACATTTTCTTTGACTGATGTATTGATTTCTTCAATTGAGTGTTCTATACCTGAGATTCTCTCTTCCATCTCTTTCTTGTATTCTATTGGTGATGCTTGCATGTGTAGTTCCTGTTTTCTTCCCTTGGTTTTCCATATCCAGGATTCCCTCAGTTTGTGTTTTCTTCTGCCCTCCAACCCCTAAGCCCCCCCCCCAACCCCCAAGGCCTAGTTTGTGTTTTCTTAATTGCTTCTGTTTCCATTTTCAAGTTTTGAACAGTTTATTCATTTACTTTACTTGTTTGATTACATTTTCCTGTATTTTTTTTTTTAAAAAGGGATTTATTCATTTTTCTCTTTAAAGGCCTCTATCATCTTCATAAGATTTGATTTAAGATTATCTTGTGCTTTGGCTGTTAGGATATCCAGCGATTGTTGTAGTAGGATTGATAGGCTCTGGTGTGCCATATTGCCCTGGCCCAAATTGTGTTTTTATTCTGACCTTTAACCAATCTGGTTTTCCCTGGTGTTGTTTGGATGTTTCTGATTTTGACAGGTCTCAGGAGTCAGATGAAGCTGTGGTCCTGACAATGGATCTCAGGGAACAGCATTCTGCTCACCTCAACTGGCTGCGCCTCTGGTGGGTCTGAATGTTTCTGGGGCCTTTCAGGTCTCCTAGGTAAGTCAGGCCAAGCAGTAGGCATGAAGGTGGAGCTCAAGAGATAGAATTCAGTTCACTCCTGCTGGATGTGCCCGTGGGGATCCCAGATGGCAATGGATTGTGGGGAAGGGTCTAACCTCTCTAGGATTATTCCTATCCCATCCCCTGCTGCAGGCCACCTTAGGAAGATAGGTGGGCTGTGGGCTGGATGGCGGCACTCAGGGGACAGCCTGCAGCTTACCTCTGCAGGTTGTGCCACATTTACTTTTGTTACATTTGGATTAAAAGACGGATTCAAGTTAGTGTTTAATAAACTGGCTTTAAGCAGCACTTTGGTAAAGAAAGTTAAAGCAGTTTGAAAATGACAGTTTCTTACATATGTAAGTTATAGCCAATAACCCTAGCATTCAAATTGTAAAAGGCAGCAGAGGATGCCTTCATTTCTAGTTTTTGCCTGAGTTTTTTTTTTTTTTCCCATGGCTAAGAAAATTGCCTAGATTACTTAATTTGAAGGTAAGGCAGGTGGCAGAAAGCAGTTTAATCCTTCTCTTGTAAAATTGGTATCAGAAAGAGGGATAATTTCACCAGCCTACAATTGACCTATTGGCGGTTTCTCACTGTGACCTCCCCATAGTTTTCTCTGTGTCTTTCAAGATTTCAACAACTTTGCATTGTTTAGTTACAGCATCATTACATTCCTGTGGTGTACATACATACTTTCAGGTGCCTGACCATAAAGAGAGTGTGAATCACTTTAATGGTACAAAGAGTTTTATTTTTTGATTTCGGTGCCAAGTCCTATGGAGCCTTTCCTAAGTAAAAGTAAGTGGGTGTATATAAAACAATGGACTGCTTTTGATTCTCATGGGGGAGGACTCTCAGCTTCTATTGCTAAAGACAAAGACGTTCTGTGGAAACATTGTCGCAATGTAATAAAACTGTAACAGCAATGAGTGTTTGTGAATTAAACCTCACAGTGTATCCATGATGGAGGTACTTGTTTTATCTTCATTTTTCATATATGGAAACTGAGGTTAGTAAAAGGCAAAGTAAAAAGGCAAAGTAAACCGTGTCTAGCATTAGACCTATGCACTTGCCTCTAGCTGTGCCACCCACAATCCAGAGAAAGCTGTAGGCATGGCACAGGGGCTTTGTTTTGGAATCAATCATACAGGGTTGAGTCCTGCTTAAAATCCCTGGCAATAATTAGCAAAAATTCAATACCAATACTTTCTCTCCATCTGTTAAATCATCCCTTGGTATCACTGTGATTCGGGGAAGAAGTTGTTACCCCTATGCAGTCACACACAGCTGTCTTTGCCATAGACAAAAACATAGAACAAAGGATTGAGGATCATACGATCTCGATTCAGACTCAGTTTTTCTCCTAATGAACTGCAAGCCATTTGATGCAAGCCATTTCTGGGCAAGCCATTTAATGACTTTTGACCTTGGTTTCTGTTATTGTGTCTGTGAGACAGGACAGAATGACTCACAATTATATTTTTACTTGACAATGGAGGTTAAATGAGCTCTGTCTTCCATTTCTAAAAATCTGTAAGAATCTGATAACGTAGGAGTTTAGTTAGCTAAACTTCTACAGTCATGCATGAGGCAAGCTTCTGGGCACACCTGTAAGGGATAACCTAGAACCCATTCACCTCTGGACATGCCTGTAAGGGATTTTCTCAGTTTACTGAAGTGAGAAAAACTCACACTGAATGTAGGCAGGAACTTCTGACATTGGCCCAGATCTACGGTTTGAGGGAGGAGCCTTTCCCCTGCTTGTTGTTATTCCTCAACAGGGTCTACCTAATCTATTGCTTCTATTCTTCCAGCTTCTTAGGCTTCAAGTATGACATCAGAATCCAGCTTCCATACCTTTCCAATCCAAGCTGAAGGCCAGTGGTTCTGCAGGAATCCTTCAGGCCTACAGTACCAGATGGGGACTGCTGGAGCATCCGACTGTACAGACTGCAACCTTTGGTTCTCAGCTTTTCCACTGTGGGACCATCCAGATTGTATTGTGTAAACAAATCAAATAAATCTTTTTATTATATATTTATTCAATTGCTTGTGTTCCTCTAGAAAAATCATGACTACTACAGCTTATGAGGAAACCAAGAATAGAGAAAGCCACAGTGACAGAATGGGAGAGAAGTGCCACATGATTGGGCACATCTGAAGAGCCAGTAGCCAGAGTAAGAAGAGGCATCAATCAGGTTGATTGATGAGGTCTCAAGGGAGTCTTGAGGAAGATATTGCTTAATGATGGGGCAAATTAGCTCTACACTAAAAGTGTCTTAGTCTGTCTACCAAATGTATCAAGAGGAATTGCTCAGCATGCCAAGGAGCAGAATCATATGATCCGTAACCAGAAGGGAAGGGTGAACCAATAAAAGTCTCAAAAGTGAGTTAGATGCTGTAAGTGAGTGGATTAAATTAGGTACTGTAAGTGTATTTAGGTGTGTGAGAAGCTGAAGGGAGTGTGCTTATTATGAGGAGTAATTAATAAAAGAAAATATTCAAAGCAAATGTGAAGCAGAGAAGCTATATAAATATATACAGTTACCCCATGCATGGGTGGCAGTAACCACTGTGAAGAGCAGGAATACAATAGTAAGTCTTGAACCAATGGCAGGACAGAGACATGGAACTCAAAGCCTAAAGCTAACACTAATGTCTTCTATGTGAGATGTAGTTATGGGTCTGGAGAAATGATTTAACAGTTAAGGGCACTGTCTGATTCTCCTGAGGACCTGGGTTTGATTCCCAGAACCCAAATGAGGACTTACATCTGTAACTTCAGGTGTAGGCAATCCAACACCCTTTTCTGCTGTCCTTTGGGACCAGGCTTGAGTAATATACAGACATACATGCCGGCAAAATACCCTTACGTAACTAAAAGAACTTTAGTTAGTATATGAACAAAGGAGATAAAACGAATAGAAAAAAACAACCTCAATTCAAGAGTCGGAAAGAAGGAAAATTAATACTTCAGAAATAAAGCAAGATGGCTTTTTAAATCAGCCATTTAGCCATTAATCAGAGTCCAAATACACTGATTAAAATAAATATGTAAACTGTGTGGGAGAGGGGGTAAGGAGGGCAATGGGTGGATCATGATCAGGTGTGGGAGAGACAGGAGGAAGGGCCAGGAGAATGAATGAAAATCTGCAGCTGCCAGGGGTGAGGGGTGTGGGGGGTGGAATCTCTAGGAAGCCTCAGATCTGGGATGGGCAAGGCTCCCAAGAGTCAATGCCAGTAACCTTAGCTAAGATGCCTAACAGTGGGGACATGAAACCAGAAGAGACCACCTCCTGTAGCCAGGCAAGACCCCCCCAGTGGAGTGAACCTACCCACAAACTTTGGACCCCAAATTTGTCCTGTCTCAAAAAAAAGTGGAGGAACAAAGATGGAGCAGAGGCTGAGGGAATGTCCAACCAATGACCAGTCCAATTTGAAACCCATCTTATGTGCAAGCACCAATCTCTGACACTATTAATGATACTCTTATGCTTGAGACAGGAGCCTAGCATAACTGACCTCTGAGAGGCTCTACCAGCAGCTGAGGAAAACAGATGTAGACAACCACAGCCAAACACTGGAAGGTCAGGGATTCTTATGGAAGAGTTGAAGGCCCTGAAGAGGGTAGGAATGCCCCAAGAAGACCAACAGAATTAACTAACTTGGATCCTTGGCAGCTATCAGAGAATGAGCCACCAACCAATGTGTATACATAGGCTGGGCCAAGGGCCCTGGCACATAGGGCTGCCTTGTCTGGCCTCAGTGGGAGAGGATATTCCTATCCCTGCAGAACCTTGATGCACCAGGGTGGGGGAGGATATCCAGGTACCCAGGGGTATCCCACCCTCTCAGAAGGAAAAGAGCCCAATGCATGCAACACACACACATGTGCATGCACACATACATGCATGCATGCACGCACACACACAGGCGCACACACCCCCACCCCCCCCACACACAAGCAATGAGGCCAGAAGAGAATGTGAAATCTCCTTAAGCTAGAGTTAGAGGCAGTCATGAGTCACTTGACACAGCTGCAGGGACAGAACTCATGTCCTCTGCTAGAGTGAATGCTCTTTAGTGCTGAACCTTCTCTCCAGCCTAATGTTTATCACTTAAAAAAATGGGTTGCTTCTTTACCTTTCTGCTTTTAATATCTATATCATATTTTAGTAAATATAATTAATAAAATGAATTATAAATGCAGTGTTTATCATCATAAACATCTAGAGATTAGATACATGCAGCTAGAAAGCAATGTAAATGATCAAACAGACTGGGACCATCAGGAAGCATTGGGTAATCAGAAATGCCAAGTACTCTGAAGGAAAAGTAGGTGAGAAAGAAGGGGTCATAAGATCTGCTCCTTTCTGATAGCTGTGGCCTCCTAGAGGGCACACTGTCCTCTTTCCAGCGGACATATGGGGTATCTATTTGTTTCGGCTGTATCTCGGTGTAAACACCAGAATACTGTGTGATGCTCTCCCCATTCTGCCTTTAACAGAGGACATTATAGTTACTGCCTCCTCTGTTGCCCTAGAGTCCCAATCAAGAGTGAGAGTGGTTGAGAGCAGAGCCCAGTATTATCCCGGGAGGACCACATCCAAGTCTGAGAAATAAAGCCAGGCCACTGGTGTTTTGAATTGTGTCCTTCTGCATATTTAGTTGTAGGTAGGACTCAGTCCAACAAGGACAAGGAGATTGGGCAAATTAAGCACTGAGAAAGCCGATGTGATTGCATCGTGGAAGCATGGAGCTGCGTGGTCTGGGAGCCAAGTAGGAGAATGGGTGAATGCCAAGTCAAGGGCAGTGGGGAGCCATCCAAAACTGTTGCTAGAGGGGGGAAGTTGGAAAGAAAGTATCCTCTAGAGATATTGCTGAGAAGGGACACAGGGGAAGGATGTTCGGGCACCTCTCCATCAAGTTAAAGGATGAAATGTGTTGTTTCTTTTCTTTCCCGAGCCTCCAAAGTAACTGGGATTACAGGCCTATACTAATACGCTGGGCTCTGACATATCTAATTATTGGACAAAACAAAATAAAAGGCCCACGTTTGGTTACTGTCTCGCAAAATCAGTTGTTATCGATTGCAAAACTGAAAATGATTGTGACAGACACGTTTTATATAGTCACATGCATGCATGGATACATGTACACAGACATGGCCTACCACTCACGCATTGCCTCTTCTAAAGGACTCAGCTCAGGCAACTTCTCAGAGATCACCAGCCTCTGAATCTAGTGATGCTGCCTCTGTGGCTAGAGATGATGAGGGCAGAGCTGGACACGTGGACCAAACGTGGCAAGTGTGGCTGGAGCCTAAGGAAAGGGAACAACAATGGTGAAGATCTTCACTCTATAGGTCAATTTTCTCTGATTTTTTTTAATTTACATGACTTTTATGGTCTTGGGTATAATGCTGTAGAACAGATTGCTAGAATTTACCTTGCGTCCTTAAAACTCTGTGACCGCTCAAAAGTAATTCCCAAACTTGCCACTCTGCTTGAAGCCCTGGAGAACATGACCATCTTCGAGTCTATGAACATGACTATTTAAAATTCTCATTCAGTCAGCATAACACAGTTTTGCGTTTATGTGACTAGCTTATTATTTCTCGTACGATAATATTCTCAAGGTTGATTTACATACGATGAGACTTCTCGGGGCTGAACAAGATTCTGCTTTCTTTACATAGCACAGTTTCTTTACCCAGTCATCTGTTAGTGGACATTGAGGGTTATGTTTTAAATATGTATTTAGAAGGCACTTGAATACTACATTCATTCAGCAAAATGGTTGTAGGAGGTTCTTCTCTAGAGTTTATGACCTCTTCAGCCATGGGT
The DNA here is from genome assembly GCF_011762505.2 of Arvicanthis niloticus. Classification (NCBI taxonomy): domain Eukaryota; kingdom Metazoa; phylum Chordata; class Mammalia; order Rodentia; family Muridae; genus Arvicanthis; species Arvicanthis niloticus. The sequence continues at coordinate 27,531,524 of NC_047676.1, forward strand.
TCCCCCCTATTGGGCATGCTTCAAGTCCAATGAGACTTGGTTATCCCTAAGATATGAGTGTGACTTTGCAGTGTTGTGCACATCTTTCCAGGATTGGTCAGCTTGTAGGGCTGAGAGCAGGACAACCATTGATAACTTGTCTTGTCCAGCATGCTGCATAGAATCTTCAGACACAATGAGGGATCTACCTACAAGGGAGGAGGGCTTCACCTCAGCAACAGCCCCATTCTTCCATATCCTCAATTTTGATCATTTGAGAAGAACTGGTGATATATCTTCTTCTAAAATTTGGCAGAATTCACTCTAGTTGCCATCTGATCCTTAACCTTTCTGTGCTTGAATTGTTTGGTTAATGATTCAGTTTTGATTTTAATTAAAGGAATTTTCTTATTTTTAATATTGTCACAGTTGAGTTTCGGTAGAATTTTTTTCTATGTCCAGAATTTATCTATCCTTGCACACTTTCCAGTTCATCATGTATGTTAGTTCATAATAGTAGTGTGTAGATATACATTTGTGTGTGTGTATGTGTGTGTGCATGTGTGTGTGTGTGTGTGTGTGTGTGTGTGTGTGTGTGTGTGCATTTCACTGTGTGCTGCTGGATAGTAAACCCAGAGGCCTGCACTTGCCTGGCATGTGCCTTAACACTGAAATACACTCTACCCATACAATAGCATCATAGATTCTTATATGCTTCTAGTATTGGTTTTAATTATGTCATATTTCACTTATGACTTTACTTACTTGGCTTTTTAAAAATTTAATCTAGGATTTGGTCTGTGAATTTTCTTTTCAAAACAGCCAAGTTTTCATTTTATTGACTCATTTTTTCTCATCTTGTTCATTCTGTCCCAATATTTGTCCCTTTATTTCTTTGGTTTACAACTGGCTTGGTTAGAGTTCTTTGCCTTGATCCTTAAGGTGTATCTATGGGTCACCTGTGAAAACCCTAAACAACAACAACAGAACAAATGCTTCTAAAGGTACGTAAAGGGAACAGTGAATCTGACATCTGTTATTTCTACATTAAAATAGTATCCAAACTATGGAATAATTGTTTTAACAACTTTCAAAATAGAATGTTCTGTGATTAGTGGGGATTGGATGACTACACTAATCAGCTGATAACACAAGTCAAAAGTTATCATGACATTTTTACGTAGCCTTCATTTATACTTTTACATATTCTGAAATATAGTGTATGAAACAGTCGAGGTACAAAGGACATCCATAATATTAAGTGAACCCAGGAGTGTTTCATATGAAGCTTAGGAAAGATGGCACTGACATTTAAAAAAAATATTATTTGCTGTACTTATTTATTCTGGTAGTCCTCCCGGAAGTGATATTTTATGATCCACCTACCACCTGCATGAGCAGATCCATTTCTATCTGCTTTACTGGAAGGCACTACTGTGCTAAGCTTTGCCCAGCTGATTCCTTTTCATTGAAAATACATCAAACATTTTAAAGCACATATATCAGTATATGTATTATACATAAACATTTATATACAAGTATAAACATTTAATCATCTGCATAGTATTCTTTTTATTGCATATTTTATTTACATTTCAGATGTTGTTCCTTTTCCCCATTTCCCCCACCCACCCAGAAACTCCCTATCCCTTTCCTCCCTCTTCCTCCTTCTATGAGGATGTGCCCTCACCCACCCACTCACTCTCACCTCCCTGCCCTTGAATTCCCCCACACTGGGGCATCCAGCTCTCACTAGACCATGGACCTCCTCTCCCACCTATGCCCAACAAGGCCATCCTCCCCTACATATACAGCTAGAGTCATGGGTTCCTCCCTGTGTGCTCCCAGGCTGGTGGTTTAGATCCTGGGAGCTCTGGTTGGTTGGTATTGTTGCTCTCCTCACGGGGCCACAAACTTCTTCAGCTCCTTCAGTCTTCTCTCCAACTTCTCCACTGGGAAGCCCATGATCTGTTCAATGGTTAGCTGTGAGCATCTGCCTCCAGAAGACCTCTCAGGAGACAGCAGTATTAGGCTCCTGTCAGCATGCACTTCCTGGCATCCACATCTGAATATTCTTAAAATATTATAAAATAACTCCATTTTTCACATTGTTATTCCACTGCATATATTGATTAGGATTTATTTGGGTTATTGGTGGATATTTAGGAGGTCATTTTCTTTAAGAGCATTTCTGTGTCTGGATCTCACTGCTTGTGTTCAAGCACTTCCGGAGGCCATTGGAGTGGAGTGGAGTGGCTTAGTGTCAGGGCAGGTCCATATATAAGCAGAGGTTGATCCACATTACTTCTCTGATAGGTTAGGACCGTTTCCTCAGGTTGTAACTGAGCTCTCATCTCTCCAGATATCTCCTGGTACTTGATATTCCCCTGTTTCCTAGCACTTTTGCCAGTTCTAATGAAGTGATACCTTATAGTAATTTTGAATTTTCTTTTTTCTGATAAGAATGTGAATAAGGACCTTTGACATTTTGTGTGAGGTATCCCTTGCTTCAGTGCAGCTGTGTGAGATATTCCTCCTGCCTCAGTGCAGGACTGTTGCTTATCTTTCTTTTATGTAGAGAAGGTTATATGCTATTTATTCCTTATTCATCCACTGAAATCTTTTATGAGTTTTATTTTCATGGGGAAGCTTCCCAGTAACTTCCTAAAGCACTTGGTTTTATTTTTTTTCATTTAAAATCTTTTATTTATATTTTAGGTTACATTTGACGGTTTCAGTGTCTAAATTTTAATGCAGTCAAATTTACTGATATTTTCACTATAATTTGCATTTCTACTTCATAATAAATCCTTTCTTACTCTGAAGTAAAGATATATTTGGTATTATATTTGTTCATATTTTTTATATCAAACTTAAATTTCCTTCACATACATTTTCTGTTTTTTTCTCAGTTCTTCAGTGCTGTAGTCAGTTGAAATTATGTCTTACTAATGGGTCTATAAATGACAATTTTAGTTTTCATAAATAGTTTCTGTTTTGAACTGCACAGGCTTCTGTCCCCTCTGGTTCAGTCTATACTCTTCACAATCTCTTCACCAATTATCCATAGCCATAGCCGCAGAATTGATGACATGAATGCAACTGGAGACAATTATATTAAGAGAATTAGATCAGACTCAGAAAGACAAATATAATCTTTTTTTCATCTGTGGATCATACATTTTTTTCTATATATATGTACACACACACACACACAAATACACATTTTTAAAACTTAAAATACACTTAAAATCACAAAAGAAAGGGTAATTAAAAGCATTTTCATTGCTGCTTCTGTTATGATTGTACCTGCTTACAGTATGTTTACCATTTTATTATTTGTAATGTAATTCATGTGCCAGTAGACAACAGCAAACTGAACATTTAAGCTCCAATAGTTTAAACTACTTAGATTTTTTTCATGATAAAAGGTTTGTGATAGATAAAATAATCTGTATTGTCCTTGATACTAACTTTAAATGTTATTTCAACTTTCTGGTTTAGTGCATTTCTAGTCAGATGATGAAATAATGCTGACACACCCCCCATGTTTGATTATAAAAGGAATTGTTGCTACATATTCAAAATGATAAATGATTTTATTTGATGACTTTAATAATTGGATTGAAATACATTCTTTTTTCTGCTCTGTAAAAAACATTAGTTAAGACAACTTTAAATAAAGCATAGTTTAGCGTATACTCTTTAGAGTTACTCTTAATGACATTGTAATACCATCCTTGTGATAACTGCTTAGTTACCATGTAGAGACACGATTTTAGGGGCCTGTAGATCCTGCATGAGCTGTGGTTGAGCCAGAGAAAGTAGGTTTCCAGGGATGGATACTTGAAGGCTATAATTCAGTGTCTACCTTTTCTACTTCCTGATCTGCCAGTGATATGAACAGCAACAACTACAAGCTCCTGTGTCCAGGACCTGAACTTCTCTGCCACATCCTTCCTACCACGATGAGTTGACAGAAACTGAGCCGAAAGAGACCTATTCTGTGTTAAGTTGCTTCTGCCAGGTGTTATGGTAGAGGTGATTTGGATGTAATTAAGCCTAGACCTCCAGCATAGAATAGGGTCATTCCTTGACATAGATATTAAGAGAAACACTTTTCATTATTAATTATTAATATGCTGATGCTATTGTGCTTTTTAAAAATATATAAATGGGTATCTTTTAATAGGTTTGCTTGTATTATTTTGCCTAGGGGTTCTCTAATGTGGCCTGGGTCCTTGAATATTATAAATTGATTTTGTTCCATTCTGTAGGCTGAGTGTTTAATGGTCACTTCCCAGAAGCCTTCCTGTGCCTTTGTGAGTTGTAAACTCTCTTGAGAATGGCAGTCACACTGGATAAGGAGGCATCCTAAAGACCGCATCTTAACCTAGTTAGTCATTTGGAACCCTTCCTTTCCATGTAGTTTACCCCATAGCACGGGTTAATAATATATCGGATGAGATTTTTGAACTTATTGATTGAAGAGATAGGTATACAAGTGTGTACAAGTGTGAGTGGGGGTAGGGAAGGAATCCAATAAAACGAGTTTTCACTTCCCTAGACCTGCTATGAGAGCCAGAATTGTGAGTTAGAGCTGACTGATAGAAGCTGTGCTTACACACTCTGAATTGTAACACCCTGCAGGGAGCAAACAGCCTGGCCAGCCTGCCTCTCTTCAACACTCAAGTTTCTTGTTCTCAGTGACCAAGTTCGTCATGCAGCTGCAGTAGGAGCCCTAAGAAGTTCTGTTTTATGGCCTTGACATCCAGAGCCCAGATCAAGGCAGAGACTGCCAGAAAGAAAAAAAATAATGAGCTAGCTCTCTTCCAGTTCCCAGTGTGCTGAAAGGCTCTAAGGGGACGGGTTTTCATTCTGTCCTGTTCTTTTTTCTGCATCTGTAGAAAAACAAACATGTTTTGTGCTTAGTAGTTGATTACAAATCATTGTTTTGTGAGGTACATCCAATGGAGGCATGAATTATTACCTACCATTTTTACGATCCATTTCAGTATATCATTCTTTGCTTAAGTTTTCCATCTTTATTAATTAAATTAGACTTACAGTTTTATCTCTTGCATGACTCTTGATTGAGTATGATGGTGAACTTAGGTTGGCTTTATACCATAATTTTGAGAATTTTCTATTTTTCTCTCCACTTGTCATTGGTAAAAATCTTGTACAAAACAGAATGAAAGCATTTGGCAGTGAAGATCAGTGGCCCTAGAAATTTTGGGTGGTTTTTATCTAGTGATTCCATTATTAAAGGTTATGAAAATGTTTCTTTTAAAATATAAAATTTAAGATTCTTTAAACATGAACCAGAATTTGCCTATCCCGGGTAATTCAGACTTCTGATTTTGTTGATCTTACAGTATCCCCGCTGACCATCCTGCCTTGTCACTAATTTCTTCATTGATCTGTAATTTTTTTTTGTTTTTGTTTTTCTTTTGTTTTTGCACCAGATAGAGGCCATTAAAAGAGCCTCATTTGTGCCTGCCAGAATCTAATTGGTACTTGTAAGATCTCCAATTGTGAGTGCTAGAACCCAACTGATACATCTACAACACAACTCCTATACCTGGGATTCAGGGACCATCATGGAAACAGAAAGATTCTAAGAGCCAGATGATCAGGATGTGAGGTAGTTTCTCCTGGTTTTTTGTTATTGTTGTTG